>NW_006159844.1:2983948-2992965 GCF_000334495.1 Tupaia belangeri chinensis | reverse complement strand
GTATTGATCACAAAATTTCTTAAATAATCTAACTACTTTCAATAGCAAGTTCACTTGGTACTATTAAGAAAACCAGTTTTAACATAAATCAAAGAAATACTAAGGAACTTTGCTTAAAACTTAAAGCCTGGAAACAGGTTAGTATTCTGTTCAAATAGTAGGTACATGAACCTATTGACAGCTCAAGACTGGACAAAAACTCTTAAAACTGGACAACAAGGCCTAGAAGGAATGCAGCAATATTTTAGTCAAAAGTCACAGAATGCTATTTCACCAGTTCAGACTCATGTACTTAATCTATCTTGTGTTGTGGATCAATCTTCCTGATTGAATTCTGGGATATAATATTCAACTCTAGACTTGTCCCTATGATTAAGTTGGCCATTTTCTTAGCTTTTGAACTTTTATGTCTGTGTGACTACATTTAATTTTCCAGACATAGCAATCCCTTGAGAACTTCTTGGAGATCTGGTCTGGTGCTGGTAAATCCTTTCAGGTTTTGATAATCTGAGAATGTTCTTCTCTTTTCTTCCCGTATGAAGGATAATCTTGCTGGGTACAGTATTCTTGGTTGAAATTGCTTTCCCCTTAACACTTTGAATATATTTTCCCATTCTTTCCTCGCTCGCATTGTTTCTGATGAGAGGTCTGCTGTTAGCCTGATGGGATATCCTTTGTAGGTAACTTGCCATTTCTCTCTTGCCAATTTCAGTTATCTTGTCTTTGTCTGTGGTTTTGGTCAGTCTGGCTATAACGTGTCTTGAAGATCTTCTTGGGTCAAATCTATTTGGGGTCCTTTGTATTTCTTGGGACTGGATCTTTGAGTGCCTCTCTAAGTTTGGAAAGTTTTCTTGCAGGATTTCATGGAATAGATTATCAAGGCCCTTATGAGTCTCTTCACCTTTTGGAATGCCAATTATCCAGATGTTTGGACATTTGATGGTATCTAGTACTTCTCATATATTATTCTTATTTTGGGGGGCAATTTTTATCCTTAAGAATCCTCACATAGCTTTTTTCTATCCTTGGTTTATTGTTTGCAAGCTCTGTGAAGTTTTAATTCTGGAACTCCAGCAGATTTCTCTTGAAACTGATAACAAGCAAAATTTACATGTCAAAAGAATGATGAGGGGCCAGCAGATGACTAATGCTTACATCACTGGATTCCCATGTAGCTGACCATGGTTCAAGTTCCAGACCTGGTGGCTTGAAACTCACTCTGGGTGCGTGCGTGTGTGTATGCCCTAAACCCCTAGAGGAGAATGGAGGAGAAGAGATTGCAGTGTGGCCATCTCTCTTGGGGAGTGATTTCTCACTTTCTGTCTCTCCGATGAATGCATGTGCCTTATAGCAAAAATCTCTCTAAAAAATAAACATGATGATAATGAAAATACCAAAAACCTTTCATTTTTCCTATTTTGGCTACTGAAACAGATGAAGGATCTTACAAGGTAAGATAGAAAATAGGGAGAAGAACAAGGTGGAGAGTATTTTGTTGTTTCATTAGCTGCAACTTACTTATATATGTATGTGTTTTGTACATATATGTATATTCACAATGGATATGGGCTCTGATTATAATGAGTGGAATGAGTTAAGTTTTCATACTTACTGAAACTTTTGTGGGCTTCTGAATAGAGAAAAGCTTTTTCTGAGCTCATAAACAGTGTTTTCTCTATTTCTACATCTGTATTTTTTTAGTTTTTTTTCCCCTTAGGGCACATATGATTACTGGAGCTCACACACACACACGCATGTGTGCAAGAGAGAGAGAAAAAGAGAGAGACAGAGAGAAAGACAGTGAGAGGGAAAGTGAGAAATTACCCTCCAGTGGGATGGCCATGCCACAATCCCTTCTCCTCTATTCTCTTCCCAGGATCTTGGCTTTGCACAGACACGTACCCGGTGTGATTTTTCAAGCCACAATCCAGGACTAAAACTGTGGTTAACTATGTGGGAGTCTGATGACATAACTGCTATGCCATCTGGTGGTCCTTCTATCTCTGTTTTAATGAGCACATATGAATAGTAGTTGCTATATTGACATTATTGTTACAATTGATTCTATTGAGATTACAGGGAGAAAAATAAGTATTATGGAAAGTATGGAGAAATATTTAAAAATTACTATTATTCCATTCTTTTTAGTTGTTTTTAAAAAATTATTTTATTTAACTTATTTATTTGCTTATTTTAATTTGACCTCAGAGGAACAGAGCATGAGAGAGAGAGAGAGAGAGAGGAGCGAGAGAGCAAGCCACCAGGTCCAGGATTTGAACCGCAGTCAGCCCTGTGGGAGTCCAGCACTCTTAACCACCTGCCAGTCCAAAGCCTTTTTTTTTAAAATTATGATTAGAGTACAAGAAGATCTCATTTTGAAAGCACATATTGGGGCCATCAGATGGCATGGAGGTTAAAATGCTGGATCCCACATAGACTACTGCATGGGGAAAGTCCTGGACCCAGTGGTCCCAAATCCTGAGAGGACACAAGAGGAGAAGGAATTGTGGCATGGCCATCACCCCTGCAGGGTGATTTCTGACTTTCCTTCTCTCTCTGTCTCTCTTTGGCAAGTGCACACACCCTACAGCAAAAACAAAAACAAAAACAAAACAAGTATTGCTTTCAGAATATTTTTGTTTTCCTTGAAGTGTTCAAGATTTTATTAGGTGAGATAGACTGTCCTTGTCCTTCAAGAGTTTCTTTTGAAACTTTGGTGCTGTGCATTGAGAGTCTACATTAGCCTAAAATTTAGGAAGTAAATTGAAATAATATTCATGTATGGAACCAAGAGAACCCTGTTTCTGTCTCACTAGGTCACTCCTTTCACTGAGGTGCCCAGCCGGATAATCCCTAGTACTAGCTGGGCTTTGGCCCAGTTTCCTATGTAGCACTCTGATGAACTAAGCCTAATAAACATAGGCCTCCTTTCCCTGTGTGAAGTAGTACCCACCACCATGTAACTTGGAACTAAGTCATCTGGTGATCTGTTCTATTTATTTATGCTTTAGTTAGAGTCTAGAGCAGAATTTTGGATGTTCTATTCCAATAGGAGGAACAGACACATGAGCAAGAACCAGAAAGCTACCTTTTTTAGAGAATTCATGCAAGAAACAGTTCCGGGCCCTTTAGCTATTTTCGGTTGGAGAGTTTTCTTTCCAATGTCTCACTAGGCCTTGTGAAAAAAGGAGAAAAAGCTGGTTCTTGACCCTTCTAATCTCATCACTCAGACTTTGTATTTTCTGGTAGAAGAAGAAGGAAAAGGCATAGACAGAGTTCCGATAATTTGGAAAGGAGAGTGAAGTTGCTGGTTGAGTTGCAAAGATTTTAAGCACATTATGTCTTATTTCAAAGTATAGATCAAATATAACCAACCTGGATTATGAGCAGTGGGTTGGATACTTCATGTAGATTAATACTGTACCTTTCCGCTTTGAAATGGTTATGTGATTTTTCCTTGAGTATCTCCAGACAAGAACTAGTCTCTTAGTAAATTGCCCCCAAGGAAAAGGAAACATGCTATTTTCCCATGAGATTAGGTGTTCAAAAATAATTTTGTTTATTTATTTAAAATAACTATTGTATTTAACTTTATTTCTTTATTTATTTTAATCAGACCAGAAAGAAAGAGAGAGAGAACAAGTTGCTAGGTCCAGGACTTGAACTGTTGTTGGCCCTGTGGGATTACAACACCATTAATCCCCATGCCGCCTACTGGCCCCATCATTTTATTGAATTTTTACAGTAATAAATCACTAAGCTTTGATGGCCTGGCCCATTAAGCACTGAGATGTCACCCATCTTGAATGCACAATAGAGGCTCCTGTCAAATTTAGAAGTTTAGAATTTAGAACTCTTATTGGCTAATTTTTAGAGAAAAAGAGCAACTTTTCTACTAGGAACTCAGGAGAATGTACTGAGAAATTGTTAAACAATGGGCACTTGTTAAAACTTCAATAGCAGACCAAAGGCCTGGGAGAAGTTGGGAAGGGCATCCAAAGCAGAAACTAAGAAATAAAAGGGAAGTGCAGTTGGGAGGGTAAGTCAGATGATCATCAAGTATTAGTGTATTTTTGGTGTCTGCCTTACAACTTTTTTGCAGGAAGAAATGCAGGTGGTGTCAGTATGAACATATTACTACCTGTGCAAACAATAGCCACCAAAATACTATGAGAAGGATTATACAGCAATTTTCAATAAGAAAACTTTCTTAAGGGCTTTAGAAATAATTTCATTTTTTTAAAAGGAATTATTTATTTATTTAATTAATTCCATTATTATTATTTTTTAATTCGACCAGAGAGAGAGAGAGACAGAGAGAAAGAAAGGTAAAGTGAGAAAGCAAGCTGCCAGGTCCAGGACTCGAACCACGGTTTGGTGCCTTTAACTACCATGCCACCTGCCAGCTCTAGAAATGATTTCTAATGTTCATGTACTATGGCCTGGGCAATAGGCAACAGATCTTTTTTTTTTTTTCACTTTTTAATAGGAACCCATGGTATGGATAAAATTGAATTGTCCAAGGTCTAGTCAATGGTGGAGCTACATAAAGAAAGCCTATTTATTCCTGGATAAGAACTTTATTAAGTGGTTTAAGAATCAGAAGTTCATATTTTAGACTAAAAGCAATATGACTATTTTGGAAAACAACTAAAAAAATTTTTTTTTTGAGAGGTTTTCGCTATAGGGCACGTACGCTCACCAGACAGACAGAGAGAGACATAGAGACAGAAAGTGAGAAATCACCTCCCAGGGGGGGATGGTCACGCCGCAATCCCTTCTTCTCCATTCTCCTCTCGGGATCTTGGGCATGCACGCACACGCGCCCGGCATGAGTTCTAAGCCACCAGGTCCAGGACGCAAACCACGGTCAACTACGTGGGAATCCAGTGACATAGCCATTACGCTAACTGCTGGTTCCCGAAAACTAAAATTTTAAAATATTACCCAAACTACATGATAAATGAGGAATTCTGATTTTGAAGATAGCTTTTCTATGAATTGATATGAATTCAGCCAAGAAATTTTTATAAGTGATAAGATATACAAAGTAAAATAAGAAAATACTTGCCTTTTTTTTCCTCTTAGGTTTTTGGTATAGGGCACGTGCGCTCACTGGAGAGGAGACAGACAGAGAGAGGGAAAGTGAGAAATCATCCCCCTGGGGAGCGGGTTGTATGACCATGCAACCATCCCTTCTCCTCCATTATCTTCTTGGGATTTGGGGCACAAATGTACATGTGCCCAGCATGATTTTCACGCCACTGGGTCCTGCACTCTAACTGAGGTTGGCCGTGTGAGAATCCAGCCACTTGAACCATCATGCCACCTGCTGGCCCCCCAAAATAGTTTCTGCCTTTAAGTTTTTAAATCTATATGAATTTATTTTGGTGTATGGCACACAATGGGGTGTACTTTTCTTCCCAAATAGTCACTCATTTGCCTCTGCACAATTTATTGATTCTCCCTTTCTAAATAATTTAACGTACCTTTATAACTCATATGATTCTTGTTTCTTTTCTCTCTTCCTATTGATTCTGTTAGCAATACTTCAGTTCTAATTTTCATATATATATATATTTATATATATGTATATGTTTTATATGTTTATATGCAAAATATATGTAACATGTTATATATGTTTTACTTGTCTGGTTACTCCTCACTGAAAGACAAGTACCCTCTCATTGTCTTTACAATTTTTTTTGGCTAATCTACCCTGTTTATTATTTCAATGAAATTAGGGGTTACATTTCAAAGTTCAAAATATCATTTTTAGATTTGTTTTTTCTTTTTTAAAAATAATTATTTTTTATTTTTAAAATTTATCTATTTATTTACTTATTTTAATTTCACCAGAGAGGGACAGAGCAGGAGTTAAGGGCAAGAGAAAGCAAGAGGAAGTGAGAAAGCAAGCCGCCAGGTTTGGGACTAGAACCTCTGTAGGCCATGTGAGAGTTCAGCACTCTTAAATACCATGCCACCTTCCAGCCCCCTAGATTTTTTTTTTTAATTGGCATTAAGCCACAGAGCATCTTAGGAAGACCTGATATAATGAAAATATTCAGTCTTCCCACCAAGGAATATTAACTATTTGTTAAGCCTTTCCTTTTTATCCTTCAGTGAAATTTATAAACATTACTCATGTAGTCTTAGCACATTTCTTATTGTGTTTATGCCTAGATACTTACTCTTTTAAAAATTATAAATGAAATTTTGCTAATATTTTTTAAAATTTCATTATAAATGAAATTTTTGATTGGGACATTTTAGTATAAAGAAAGTTATTGGTTTTTATATAATTAAAAAAATTAATATACTTTGCAGAGTTGTATTATAGTTGTAAGTAGTTATTTTGTGCCTGGGTTTTCTAGGTAGATAATTATATCTGCAACTAGTGATGATATTCTAGAGATGTTTCTGCTTCATTATTACTGTTTCAAACAACCTTGGCCTTGGATTTTCTCAAAAAATACTACTTTTTTTTTTTTTTGGAGAGGTTTTTTTGCTATAGGGCGCATGCGCTCGCCAGACAGACAGAGAAAGACATAGAGACAGAAAGTGAGAAATCACCTCCCAGGGGGGATGGTCACGCCGCAATCCCTTTTCCTCCATTCTCCTCTTGGGATCTTGGGCACGCATGCACACACACCCGGTATGAGTTCTAAGCCGCCGGGTCCGGGACGCGAACTGTGGTCGACTACGTGGGAGTCCAGTGACATAGCCATTACACTAACTGCTGGTTCCCAAAATACTGTATTTTTAATTCATTATGTTTTGCTTTCATGTTCATTGTTTTAGCCCTGCTTTTTGAAACTTTCTTGTTCTTGGCTTTTGTAGAACTCTATTCTCCTTTTCTCACCTTCTTGATTGTTCTTTTTCTTCCTATTTCCCACATGTATTTGTGCCATAGATTCTGCCACTAGACCCTTCTCTGTATATATTTCCGGTTAACCTGGCTCCTGGTAATTATTGCAACAGTTTTCAAGATCGCAATATTCAATTATTATTATTCTCTTGCTGAATAACTAAAGTTTTAA
The DNA here is from genome assembly GCF_000334495.1 of Tupaia belangeri chinensis. NCBI lineage: Eukaryota > Metazoa > Chordata > Mammalia > Scandentia > Tupaiidae > Tupaia > Tupaia belangeri. The sequence goes on along the minus strand of NW_006159844.1, from coordinate 2,985,925 downwards.
AAAAAAACTTGGTGTAATACACATAATACCTACTTTCTAAAACCATTTTGAAGTGTACAGTTCAGTAAGTAAAAGTAGTTTTATTTTGCATTTGGTATGTCCAAGACTTTATCAAGATGCAGTCTCTACTTTATGAAGGAGTTTCTGTATTATGATTGTTTTTTATTACAGTCTGTGTGTGTGTGTGTGTGTGAGAGAGAGAGCGAGAGAGAGAGAGAGAGAGAGAGAGAGAGAGAGAGAGAGAGAGAGAGAGAGAGAGAGAGAGAGAGAGAGAGAGAGAGAGAGAGAGAGAGAGAGAAATCACTCCTTGGGGAGTATGGCCATGCAACAATCCCTTCTCCTCCATTCTCTCAGGATTTTGGGCACTCACAAACATGCACCCCCCCCCACGTGTTTTTCAAACCACCAAGTCCTTGACTCCAGCTGCGCAGTTGGCCACGTACTATCCAGTGCCTTAACCTCCACGCCACCTACTGGCCCCTTAATGAAGGAGGTTTTTGTTTGTTTTCTATCTTTTTAAAAGCTATTTATTTAATTAATTCCATTTGTTATTATTTTTTAATTTGAGCAGAAAGAGACAGGGAGAGACAGAGAAAGGGAAAGCAAGAAAGCAAGCTGTCAGGTCCAGGACTTGAATTGTGGTCCGCCATGTGGGAGTCCAGTGCCTCAACCACCATAGCACCTGCTGGCCCCTATGGAGTTTTTATTGCTTTTATTTATTCTTTCTTAAAAATAATTATTTAATTTTATTTATTCATTCATTTATTTTAATTTGACCACAGAGATACACACACACACACAGAGAGGGAAAGTGAGAAAGCAAGCCACGGGGTCCAGTATTCGAACCGCAGTCGGCTATGTGGGAGTGTCTAGCACCTTAACCACCAGGTGGTGACCTGCTGGTCCCCAGCTTTTATTTATTCTTAATCATTGGCCAAATCCTATTGGTTTTACCTTGTTTGGGCTCTGTTTTCACTCTATCTATTACCCATGCCAAGCCTTAGGCACAAGCTTCAGAGGCTTCAATTTTTCTTTCCTGCTTTTATTCTTTCTTCCACTCAATATTAATATCCTCCAAACCATATCCTATCAAACTACTTTCCTGTTAAAATTTTTGCGTGTTTTTCAGTAGCTCAAAGAACAAGTATCAAAACTTGGCATTCGAGGGACCAGCAGTTAGCATAATGGCTATGTCGCTGGATTCCCACGTAGTTAAAACCGCAGTTCGAGTCCTGGATCCGGTGGCTTAAACTCACGCTGGGTGTGTGTGTGTGTGTGTGTGTGTGTGTACTGTAAAATGCGCCCAAGATCTCGAGAGGAGAATGGAGGAGAAGGCATTGCGTCAGGAAGCGCCATGAGGTTCTACCACGACCAGCTTTGCTGAGCTGGGATTTTATTTATCAACAGGAGTTTTTGTTACATATATTATTTATTTACTTATCTAGGGTGTATTTTACAGGTCACATTTGTCAAGATGTTCAACATCCCGAAGCACTTCGGACTGAAACAGAAGGAAGAATCGTACATGTTCAAAGAGCTTGAGAAGATTCGCCAGGAGACTAGACAGGATTTTCTCCGGTTCAAGCAGAAGTTGGCCACCAAGCCGGCAGCAGATGAAGGCTCAGTCCGCGGCCTTCGCGTCCCCCGGCCCCGCCTCGAGGAGAAGGGGCGCGTTCCCTCGGCTGGGTCCCGAAAGCGGAAAGGGTCCCCTCCGGCTAAAGGCCCTGCGACCTCCGCGGCGGCCCTTCTGCGGGAGGCGCTCCCGGGCGGCGCGCGCCCCGCGGGGCTCGGCACGCCGTCCGCTCCCGCCCAGGCCCAGCCGTTCTGCCCGCAGGACTTCTACTTGCACAGCTCGGCGTTCCTGAGGCACCGGCCCCAGAAGAACCCGCCAGCCATCTTCTCCGGCGTCGGCACGTCCAGGCCGGTGGTCCTGCTGCCGCCGCCCGCGCCGCCACGGAAGCCCAGAGGGAGCGAGGG
>NW_006159844.1:2975086-2983917 GCF_000334495.1 Tupaia belangeri chinensis | reverse complement strand
CAGCGCAACGCGTGGCCGGGGGGCGCCGGCGGGGCCGAGAGACCCCTCGGCTCGCAGAGGCCCGCCAGGCCAAAGAGAGGAGCCCTGCAGACTCGAAAGGGGACAGCGACGTGGAGCCCACCAGCTGGAGGCGGAAGCGCGTGAGGATTCCCAGCATCTTCGGGCGCCACCGCTCGGCCAACGAAGCGCGGGAAAGGGCCAGCTCCGTGTCCAGGGCGGAGCAGGAGGGCGGCTCGCCCAGCGACGGCCACGAGGGCGCCCGGCCGGCCCAGCTGCCCTCCAGGCTGGTCCCCAAGTCCATCGAGGAGATCATCGCCTCGCTGCAGTCCGAGGCCCAGCAGGCCTCAGACCAGATCATCAAAGAGCTCATACAGAGCGTCCTCGGCCAGAACTACGACATTAAGATGGAAGTAGGTGAACTAGAGCCACAGTAGTAGTCCTCCTGGGTAGACGTAACTTGAAGCCGCGTTACATATCTAGATATTTAAGATGTCTATGATATATGTCTACATCTGAAATGCTGTATCTATATATAGGTATGTATGTGTAGATAAAGTATTTCAGTGCATGTGATGTGTTCTTATAAAACATTGTGGTTTTATTCTATTTCTCTGGATTTTGTCCAACTTTTGAATATGAATTTTTGAATTTTCTGTCAAGGAAGTATATTCATTTCCAAAATAGGAGAAGTTGAGAAGTTCAAAAGAACTGGTCGAAATAACATTAGCTGGGAACCTGAGTAATATATCACTAAGAGCCTCCCCACCCCCAAAGGCTTTGTATGATTTAGTATTGAAATAAAAGAGTAAGTGTGTCATATGAAAAACTCAATCTTTCTGTTGCTGTTTAGCATTATTAATACTGTAATGAACTAACTATAGTGAAAGTGAATTTAATTTATTTTTTTCCTTTTTTTTTTAGAAGTTTTTTTACTATAGGGCGCGTGCACTCGCCAGACAGACAGAGAGAGACAGAAAGCGAGAAATCACCCCCCATGGGGGATGGTCACACTGCAATCCCTTCTCCTCCATTCTCCTCTCGGGATCTTGGGCACGCACGCACACACGCCCAGCGTGAGTTTTAAGCCACCGGGTCCGGGACGCGAACTGTGGTCGACTACGTGGGAGTCCAGTGACATAGCCATTACGCTAACTGCTGGTTCCCAATTTAATTTCTTTCTTTAAGGAAATAATTATTTAATTTTATTTATTATTAATTTTTAATTTGACCACAGAGAGAAAGACACAGAGAGGGGAAGCAAGAAAGCAAGCCACTAGGACTAGGACTGGGACTGCTGTTGACCACATGGGAGTCCAGCACTTACTATTAAAAAGTTTAACTTATGGGCCAGTAGGTGGCAGGGGGTTAAGGAGCTGAACTCCCACATGGTGGACTGCAGTTCTAGTCCTAGACCTGGCAGCTTGAAATATGTGGGTGTGCATGCCCAAAGTCCTGGAGAGGAGAATGGAGAAGGGACTGTGGTGGGACCATCCTCCCTGTGGGGGTGATTTCTCCCTTTCTGTCTCTGGCAAGTGCATGCACCTTATAGCAAGAATCTTTCTCTCAAAAAAATTTAACTTACAAAATCCTGTACTATTTACTGTGAAATTGTTCTCTTGAAACAGTTTTTAAAAATTTATTTTCTAGGCTTTTCCCAATTATAGAAGCTTTTTAAAAAATTTTCACTTATTCATTCATTTTTAATTTGGCAAAGAGAAACAGAAAGAGGGGAAGTGAGAAAGCAAGCTACCAGGTCCAGGACTTGAACCATGGTCAGCCATGTGGGAGTGTCCAGTACCTTAACCACCATGCCACCTGCCGGCTCCCCCAAATATAGAATCTTAAGAGTGCTTCTTGTGCACCAAGCATAATGACACACACTGTACATGCATATTTTGTCCCAACAACAACCCTTTCAGGTGGAAGTCCTGTTTTATGTAGGAGACATTCTGATTTGGGTGAGATTAAAGGATTGGCCCAGTGTCTGCTGTCCTGCAGCTAATGCATGGCTGAGCTGGGATTCCACCCCAGGCAGCCTTCCTCCAGAGACTGGATGGGAAATGTGCCCAGGACAGTCCATTTGTTGACTATGGTATGTCTCCAGTAAGAAGCAAAGCTAGATAGGGTCATATTTAAGTTTAAGATATTTTACCCATTATGTAGACTTTACTCTGTCAGAGACATTCAAAGCAAAAATATAATAGCAACAAGGGAATTTGAGCCCCAAACCCAAAGAAAGAAAGAAAGAAAGAAAATGAGACAGTCGTTTTTTGAGGTGACAATGAAAATGACAGTAAGAGGGAAGAAGATTCTATTACTGTTCTTGGCTGCAGCTCCAAACCTCTTATTAGTTCACAGAATACTGCTGCCATATTATGTCTTTAAAATAGTTTTAGCCCCAGAATACACTCTTGGCTGTGATTTCAAGAATGTGATTATGAAGGGAAACAAAAACAGGTATGAACAAGAGTCCCCAGCATTGTCTTTGACATAATGTTTGTGGGCAGAGTATGACAAATGCACTGAATTAAGATTCACATCTCCCCGTGTTATTAAACAAGATCGGGGCAGATGCTCAGGACAAAGTGGATATTTCTAATAGATTTTCTGAAAATCGAATACAAAAAAGAAACATGCCCATTGAAGAAACTTAACAAAGAGAAGAAAGGCCTTGGTGCTCCTTGTAAGATGGAACCCATACCTTATGACATACTAAAGGTATTTGACAATAAGAGAGGCCCATATTTGCAGCTGGCTCAGAGATCAGTTGGGGAAAGTTATCCTTCAGAGCAGAAAGAGTACATTTTGAAAGATTCAAATGAAATTAGGTATATACCAAGGGAGAATATCAATGCATATAATGAATGTCAGAACACTGACTTCTGCTTTTCTACCAGAACTATTAATTTCTCTTGTGTACCCATGCTGCTTTCTTTCTTTTTTAAAAAATTTATTTATTTTATTTTATTTTTTATTCATTTATTTAAAAAAATTTTTTTTGAGAGGTTTTTGCTGTAGGGTGTATGCGTTCGTCAGAGAGAGAGAGACAGAGAGACAGAAAGCGAGAAATCACCCCCCAGGGGGGATGGCCATGCTGCAGTCCCTTCTCCTCCATTCTCCTCTCGGGATCTTGGGCACGCACGCACATGCTCCTGGCGTGAGTTTTAAGCCACCAGGTCCGGGATGCGAACCGTGGTCGACTACGTGGGAGTCCAGTGACATAGCCATTACGCTAACTGCTGGTCCCCTCATTTATTTAAATTTGACCAGAGATGGACAGAGTAATAGAGACAGACAGAGAGAGAGAAGGTAAGAAAGCAAGCCACCAGGTCCGGGATTCGAATCTCAGTCAGCCATGTCGTAGTCCAGTGCCCTTAACCCCCATGCCGGCCCCACCCATGCTTCTTTCTTTCTCCTTCCTTTGTTCCTCCCTTCTTTCCTTCCTTCCTTCCTTCCTTCCTTCCTTTCTTCCTCCCTCCTTCCCCCTCCCTCCCTCCTGCCTTCCCTCCCTCCTTCTCTCCTTCTGTACTTCCTTCCTTTCTTTCTCTTTGTTCTTTCTTCCTTTCTTCCTTCTTTTCTTCCTTCCTTTCCTTTCCTTCCTTCCTTCCTTCCTTCCTTCCTTCCTTCCTTCCTTCCTTCCTTCCTTCCTTCCTTCCTTCCTCTTTTTCTCTCTTCCTTTCTTTCTCTTTCTTTGCTTCAGTTACCAGACTTGTTTTATGTAGGTGAGTAGCGTGGCTCATGGAGCATTAGGAACAGGAGCCAGGGGCATGTAGTCCTGGTTTATAGGACTTAGTATCAGATATCTCAGTCCTATCACTGCCCCGAATAATCTTGATTTAAAAAAAATTTTTTTTAATGCAGCCTGGATCTTGTTCTTGCTCTTAAAAATTTTCTTCCCATGGGGCCAGCAGGTGGCATAGTGGCTAAGGTACTGGAACCCCACATGGCTGACTGAGATTCAGGTCCCAGACCTGGTGGCTTTTATGACTAAAATCCCCAGGGGAGAATGGAGGAGAAGGGCTTGTGACATGGTGATACCCTCAGGCAGGGTGCTTTCTTGTACACCCTATGGCAAACCCTCTACCGCACAATTTTTTTCTTCCCTCCCCCTTCACCAATTCAAGAAGAACAAAATTGCTTTATTTTGAGTAAAAGTGGCTTTACATGTTTTAGGTTGAGAAAGGAACAATGGATAATTTGTTGAAATGGCAATGTGGGGACCAGCAGTTAGCATAATGGCTATGTCGCTGGACTCCCATGTAATCGACCGTGGTTTGTGTCCCAGACCCGGTGGCTTAAACTCATGCCAGGCGTGTGTGCGTGCGTGCCCAGGATCCCGAGAGGAGAGTAGAGGAGAAGGGATTGTGGCGTGGCCATCCCCTCTGGGGGGTGATTTCTCACTTTCTGTCTCTCTGTCTCTCTCTGTCTGTCTGGAGAGTGTCTGGAGAGTGCACGCACCCTATAGCAATAACCTCTCCAAAAAAAAAAAAAAGAAATGGCAATGTGTAGGTAGGTGAGAGATAGTAATAAAAATCCAAGGGTAAAAGTGTTGTCTAAATTGTGAGATTCAAATTATTAGAAAATTGGAATAAGGACATGTGTTTTAATAATTTGTAACTTATGTAAACTGTATTCTTCCCAGGAAAAGCACATGCCGCAGTTCTTCACTTTAACAATCTTAACATGAAGCCACTCAACACTCCCTAGAGAAAAAAATTCAAGAGTAAACTCAAGTAAAACAGTCTTGGCAAACTGGATCAACTGTCTTTAGAGCTTGAGCAAGGCCATACCAAACCTAGCATTCAGAGTTCCACAAACAATTACATACACCAGAATACCTGAACACTAAACTTAACTGTCAAATGTAGGTCAGACATCTAAACCAAAGGTTCCCAACTTTGATACTGTTGACATTTAGGGACAGACAGATAGTTCTTCGTAGTGAATGGCTATCCTGAATGGCTATCCATGAATGGCTATTTGAAACATGTAGGATGTTTCAAAGCTACGCATTAGATGCTAGTAGAACTTCTTAAGCCATGACAATAAAAAGCATCTTTAGATATTGTCAGATGAGCCCGTGAGGAGAGGACCCAAATCACCTCACACCCGTGCACCCAGTTGAGAACTACTGACTTAACACAGTATGCATACACTGTGGAAGCAGAGATAGAAATGTTATTAAGTCCTATGTTTGTTTTACTGAGGAGTTTATTACTGTCACTCACAAAATACATTCTAATCACATGAGACTGGAGTCCAGAGATGGCCTTCCATATGCTAATTGAAGATGAAGGAGCCATCCTTGCTTCTGTTATGTTTTTGTTCATGTGTTGTGTATTTTTTGTCATACAGCTCAAAAGAAAAATGGCTTAACATGTCCTAGGTAAGAGGAATTCATGTTCCAAGGTCTCCTATACACAAATAATGTATAGTCCACAAGAAAACATTGTATCATAAAATTTATGCTTACTTCCTCTTCAGGGAAGATGAAATAGGTAACTTTTCTCTATTTGTTTAGGACAGCTAAGTACAAACCCTGAACATTACAGGGTTTATAATATCTTCTTATCTGCAGTTTTACTTTCTATGGTTTTACTGACATGACGTTAACTGTGGTACAAAGTTAGGTGACTACAGCACAATAAGACATTTTGAGAGAGAGGGAGAGAAAGAGATGACATTCCCATAACTTTTATCACATTATATTGTTATAGTTTTATTTTATTATTATTGTTCTTTGTCTTTTATAGTGCCTAGTTTATGAATTAACTTCATTGTAGGTATGTATACATAGGAAAAAACATGGCATATATAAGGCTTGGCACTATTCATGATTTCAGGCATTCACTGAAGAATATATCCTTAGAATAGATTCACTTAAAATATATCCTCTGTGGGTAAGGTGGACTACTGCATACACTGCATAAAAAACAAGAATGAGAAGTCTCTGAAAGATGGACTGTAGAAGGCAGATTAGCTAGAGACTTTGGGACCCAAGGAATGATATGATGGTGAGTTCTCTAGGTTTTTGTTTTGCTGAATAACTTCTAGATCTGAAGCCATCGAAGCTGGTGACCTAGTAATGTCAGTGAGTGCAGATAGAAAAAGATCAAAGAAAAGCCTACTCTCTCTATCCAAAGGATCAGGAGTGAGGTAACTTAGCAAGAGAGAAAATTTGTTTAAGTTTATTTATTTTGATGGTGAGAGAGAGAGAGGATATGAAAGAGAGAGACAGAAAGAGAGACAGAGATAGCCACCCTCAACAGGGTCCTGTCATGCTGTGATCCCCTTCCTCTAGCTCTCCAACCAGTCAGGATCCGGGGTGCCATGCATGCCCAACATACTACAGATTGACTCAGAATCTGAACCCATGGTTTAACCATGTGGCTTCAAGCACTGCTAATCAGTATGTTACCATCTGTGCCACCAAGGTTGGGCCAAGATAGAAAGCTTTTTTTTTTTTAAAAAAATGTCAAGAGTGCATACGTGTGCATGTGTATAAGAGGGAGAGGGAGGGGGGCGGGGGGGAGAGAGAGAAAGAGAATGCACGCGCGTGAGAGAGTGAGCTCACAATAGGTCCTGGTCACACCATAATTCTTTTTTTTTTTTGAGAGTTTTTTGCGATAGGGTGCGTATTCTCGCCAGACAGACAGAGAGACAGAAAGCGAGAACCACCCCCACCCCCCCCACCATGGGGGATGACCACGCCACAATCCCTTCTCCTTCATTCTCCTCTCGGGATCTTGGGCAAGCACGCACACGCGTCCAGCATGAGTTTTAAGCCACCAGGTCCGGCACGCGAACTGTGGTCGACTACATGGGAGTCCAGTGACAAAGCCATTACGCTAACTGCTGGTCTCCACACTATAATTCTTTTTCCTCTAATTCTCCATCTTATTAGGATCTTGGGCACAAATGTGTACATGTAATTTTTTTTTTTTTGGAGAGGCTTTCGCTATAGGGCATGTGCACTTGCCAGACAGACAGAGAGAGACATAGAGACGGAAAGCGAGAAAACACCCCCCAGGGGGGATGGTCACACCACAATCCCTTCTTTTCCATTCTCCTCTCGGGATCTTGGGCATGCACGCACCCACGCCCAGTGTGAGGTTTAAGCCACCAGGTCCGGGACGCAAACCGCGGTTGACTACGTGGGAGTCCAGCAACATAGCCATTATGCTAACTGCTGGTTCCCATGTAATATATTTTTCAAGCTGTAGGGGCTGGGACCTGAACCCTGGTTGGCCATGTGGGATCTGGCTCTTCTGTGCAGTATTTAACTGATGCACTATGATGCTGGTCTCAGAAAACTTTTAAGCAATAATTGTGCCACTCCAGCCACACATTGCAGAAATACCCATGGCCCCACCATTGCCCCTCCAGCTGGCTGAATGGTATATCTAGACTGCCAATCTCAGTAGATGAATATAAGAAGGTGTCTAGCCCCTTCCCTCTGGGGTGGTGTCGGTGGAGAGTCAGATCTTTCAACACTGCCCAACAATAAAGAGGCTGTCCTCTCTCCCCTTCCTGTGGTGTTCCTCGGAGGGGCGACAGTAATAAGACAATCCTCTATTTGCAAATAGGATGGTGAGAAGCAAAAAATGTCTCCTCCCACTCAGCCGTAACAGAGTCCCACGCTCTTGATGCCGGTGGAGAATGAGTGGAAAACCAAGACTTTTCCTACCCGGTAGTAAGTAGTGAGGCAGTGCCTTTCCTCCCCTCAATGCCTCTATTAGTATCAGAAGAAGCCAGTTTAAGCGGAAAGTTAAAATAAGATCTAGACTATCATAAGACCCCAAATGTCCCAGTTTCAATAGTCGCTTGTCCTGACAAGAATTAGCAACGTCTCAACTTAGAAAAAAAAAAGACAGCCAGTAGAAGTTAACACTGAGGTGACAGAGAGTTAGAATTCAGGTTTTAAAGCAGGCCTAAGGAAAAAAATGCCTCAATGAGCAACTACAAACATACTTGAAACAAAAAAATAGAAAATCTTAGCAGAATAATAGAAAGTTTAAGTAAAGAAACAGAAGATATAAGAACTGAAGGAAACTTTAGAATTGAAAAATATAGTAACTGAAATAAAAGCTCAAAGGATGGGCTCAGCAACTGAAGGGAGAGAACAGGGGGAAAATGTAAGTGAAGTTGAAGATGGAACAATACAATTTACCAAAGCCGAACGATAGAGAGAAAATACACCTATTGATGAGAGAAGAAAGAAAGAAAGAAAGAAAGAAAGAAAGAAAGAAAGAAAGAAAGAACCAAAGCCGAACGATAGAGAGAAAATAGACCTATTGATGAGAGAAGAAACAAAGAAAGAAAGAAAGAAAGAAAGGAAGGAAGGAAGGAAGGAAGGAAGGAAGAAAGGAGAAAGAAAGAGCCTTTTACACCTGTGGAACTTAACAAAAGGTGTAACTTTTGTGTGATAGCAGTCCTGAAGAATGAGAAAAAAGAGGTCAGGACTGAGGAAAGTACTCAAAGAAATAATGGCTAAAAGCTTCACAGATTTGGCAAGAGCTGTAAATCTATAGATTCAACAAAACTGAGTATACCTCAAACCAAAGAAATTCATAGCAAAACAGGTAGTAGTCACAGTTCTCAAAACTAAACTCAAAAACAAAATCTTGAAGGCAGTGAAAGAGAAACAAGTTACCTGTAGAAGAAGACACTTTAACAGAATTTTTTGGAGATTGGAAGGAACTGAATTGGCACACTTTCCAAATGCTGAAAGGGATGAACTGTCTATCTAGAATTCTGTTTTCGGTGAAATTATCTATTAGGAATGATAGGGAAACCATTATATTGTCAAATAAACCAAAACAGAGTGTCGT
>NW_006159844.1:2935391-2969363 GCF_000334495.1 Tupaia belangeri chinensis | reverse complement strand
TTTTCCTGGAACAGTGCTCTCTTCAGGGTTTCTTGAAGAGCTGGTTTGGTGTTGGCAAATTCTTTCAGGTTTTGTTTGTCTGAGAAGATTTTAATCTTTTTTTCCCATATGAAGGATAATCTTTCAGGATTTAATAATCTTGGTTGAAATTGTTTCTCTCTTAACACTTGCAATACATCTTCCCATTCTTTCCTTATTTGTGTTTTTTTTTTTTCCATTGAGAGGTCCTTTGTAAGTCACTTGCCATTTCTCTCTTGCCAGTTTTAGTATCTTGTCTTTATCTGTGGTCTTGGCCAATCTGGCCAAGATGTGGCTTAGGGAAGATCATCTTGGGTTGATTCTATTTGGGTCCTTTGTATTTCTTGGGTGTGGCCTCTCTATACTTGGGAAATTTTTTTTTCTTTTTTTTTCCTGTTTTTTTTTTTTTTTTTTTTTTTTAGTGTTTGAGAGGTTTTTGCTATAGGGCACATGTGCTTGCTAGAAAGACAGAGACAGAGAGACAGAAAGCGAGAAATCACCCTTCATGGGGGATGGCAACACTGCAATCCCTTCTCCTCTAGGGATCTTGAGCACACACACACATATGCCTGGTGTGAATTTAATCCACTGGATCCGGGACTCGAACCACGGTTGACTACATGGGAGTCCAGTGACAGCCATTATGCCAACTGTGAGGCTGATCCACATGAGTAGGCTCTGGGCGTGCCTTAGGACCCCTCCCTGAGTATGCCAGGCACATGTGTGCTCATGATCCAGGACTGGCTGAAGCTGGGGGTGAATCATGGGTCAGGGCTCTGTTGGGGTGTTGTCTCAGTCTCATTTTCTCTCTGCCTCTCTGGCTCATGGAAGAAATAAATAAATAAGTAAAAACCTGGCTTAATCTGGCTTTTTCAGATACAATTATTTGGATATTTAGGATAAAAGTATTTCATTTTAGGGCTGGCAGGTGGCATGGTGGTTAAGGGTGCTGGACTCCCACATAGCGCACCATGTTTTGCGTCCTGAACCTGGCAGCTTGCTTTCTCACTTTCTCTCTTTCTTGCTCTCTGTCCCTCTCTGGTCAAATTAAAATAAATAAATAAAGTTAAATAAAAAATAATTCTTAAAAAAGTATCTCATATCTTCTCCTATATTTTGTTATTTTAACATATGACTCATTTTTAGTTTTGATTTCATAATCTTATTTTCTTTAATGCTTTTGAATTAAAAAAAGTCCCTTGCCAATGAAAAAAGTTTTATTTGTTTACTTCCTCCGTCAATGAGAGAGAGAGAAATAGAAATAGAGAGATAGCACCCCCAATCAGAATCTTGAAGATACAATTTACCCCTAGCCTTCAGCCAGTCCAGGTGAGGGGCAAGCATGTGACCACTGTGCTTTCTGTATTCAGGGAGCCTCTGGAATTGAACCAGGAACCTTCCCATGTGGGATTGCTTAGCAGAGTGTAGCCTTTTACCACTGTGTCACTGTCTCACTGTCTGGCCCCTTAACGCTTTTGAATTTTTTCTTTTAAAGAATTATTTTATTAAACTTTATTTATTTATTTAATTTGACCAGAGAGTGAGAGTGAGAGAGAGAGAGAGAGAGAGAGCGAGAGAGAGAGAAAGTGAGAAAACAAGCTGCTAGATCTGGTACTTGAACCACTGTCAGCCATGTTGGAGTCCAGTACCCTTAACTACCACGCCACCTGCTGGCCCCAAAGCTTTGGAATTTTAAGGACTGGTTCAAGGCCTTAGAATTTCCTTCAGTTGGAAACTGCTTTGTCAAAGTCCGGCAGTAATTGTCACCTTAACATCATAGTTTTATTCCATTTTAAGGATATGGGGCACTAATTTGCAAACAAATGACAAGCACTAATTGTCACTTTAACATCATAAAGTGTTATCCCATTTTAAGAATATTGTCTGATAACTTCAAGGCTTAATTTTCATTTATTTTGTGTAAAATTAGAAGAATTTATGTAATTTAGACGTTATTTAATCCATAAAATTGATATCAGGGTTTAGAATAGTATGGCTATTTTAATGGCAAATTGCACCAACCCAGGTACCCCAGTTTGGTCACATGTGGATTTATTGTACATGGGAAGCTGTTTATTTTTTATTACTAAAAAGTACAGTATTTGGTTGCAGTTGAAGTCAGCCATTCTATAGCTGTAAACAGCCCGAAGCTAGGCAGCTGTATTCTTTATAGTGTTTGTTTTAAAGCAGAATAGGTAAACGTGGGTTTTAAGGATGGGCAGATAAACAGTTTGACAGTAAAATTAAAATCTTGAGAACTAGCCAACCATAATCATGTTTAAGAATCTCTTATCCCAAATGAAAACAGTCTAATAGACTGTACAATACTTTTTCTTTTTTTTCCTTTTTATGAAGTTTATTTCTTCCATGAGAGAGATAGAAACAGAAACAGAGAGATAGGCACTCCCCACAGGGTCTTCATGCCTCAATCCACATCCAAACTCAGCTGGCCTGGAACACAGGCATGCACAGAGAGGTCCCAGGGTATGAACTCAGGACCTCACCCATGTGGGTCCAGTTGCATTACTGCTGTGCCAGCACCTGGACCCTAGTACAGCACATTTTCAAGGGCTGAATATAACTTTTTTTAGGGAAAATATTCTTTAGCCATATTATTCTCTAGCTGTATTATTATCTTTATGAGTTTTTATATGAACTATAGGAAAAAAAGTTTATACCCTTAGTCTACTGTGTTAAAACTAAAAATATATTCTCATTTAGTAAAATTTTTTTATGTTTTACTTTCTAATCTCATTGTATGGAAAAGAGTTTTCAAAGTCCTGGTGATAAATTTCTCCAGAGTAATTTCTTACCCTTATTTTTCACTAAAATATTATCTAGAGCTGGAAGGCATCCTGATTAACTTTACATTATGGATAATGAAGCTGAGACCTCATGAGGGACAATGAGTTTTACAAAGGCAATATAGCTAATGAGCCAAGTTGGGACTGGAACTATTTAGTTCTTCTGCCAGCTAGCCCATAATTGTCTGTATTTGTATCACACCATGCGGATGGCACTTTCTTTTGTCTCTTTTTTTCCATTTTCTCTTCTCTTTTCCCACAGTGCCTTAGGACCTAGAATTATCTCCCCCTGTGACTTCTCCCCACTCAGATCTTTGCATTAGTGGGAGCACCATCACACTCGCCTGCCCTGGGATGGCACCTTAGCCTTTGGCTAATGGCTTCAGAGCTCAGCCCAGCTATGCCTGGGGAAAGTAGCAGGATCTAAGGATTTGCTGTTCACAGAGCCTTGTGGTATTTGTAGAGATGGTGGGTGTGGGGCAAGTCCTAGGATGGGCACCTGAGAGATCAAATGTTGTCATCAAAGTGAAAGGATACAGGTGAGATGAATTGGTAGTGGTGATACTCTGGTACTTGAACCACTGTCAGCCATGTTGGAGTCCAGTACCCTTAACTACCACGCCACCTGCTGGCCCCAAAGCTTTGGAATTTTAAGGACTGGTTCAAGGCCTTAGAATTTCCTTCAGTTGGAAACTGCTTTGTCAAAGTCCGGCAGTAATTGTCACCTTAACATCATAGTTTTATTCCATTTTAAGGATATGGGGCACTAATTTGCAAACAAATGACAAGCACTAATTGTCACTTTAACATCATAAAGTGTTATCCCATTTTAAGAATATTGTCTGATAACTTCAAGGCTTAATTTTCATTTATTTTGTGTAAAATTAGAAGAATTTATGTAATTTAGACGTTATTTAATCCATAAAATTGATATCAGGGTTTAGAATAGTATGGCTATTTTAATGGCAAATTGCACCAACCCAGGTACCCCAGTTTGGTCACATGTGGATTTATTGTACATGGGAAGCTGTTTATTTTTTATTACTAAAAAGTACAGTATTTGGTTGCAGTTGAAGTCAGCCATTCTATAGCTGTAAACAGCCCGAAGCTAGGCAGCTGTATTCTTTATAGTGTTTGTTTTAAAGCAGAATAGGTAAACGTGGGTTTTAAGGATGGGCAGATAAACAGTTTGACAGTAAAATTAAAATCTTGAGAACTAGCCAACCATAATCATGTTTAAGAATCTCTTATCCCAAATGAAAACAGTCTAATAGACTGTACAATACTTTTTCTTTTTTTTCCTTTTTATGAAGTTTATTTCTTCCATGAGAGAGATAGAAACAGAAACAGAGAGATAGGCACTCCCCACAGGGTCTTCATGCCTCAATCCACATCCAAACTCAGCTGGCCTGGAACACAGGCATGCACAGAGAGGTCCCAGGGTATGAACTCAGGACCTCACCCATGTGGGTCCAGTTGCATTACTGCTGTGCCAGCACCTGGACCCTAGTACAGCACATTTTCAAGGGCTGAATATAACTTTTTTTAGGGAAAATATTCTTTAGCCATATTATTCTCTAGCTGTATTATTATCTTTATGAGTTTTTATATGAACTATAGGAAAAAAAGTTTATACCCTTAGTCTACTGTGTTAAAACTAAAAATATATTCTCATTTAGTAAAATTTTTTTATGTTTTACTTTCTAATCTCATTGTATGGAAAAGAGTTTTCAAAGTCCTGGTGATAAATTTCTCCAGAGTAATTTCTTACCCTTATTTTTCACTAAAATATTATCTAGAGCTGGAAGGCATCCTGATTAACTTTACATTATGGATAATGAAGCTGAGACCTCATGAGGGACAATGAGTTTTACAAAGGCAATATAGCTAATGAGCCAAGTTGGGACTGGAACTATTTAGTTCTTCTGCCAGCTAGCCCATAATTGTCTGTATTTGTATCACACCATGCGGATGGCACTTTCTTTTGTCTCTTTTTTTCCATTTTCTCTTCTCTTTTCCCACAGTGCCTTAGGACCTAGAATTATCTCCCCCTGTGACTTCTCCCCACTCAGATCTTTGCATTAGTGGGAGCACCATCACACTCGCCTGCCCTGGGATGGCACCTTAGCCTTTGGCTAATGGCTTCAGAGCTCAGCCCAGCTATGCCTGGGGAAAGTAGCAGGATCTAAGGATTTGCTGTTCACAGAGCCTTGTGGTATTTGTAGAGATGGTGGGTGTGGGGCAAGTCCTAGGATGGGCACCTGAGAGATCAAATGTTGTCATCAAAGTGAAAGGATACAGGTGAGATGAATTGGTAGTGGTGATACTAGTAGTTGGTTATATGATCATTAGCCAGTTATATTCTGTCAAGTATCATCGATTCTACCAACTTAGGTTGTTGTTAATATAAATAGAAGATAAAATCTCCTTTATCTGTGATCTCTCATGTCAAATAAAAGCAGAGTAACAGACTGACCCAATTTTACTTAATCTTATTAGGTTAATTTTTTGGGGCATCTTTGAGCTATTCTTAAAGTGAACACCTACTGGTACTTTCTCTTCCTGGCCTGATAGGTATAGCTTATGAATCCTGTCTTTTTTTTTTTTTTGAAGAACTCTTTGATGCACTTGAAATTTTATTATCTTAGGTGAATATTCTTGTGAGAATTCTCAGCTCAAGAGAGGGGAGTATGTCAGAGGCCTTACCAGTATTCTAACAGTGAAAAGGGAAAGCCAGTGTTTTAGATATTATTCAAGCAGGGCTACAGGGTTGCCATGATGACATGGCCAACTGCTAATTGGTATTCTGGTCATTACATTTATTCAGACTCGGAAAAAGTAAAATCCCTGCAGCCCCTCCCCCTGCACTTTAAGGTGTAGTGTATCTTCTCTTTAGACCTCACTGATGACAATAAATAAAACTCCTGTCCTTTGCTTGGATTATTACACATGTAGTAGGCACACAGGAACCGATTATAGTAAAGCCAGATCTCATAATTTCAGCTGAATTTCCCCTCAAGAACATTGCCCAGTCTCAAGCTTTTCATCTCTTAATCATTGGAAATAGGGTTGTGACGAAATGAAAGATTGAGACAGCTGAGACACTTCCATTGTTCTGATTTCATTATGCTGTTGAGGCCTGCCTAAGTTGTACAGTCTTTGACAATCAATTATTACTCTGGAAAGTGATTATTAAACAGTTTACTGAATTATGGCTTTCTATGCATGACTCTGTTCTGTTGCTCTTTAGGGTTAAGTGAAAAGGCTTATTGCATATCCATTTACAATGGAATCTTTGAGAATGCTAAATGGAATGCATAATTCATAGAGGCTGTCACTAGTATAAAGGCAAATCAGTTTAACCAAATATCAAGTTACAAGGAAACAGGGAGTAAGTGGCAGTTCTAACAGAACTAGTTCAGAATAGCTAATAGCTAATAGTAGTAGTGACTGAAGACAAGATGGCAGTTTATTTTTATGCTGTAAAAAATGGTGATGTAAAGCGCTCACCCCGTGGTGTGGTGGTTAAGGTGGCTGTAACCTAAGTGGCAAACTGTGCTGCCATTCGAGTCCTGGACCCAGTAGTTTGAAAACATGCCAGGCTTATGTGTGTGCATGCCCAAAATCCCAAGAGGAGATTGGAGAAGAGGGGATTGTGACCATTCCCTGGTGGGTGCTTTTGCACCCTCTCTCTCTCTTTCTCTTTCTCTTATTTTTGTCTGGCTAGTGCATATGTCTTATCACAAAACTAAAAAAAAAAAAAGAAAAAAGAAAAAAAGAAAAGGTAATATAGGGCCAGTGGGATATTCTGCAAGTCGGGAATGTAGATTCCTGCCATCTGATTGCTCTCTTGGCTGTGGTCCTCCTTCCTAAGGTCATTTCAAGGTCCGGTATGACTGTGCCAGTTATCATACCTGCATTTCAGCTGGCAGAAAAGCTTTAAACAAGAAAAGCATGTACCTGAAGTTGCTCACCGTTTCTGCTTATAGGTAATTAGTCAGAATTAGCCATACGATCTAATTACAACAGAAAATAAAAAATGAGGTTACTCTCCTGGGTAGCCACGTGCCAAGGTTCATATTCTATCAACATAGTAGAGGGTAAAAGAGATATTGGAACAGTTTCCATCATGGTCTCTAGTGGTGATGCATCTTCTATAGAGAATCTATCTCATGGCTCAAAGAGATATTTACTTCCTACAGCAAAAGTCTCCTGAACATCTATAACACCTAGCACCATATTAGGTGCTTAGAATTGAAAGATTTTGTGTGACACAGCTTTTCGTTTTTAAGGAGTTCAATAACATAAAAGGGGAGATAGCAGGCAATGGAAAATGTGAAGAAAACTCTGGATTTTCAGTTAGATGACCTAGGTTGGGGTCCTTGATTCACAATTTATGTGTTCTTTAAATTATTTGTGCTTTGATTTTCTCATCTCTGCACCATGAACGATAATAAGTTAATAGTACTTAATGTACAATACTGTAAGAATAAAATGATCTTAAGCCAATACATGTTAAACATAAAATTAAAAAGTTAATTTTTGGACTAGCAGATGGCATAGTGGTCACATCACTGGACTCTCACATGGCTGACTGTGGTTCAGGTCTTGGATTGGTGACTTGAAACTCACCCTAGGCATGCATGTGTGCATGCCCAAGATTCTGGGAGGAACATGGAGAAGGGATCATAGTGTGGCCATCTTCCCTGAAGGATGATTTATTGCTTTCTGTTTCTCCGTCTCTCTCCGTATCTCCAGCGAGCTCATATGCCTAGAGCAAAAATCTCTCTCTAACAAAAAAAAAAGTTGATCTTCTTCAGTGAGAAAGAGAGAGGTAAAGATAGATCCATAGAGATAGAGATATAGGGGGTGGGGGAGGCACCTTCAATAGATCTTTCTTAGCCCTGTAGCCAGCCAGGATCCCAACCAAGCCTTTAGGCATGCCCTGCTGGTAGACCTTGGGACACATACCTGGGGCCTTCCTGTATGGCTCCAGCATTTCACAGCAGGACTTCTGCTACCCGTGCCACCAGAGCCAAGCTATAAATATACTGCATTTTAAAAGACTCCTAATATGCATTGCTACATTGCATCCCAACTACATTCCCACCAGCAGTTAGTACCAGCTTTGTTTATTATTGTACTTTTGAATCTTTGCCAGTTTGAAAGGCCAATGACTTTCTAATATTTCCAGTTGTGGAAATCTTCCTACAAATGAAATAGTGAAATTTTAATACCCACCTATTTAATGACATGTCTACAGTGTCTCAGTTGAAAACGTAGGATCTGGAACCTATCTGGTCCATCCACACTCCCACCAGCACACAATTTGGCCTTTAAGACTCTTGTCTGTCTGCTAAGTGCTATTGGGTGCCTATTATGTTGGGTGCTTTATCAGGCATTGGGAAATAGCAGTGAACGTCACTTTCTTGGGGAAAGGGTGGAGGCAGGAAGTGAACAAATTGATTAGTAATGTGTTAGGTGGCAAAAAAGGAACATAAAGAAGAATAAAAGAGCATAAGATAGAGAAGGATGGGAGTAGGAGGACATTTAATTAAGATGGTCAGGAGAAAACCATAAGAAAACATTATACTTGAGTGGAAGTCCGAAGAAAGTAAGAGAGTAACCCATGCAATTCATGCACGGAAGAAGATTGCTCCAGGCAGAAAAAAGAGACAGTGACTCCAAGGCAGAAATGTTCCTATGATGTTTGAGGAACAGAAGGTAGGGGACTTGAAATGGGGAGCATAGTAAGAGATGACGTCATAGAGGTAGCTAAGAGCCAGATCAACTAAGGCAGTGATTCTTTTTTATCCCCCCATTCCTTAGTCCCCCCCTCCCCCTCCCTTGCAGGGCATGTTTCCTTGCCAGAAAGAGTCAAGAGAGAGAGAGAAAGTAAGAAATCATCCTCTTGGGGGATGGCCACCCTGCAGTCCCTTCTCCATTCTCCTCTCAGGAATTTGGGTACACATACACTTGTGCATCTGGCATGATTTTCAAGCTGTTGGATCTGGACTTGATCCATAGTCATCTATGTGGGAGTCATCCAGTGCCTTAACCACCACATCACTTGCTGGTCTGTGCAGTGATTCTTAATACTATCAAACCCAGTACTTCCTTATTATTGGATGTATTCCCCACCCCAATTTTTAGAGAGATTTTTGCTGTTTTGCCCCTCTTATATTCTGGAATTAAAAATAAAATTCCCAGAGAATGCATATACTCTCTCCCAGAGAGAGAGCTAGAGAAAGAGAGAGAGGTTACACCCCCTCAATGGTGTGTGGTCAAATCACAATCCTTTTTCCTCCATTCTTCCTCCGGTAAGGATTTTGGGTATACGTGAACTCAAATTTGGTGTGTTTTTCAAGCTGTTGGGGCTGGGATTTAAGCTGTGGTCAGCCATGTAGGATCCAGCTCCCTTAATCACTGTGCTATTGGATTGGTCCAGCCTGAAATTAAATTCACTGATACTTACCTTTTACCTATCCATGTGATATCAAAAAGTAATATAAATGCTCCACTTTTTAAACGAATTATTTATTTTTAAAAGAATTTTTAAAAAATTTTAAAAAGAATTAGCTTATTATTATTATTTTGATTTGACCAGAGAGAGAGAAAGAGAGAGAGAAAGGGAAAGTGAGAAAGCAAGCCGCCAAGTATGAGACAAACTAGTCAGCCACTTGGGAGTCCAGTGCCCCAACTACCACACCACCTGCCAGCCCCTAAATCCCCTGTTTGTAACAGACAGGATAGAGCAGCACAATCAAATAATTATTATAAGCAATTACACTGGAAAAGAAAATGAAGTTATTAGCTGCTTTCATCTACTGATAGTGAATGTTTTTAGTTGGAGCAGTAAGGAGCTATTATGTATAAGAAAGATTGGAAAATGAAAGAACAGTGCAGTTGGCACTAGAATACATATTAGGATAAATAATTGCAGACTAGACTTATGTGTATTTGATATAAAAAGTGGGAAATAACCTTAAGTGAAGTAGAGACATGTGCTAAGATGAAGTATTTCTGAAATGGATAAAATGAACTTGACCTCTCTTTAAGTATAATGTCAAAATAAATCACTTTGTTGGCATGGGTTAGAGTACTAGAGCACCAAAAAAACAAAACAGAACAAAACAAAGATAAGCAAAATATATCTCCCAACTTGAAATCTCAACACATGAGGACACATTCAGTCTCTGGTATTTAAAAAGACCTCAGAAGATGTATCTTTCGGGGACCAGCAGTTAGCGTAATGGCTATGTCGCTGGACACCCACGTAGTCAACTGCGGTTCGCGTCCCGGACCCGGTGGCTTAAAACTCACGCCGGGCGTGTGTGCGTGCATGCCCAAGATCCCCAGAGGAGAATGGAGGAGAAGGGATTGTGGCATGACCATCCCCCCTGGGGGGTGATTTCTCGCTTTCTGTCTCTCTGTCTCTCTCTGCCTGGCGAGCGCACATGCCCTATAGTGAAAAACCCCTCTCAAAAAAAAAAAAAAGAGATGTATCTTTCAATAGACGATGAGACTATAGGATGGATTGGAATAAAGAAAGTAATATAATAAGACATAGAGAAATAGATCTCTGTGGATTGTTTCAATGTAAAACAAAATGATAGGTCGTTCAAATTTCACAATATAAATTTATTATCATTGTGCTACTTTAAAAAATTATATAGATTGGAAATAACATTTTTTATTAATGAATAAATTCATTCATTTATTTTTTAATTTGACCAGAGAGAAATCCAGGACTCAAACTGTGTTCAACCATGAGGAAATGTCCAACTCCTTAACCACCATGCCACCTGCTGGTCCCTGGAAGTAACATTTAAAAACATTTCCTTTATTAATGAAATGCTCACTATTCCTGTGCCTCAGCTGTCTCTGGTAATTTAAATATGTTCTAAGTTTACAATAAGAACTTCATATATCCTCTGTACTTCCTTGTATGTAACCACTCCCAATGCCCTATGGAATAGAATACTATGAGCAGAGTTGCTATAATTTACATAGTAGTTGCATTCCTGGAAAATATAATGTTGGTTCGATGAAGGAAACATTTGTATTTAAATGTATAAAAATTTGGGACTGGGACCAGCAGTTAGCATAATGGCTATGTCACTGGACTCCCACATAGTCGACTGCAGTTAGAGTCCCGGAACCTGTGGCTGGAGTCCCGGAACCTGCGGCTTAAACTCACGCCAGGTGCGAGTGTGTGCGTGCCCAAGATCCCGAGGGGAGAATGGAGGAGAAGGGATTGCAGCCTGGCCAACCCCCCAGAGGGGTAATTTCTCGCTTTCTATCTCTCTGTCTCTCTCTATCTTTCTGGCGAGCACACACACCCTATAGCATAAACCTCTCCTCTCCAAAAAAAATAAATAAATGTATAAAAATTAGATTTTGGGCTCATATATATAAAAAATGCTTTTTTTTTTTTTTTTTTTACCACATAACAGCCTTCTAGGAGGTTTGGAAATTATGCAAGATGCAAGCATTTCTTTTTTTTTTTTTGAGAGTTTTTTTTCACTGTAGGGCGCGTGCGCTCGCCAGACAGACAGAGAGAGACATAGAGACAGAAAGCGAGAAATCACCCCCCCAGGGGGGATGGTCACGCCACAATCCCTTCTCCTCCATTCTCCTCTGGGGATCTTGGGCACGCACGCACATGCGCCCGGCGTGAGTTTTAAGCCACCGGGTCCGGGACACGAACCGCGGTCGACTACGTGGGAGTCCAGCGACATAGCCATTACGCTAACTGCTGGTTCCCAATGCAAGCATTTCTCTGTGGAACTGTCCTGTGAACTGCAGCTGTGCCCTATTTCCCTGGCCCTTCCTTACCAACTAAATGCCAGTATTACGCTCCCATTGTACCAACCCAAAATGTTGCTCCCTTGCCTCAGCAATTTATAAATGTTTTCTAGGTAGTAATACCATCTGTATTGATAATCACCCATGTGTACTTTCTTTTCCTTAAAAAATTTTTTTTTCAGAGGGCACATGCATGAGAAAGAGAGAGAGAGAGAGAGAGAGAGAGAGAGAGAGAGAGATAGAGAGAGAGAGAGAGAGAAAGAGAACAAGCAGCCCCACCAGGGGATGGTCACTTTCCAGTCCTTTTCCTCTATCTCCCTATTTTGGGGATTTTTGTGCACACACGCTCACATCATGTCTGATGTATTTTTCAGGCCAGGAGGTCTGAGACTTGAACCACAGAGTGGGCTGCATAGGATCCAGACACCTTCACCACCATGCCATAGGCAGGTCCAATGTGTAGAGTCTTGTAGCCAATGGGAAGAACTTTGATTCCTCTCTGAATGATATGGTGAAAACATTGGAGAGTTTTGAGTCTGGGCATGACATGATCTGATCTTGCTGTAAAAGGGATATTGGACTATTGTGTAGATGATAAATTATAGCCAGGAAATGAAGAAAGAGGGAAGACCTGTTAGGCGCCTACTGAAATAGTCCAGATGAGAGCTGGTAAGAGCTGCGGAATCAAAAGAGCCTTAGAAATAGGAGCAAGATGACTTAGAATGGACCCATCGGGGTGACCATGATGATAGTGAGAGAGAGGATATGAGAAATGGTCAGATTTAGTGTATTCTTGAAAGGTTGCTTGAGTTGGATATGGAAAGGGGGAGGGAAGGAAGAGGAGCATCACAGATGACTCTATGGTTTTTGGTGTGTATAGCTAACTGGTAGGATAGACTTTCTGTTTTCTGAGATGATGAAGACCAAGAGTGGGCCATGTTTGGGGCTTGATTTTGGACATGCTAAGTTTGAGGTACACAATACACTTCCAAGTGAAGATGTCAAATAGGCACTGAATTTTCATAAGACTCTAGTTCAGTTGAGAGGTTAGGGACAGAGAGACTAGGACTCAGTAATAAGCTAATATTTGAATTCAAGAAACTGGAAGTGATGGCCAGTCAAGGTGATGAGTACAGCTACAAAGAAGAAACCTAGCAGCTAAGAGTTGGCATGCCAGGGTTGGATGTAGACAGAAGAGGTGGAATGAACAGGAGAAATGGAAAAGGAAAGCCTGGAGTAGAAGAAAACCAGGAGAATGTGTATCATGTTTTGCAAACGAAGTGAAGAAAATACTTCGATAAGGATGCATTAGTTGTATCAAATACTGTTAAGTAAAATAAGATGAAGTTGGTAAGGTTCAACTAAAATGTTGTAACTATAACATTTAATCACACATACGTACACACCTTCTAGATTTTATTAGTCTTGTGAATGAGATGTCTTTAATACTTATTTTTTCAATTGCTTCATACTAAATTGGTTTAAATATGTTGATCATGCATCCAGTAATCTCTCTAAACTCTCTAATTTGTTCCAGTGGTTTGCCTATAGAATTGCTCGTATAATAAAATTGGTGTTCTCTTGATAATAAAAGGGGTGATAGTGAGCATTCCTGTTTTAATCTTGACTTTAACACAAACGCTTCTAGAGTTTTACCACTAAGTGTATTTACTATAGCTTTTTGGTAGGTATTTTTTTTCAGCTTGCTAGGAATTTGTATCTTGAATAGATTTCAGAATTTTGTTGAATCATTTTTCTCTTTTATCTGTTATTGAGATATATTAATTGATCTGAAAGTGGCATTCTGGGGTAAAAGCTCTTGGTTATGTTATAGTATGTTTTTATACACTGATGATTTCTATTAGGATTTTTGCATTTATGTTCATAAATGAAATTTATATATTCATTTTTTCTTATATTGCCTCCGTTTATATTTGACACCAAAGATACACTACCTCATATGTTAGATGCTTGCTTTCTTTTTCTTTTTTTTCTCCAAAACAGCTTATATAAGAGAAGGATTATTTGTTCCTTGAACATTTGGTAATTGTCACCTGTAATTTTATCTGGCCTGGAATCTTGAGTCAATAGAGATTTAAAAAAATTATTGTATGTTTTTTTGGTGATTGTTAATTAACTCAAGGTTTTAATTCCCCTATCCCCCGCCCCCCCAGGTCAATTTTGTGGCTTGTGTATTTCTAGACAGTTGTTCTTTTTATCCAAATTTCCTTGTATTTATTGTCATGAGGTTATTAATAGATTATTTCCTCTTATCCTATAGCTTGACCTTTTAATTTTTATAGCTGTAGTGTCTGTCTCAGCATGTGGCGGGTATGAATCTCAGTATGCAAACATGGATGTGTACAAATAATGTTTATTTCTCCAAAACTCAATTTAGTCTTTATTTGGAGCTCCCATATTATCATGGCCACAACAACGTGCTGTTAGGCTGTTTGGGTATTCCCCTTACTATCCCTAGGAATCCTATAGAGTTTCTTAAGTTACCGTGCCATGCTGAGCAGCTCTGTTAAGATGTCCATAATTCCATCTGGTGGTCCACTTAGGTCTTTTCCATATTATCAGTCCATGTGGGTCCCTTCTGAGTCTCCTCATTCCTGTCTCTGAGGCTCTTTTGATTCCTCTCTTCAGCTTGCCACTCTTGGGCACACAGAAGTCGTTTTACTGTTTTCAAGCTGCACTGGGACCTGGTAAACTGTGAGGTTACATGGTGCTCCATCTGCTATGACACTTACCTGGTCATTTCTTCCCTGGGATCTTACTGTTTCTTGAATTCTTCTTGAGAAGTGGTCCTAGGTCTTCTTTGTCTTCCATTTCCATGAACATCTCCCTCTGTTTCCTCTGGACTTAGCCTTGGGGAATGGGTGCAGACCCCTATCCCAGGGGCCCACAACATTTATGTTTTCCTCACCTCTCTGCCATATTTCTCTGGTCCAGCAGAGAGAAAATGTTGCTCATACAAATGCATCTTATTCTCTTCCAAATCTATTGCCATTGTCCAATGTTCTTTCCATTCTACTAGGTTCCTAGATGTTTGAAACCCAAAAGTCGTAAAGACTCTTATTTTATCCCTTTATATTCTGTGGTAGTGCATTGGTACTTGAGGTCAGGGGCTCACAGATGCCAATCTAGGTAAAGGGAGATTATTGGGTGGGTGGATTGGAGGGAAAGTGGATACTTCACATCTCTTTAGCTTCTGCATTTGACAGAAAAGCCGACAGAGTCTCAGAGAAGTAACCCATTTACCAAGGCTATCTTCAGTTCAGTAGTGGAGCAGAGAAACCAAATCCCAGATACACTTCCTTCTACTCTTGAGTTCTTCGATGTTATATACTGTGAAACAGTTATTTGAAATCCTGTTGGAGTTTAGCTTCTACAGTCCAATATATATTTCAGCTGTATTTTTAAATATATGTAACCGCTCTCATGAGGGTGCCTTAGCAAATGAATCATAAATACAAAGTTTTCTTCATAATTAAGGGTCAGTCTTCAAGGATAACTTGGCCTTCATTTATGCTCACTCTTTGACTAGAACCATTTTCTACAGTTACATGCTTGCTGCTTTGTAAAAGCAGGTCTGACAGCTCCTCCTTGCATTCCCATTAACTAGTTTGCATAGGCCCCTAGGAAGGTGCTAGAGGGACTGAGGTGTTACTGGTTACTGAGGTCTTTGGATGTCGATTCTTTATGCTCTGCTATAACATAGTGATGCCTCAAGGTCTCATTGGGTGAGTAAAGTGTTTGCCCTGCATTCAGCGTTCTTTTGTTTTCTTTTTATAATTTTTGTTTACTTCTTCTCATTAGGCTGACAGTTGTCTCTGTTTTGCAGTCAGTATTTCAGTTATGTGCTAAGGAGCCCCTCTCCCCCAACTCTGGTCCTAATATCCTATTTTTATGCTGCCCCAGGCTTAGAAACTGGCTAAATAAGCCTGCTAATATTGTTTGTAGAGTGAGAGTAAATAGCCTCCAAGGGAGGGCCTCTAGAGCTTTCCTATGGGAAAGTGTGCCAGCACCCTTGCGGACATCGCCTTTGCCTGCCCTCAGGCCTTCTTGCTTACATCCTGCTTCCTGTGTCAGTTAGATCCATGAGGTTGGTGGATGTCTGTGCAGTAAATAGGTGAGGACTAACTGAGTCCTCACTAAACTGCAATTTTTTTTTGATTCAGAGATCCTTTAAAACTCTTTTTACATTTGAATAAGCCACATTCATAGCATTGAGATATTAACTAGATAATTTGCAAATCAGAATAAAATGTAACAGCCATAGAACCACAAAATACCTTTGGGCAGTCCGCTTATTTAAGATGCAAACTGTAATGCTGACTTTGGAGGCTTTTTGAACCACAGCTGTCTGTTTAAACAAAACTTCAAACCTAATTAAACTTCTGCTGCATGGAGTGCTAGTTTGAGAACTGGTTGGACAGCTTTTAAAATGAAATGACAGAGAACTTCACCAGAAAACAGAAGTATTAATACTTAATACATAGAATTTTTAAGTCTTCATTTTGCTACTTTTTAGAAATATGAGAACGATGTCTTGCACATAGATGAATTATAATGCTTATTATATTTTTCACTTAATTATTGTATTGTAACATTGAGGTAAAAAGTATTTTCCCTGGAGCCCTGTCCTTCCCTCTCTTCCTGGATCCTCTTTTTTTTTTTCCTTCCTCCCTCTCTTCCTTTCTTCCTCTTTCCTCCTTTTCTTTGTTTCTTTGTTTCTTCCTTTCTTTCTTTCTTTTTTTAGAGAGATTTTTGCTATAGAGCATCTGTGCTTGCTGCAGAGACAGAGAGATAGAAAGGGAGAAATCACCCCCAGGGGGATGACCACACTACAGTTCCTTCTTCATTCTTCTCTTGAGATTTAGGGCACAAATACTCTTGCATCGGGCATGAGTTTTTTTTTTTTTTTTTTTTTTGAGAGGTTTTCGCTATAGGGCGCGTGCGCTCGCCAGATAGACAGAGAAAGAGACATAGAGACAGAAAGCGAGAAATCACCCCCCAGGGGGTATGGTCATGCCGCAATCCCTTCTCCTCCATTCTCTTCTCAGGATCTTGGGC
The DNA here is from genome assembly GCF_000334495.1 of Tupaia belangeri chinensis. Classification (NCBI taxonomy): domain Eukaryota; kingdom Metazoa; phylum Chordata; class Mammalia; order Scandentia; family Tupaiidae; genus Tupaia; species Tupaia belangeri. The sequence continues at coordinate 2,952,654 of NW_006159844.1, read as the reverse complement.
ATGCACGCACACGCGCCTGGCGTGAGTTTTAAGCCACCGGGTCCTGGACGCGAACCGCGGTCGATTACGTGGGAGTCCAGCGACATAGCCATTACACTAACTGCTGGTTCCTCGGGCATGAGTTTTAAGTCCCGGGATCTGGGACTTGAACTACAGTTGACTACATGGGCATCCAGTGACGTAACCATTCTGCCAGCTACTGTTCCCTTTCTTTTCTTTTTTCTTTTCTTTTCTTTTCTTTTCTTTCTTTCTTTCTCTCTCTCGCTCTCTCTCTCCCTCCCTCCCTCTCTCTCTCTTTCTTTCTTTCTTCTCTGTCTTTCCTTACTTGTCAATACACATTAAAAGTTTTGTTAGTTTTCTGTCACTACCCATTTGAATATTTAAATAAGCATAATCAGCCTTTTTAATTTTTACTTGTTTTCTTAGAAGACATTTTATTTATACATATATTATGTCATTTATGAAAACACTGAATTTTCCTTTCATAATTATCAAGTGCCTTCAAGGTACCAAATATTAGAAATATATAATCTCCCATTTATATATTTAAATATATAAAAATAAAAGGATATTTCTGCAGGTAAGTTGTTTAGTATGACTCAAGTATAAAGTGTGCTATAGTTTGGATAATGGTTTGTCCTCCAAAGGTTCATGCTGTGGAATTTGTTCTTCAGCTTAATGGCATTAGAGGTAGTGAGACCTTTAAGAGCTGAGGCCTAGTGGGTGGTGATTGGATCATAGAGTGTCACTCTCATGAATGGATTAATGCTGTCCCTAGAGACCCAGTGAGTTCTAGCTCTTGTGAGGAGTTAGCTCTTGTGACAGTGGGTTGGTATAAAAGATGGCTGTCCCCATGTCGCTCTGTCTGAACAATCTTGCCATTTTCTCTGCTTCTATTTGTTGTGCTGTGGTATAGACAGCCTGATTTCAGCCTTACACTTTTGGACATTATAGCCACCAGAATTGTGAGTCAAATTATCTGTCTGTTATAAACCACCCAGTCTAAGGTATTTCTGTTAGTGACACAATAATGGACTAAGATAGAGTGCAAGTTGTGATCAAGGCAGGGTGAGATGCAGAGCCTGGAGGGAGATGATGTTGGACAGGCAGGCAGGGGTCAACAAGTAGCCACAGAGTTTGGGTTTGATTCTGAAGGCACTCGGGAGCCACTGAAAGATTTTTAAGCAGGGGAATGATATGATACAATCAAATATGTATATTTATATATATATAAATCACTCTGGAGGCAGGGAATGATAGGAAGCGAGACTTAGGAGCTGAAACCTTAATCCAGGAAGAAACAAAGAATGTGTTAAGGCAGGGGCTGTTGGAGAGCAGGGCATAATGTAAAAATAATAGATTGCAAGAGATATTCAGACAATGGGCTCAGAATTAGGTGTTGGTAATGAGAGAGAGTAAGCCATTAGGTTGAACCATGAGAAATTGCTATTTTTATTGGGAAAAATATGATCAAACCAGCAATTTAATAAGATTCAACTTAATCCATTGCAATAGGCTGAGGAGTCATTAGAGAGGAATTTGTAATAGAATTAGCTGTGATAGATGAAAAAAAAAAGAAATTGAACCATTGCTAAAAGAGGTTTTATTTGGACATTTTAAAAATAATTCTTTTAATTAATTAATTACTTTGTTTTTCTATTTAATTTGACTAGAGAGGGATAGAGTGAGAGAGAGTGAGAGAGAAGGAAAGTGAGAAATCAAGCCACTAGGTCCAGGACTCGAACCGTGGACAGCCATGTGGGAGTCCAGCACCCTTAACCACCACGCCACCTGCTGGCCCCTGGACCTTCTTTTATAAGCTAACAGAGAGAGAGATTGAAGATATAAGAAGTACATTTAAAGTTCTTTTTGGTTGGTTGTTTTTTTGGAGGGTTATATTTTAAATTTTATTTTGGTTAAAGTAATACAAAAGCATAGTTTAAAAAATCATATAGTAGTATTGTGCTTATAACAAAATTTCCTTACTCCCCATAGACAACCTTTTAGCTTTTTAGCTATTCATTTAATATATTGTTTTATATTTCTAAGTCATACTTTAAAGCTACTGATTTCTGATTTTCTCCCATCCCAACAAACACTCGACAGCATCTATTGATTTTCTTTTATGGAATATGATTTATTACTTTTACTGACACCCACCCCTCTGGTACATCCTTCTTTTTTTCAATGTAGTTCATCACAATTTTTTGTATTTGGAATATTAAATTTAGGTAGATATCTCAGATAATATTTTCTTTCTTGCTGTTTTTTTCTTAGAGTCAATGATTACAAAGTGTGTCTTCTACATCCTATTACTTAGTTTTCTGTGTACATCAGTAATTTTTTACTAAACTCTTCTACAAATGTCAATGTCTTCTTAATACATTCAGACACACTAGGATATTTCTCATTATCTTTATCTTTTAAAAATTTATTTGTTTATTCATTCAGAGAGAGAGAGAGACAGAGAAAGAGACAGAGAAAGAAGCACCCCCATAGGGTTTTCATGCTGTGATCTAGCCCCAGCCTCAGCCAGCTGAAATCATGGGCACATACGTGTGTGCACGCCTGATGTGTATAGAGATGCTTCAGGAGGCAAACCTGGGAACTTCACATGTGGCTGCAGCATCGCAGAACATTGTGTTACTGCTGCCCGCTATGGCCAGCCTCATCTTTTTTTTTTTTTGAAATATTTCTCTTGGAGCACTTTGATCTCTTGGTGTAATCAGGATTAATTGCTCTCTGGGTCTTAGCATGGCCATGGCATTTGCCACCATCTGTTGGCTGGATACCATATCTTACTATTTCCTTGATTTACTAACTGCCAAGAAAGGGGCCATGGGAAATACATTTTTTTTCTTTTTAAGATCTCATCTGTCTAAAAATGTCATTATTTCCCTTCTTTTATTTTTTTAAAAATTTATTTATTTATTTATTTTTGAGAGGTTTTTGCTATAGGGCACGTGCGCTCGCCACATAGACCGAGAGAGCCATAGAGACAGAAAGTGAGAAATCACCCCCCAGGGGGGATGGTCACGCCACAATCCCTTCTCCTCCATTCTCCTCTCGGGATCTTGGACACGCACACACATGCGCCCGGCGTGAGTTTTAAGCCACCGGGTCCGGGACGCGAACCACGGTCGACTACGTGGGAGTCCAGTGACATAGCCATTACGCTAACTGCTGGTTCCCCCTTCTTTTAAAATAATAGTTTTTGGGACTGACAGGTGATGTGGTGGTTTAAAGGTGCTGAATTCCCACATGGCTGGCTGCGTTTCAAATCCCAGACCTGGCAGCTTGCTTTCTTGCTTTCCCTTTCTCTCTCATTGTGTCTGTTTGGTCAAATTAAAAAAAATAATAACAACAAATGGAATTAAATAAATAAATAATTCTCTAAAAAAATAATACTTTTGCTGGTGGTAGAATTCTAAGCTGGAAATCATTTTACTCAGAATTTTGGAAGTGATGTTGCATCTTTAATAGCTATGACTGTGGGTGGGAAATCCAATGACGTTCTCATTTCTGTTGCCTTTTTAGTGACTTTTCCCCTCTTCTCTTAAAAACTTTTTGTACTCCAAGTTTTCTAAAAGTTCATGATAACATTACTTGTAGTTCTTTTTTCATTCATTTGTGGTGGGCTTTAGTGGCCCTTGAATTCTAATAACTCATATTCTGGGGCATTTGTTCCTTTGTTATTTCTTTGAAAATATCCTCTCTGAATATCCTCTCTGTTTTCTTTACTCCTTGTTTCTCAAACTCCTGTTATTTAGATATTGGATGTCTGGAATGACTCTTAATTTCAAAAATTTCTCTCCTATTTCTCTCCTCCTTGTCTCTTTTATTCCTTGGAGAATTTTCTCAATTTTAGCTTCTTACTTCATATTGAATTATTCATTCCCGCTAGCATATTTTATTTTTAAAACTTGCTGTCTCCCTCTGTCACCTTAGAGAAAGATTATTTGGCTGCCTAGAGGAGGATTTAGGGAGGGTGGCCCACTTGCACCTTTATATTTGAGGCTTGCCGTCTCCAGTTCCTAAATCTTTCTGAGGTTCCATAACGTGACTTATTTTGCTTCTGGGCTTTCATTTTTGTGAAATGTGGTTACATTTCATAGAATTGTTGATAAAATAATAAGAAAATATTTACAAGTCATTCTCTTGTCAGCTCAACCGTGTTTGTTATTATTTTCAGTATGCACTGTTATTTATTTATTTCACACTGGCAACTTACTACATGCATGACAAAAGTAAGTCACAAGAATAAATAACTGTCTTGATGAATACATTTTGAGGTTCTTACTGTCTATCAAGTCAGGTCCAAAGTAAACTTCCTTTAACATACTTATTCCCAATTAGAAAAATGTTTATTTAAAGCAGTGTCTTCTTAATAGTTAAAGCTTGTCTAAGATAATTGCTTCTATTTAAAAAGTAAAAGCCAGAATCCATGTGTATCTGAGCTGGGCCTAACCCTGCCTCTTTAACTGGAAAGTCTCTGCCCCGAACCAATCCTTCTGGCCCCACACCCAGTGAAAAGCCAGGTAGGGTGGTCTCTGTCTTCTTTCTGTCTCTGTCTCTCTCTTTCCTTCTCCCTTTCTCTCAAAAATTTTCTCTCAGTGTGTATATATATATATGTGTGTGTATATATATATATATATATATATACATACACATATGTGTGTGTATATGTGTATGTGTGTGTGTGTGTGTTAAAAAGTTTGTAGGTACTGTCTCTGTCTCTAACCTCTCCTTTCTCTTGCTAATTTCAGAATCCATGTGCATTTGAGGTGGGCCTAACCCTGCCTCTTTTGTGCTAGCATGCCGCATGGTTCTCATTTCTTTGCCTTTTTAAAATAAATTTATTTTTCCCTTTTCATTGTTTTGTTTTGTCATTTTTAAAACTTTTTTTCTCTTTGTTTCCTTTCTTTTACCTGACTTTCTCACCTTGCTTCTCACCTTGCACACATTGAGTATCTAGGCAGGTCTGGTTGCACAGTAGTGACATATCTGAATACTTTAAACCCCGCAGCTTAGCCCAGGTGCCCCTATTCCCTTGAAACTGTGAGGCCTTTGTAATATCAGTTCCATTGACAAAAATACAGGTTGCTCCATGAGGATCAGGGAAATGGAACTGCAGAAAAAATTGTAGGCCATCTCCTTCCGCACGCCTCTAACACTCAGAATTAACTCCAAGATGTTAGGAAGTAATGTATCATCCATCAGATGACCAGAAACCACCATGACAGAGGCACAAGATATATGGGAAATCAAGAAAATATCTCTCCCTCAAGGGGAAAAAACAGCTCTTCATCATCCACAGATAGTACAATAGAACTTGTAGAAATATCAGATAAAGAATTTAGGATATTCATAGTGACAAAACTAACAGATACAAGAGAAGAGAGACAACAAACTCCATAAAATACAGGAGAAAAGAAGACAACGAGTTCCAGGAGGTGAGGAAGTTCTTCTATGATCTGAAAGAGGAAATGCACACCATAAAAAACAATCAAACGGAACTGTTAGAAATGAAGGCTGTAAGACAGGAAATCAAAACCTCCCTTGAAAGTATTAAAAGCAGATTATATCATGGAGAAGATCAAATCTCAGATGTAGAAGATAGAACCTCTGATCTAGAAAAATTCACCAAAAGGACCAAGAAAATGAACCCCCCCAAAATGAGAATAATATACGAGTAATACTAGATACCATTATCTAATTACCATTATTTATTACCCAAACATCTGGATAATCGGTATCCCAGAAGGTGAAGAAACTAATCAGGGCATTGATTATTCTATGAAGTCCTGGAAGAAAACTTTCCAAACCTAAGAGTCATTCAGTCATTATGCAGATCCAAGAAATACAAAGGACCCCACATAGAATCAACCTAAGCAGATCTTCTCCAAGGCACATCATAGCTAGATTGACCAAAACCACAGACAGAGATTAGATACTAAAATTGGCAAGAGTAAAACATCAGCTTACTTTCAAGGCTATCTCATCAGGTTAACATCAGACCTCTCATCAGAAACAATGCAAGCAAGGAAAGAATGGGAATATATATTCAAAATGTTAAGTGAAAAACAGTTTCAACCAAGATTTCCAGCAAGATTATCCTTTGGGTGGGAAGAAAAGATAAAGACATTCTCAGATAAAACCTGAAAGAATTTACCAACACCAGGCCAGCTCTCTGAGAAGTTCTGAAGGGAGTACCATACCAGGAAAACTAAAGACAGACAAGACAAATGAGAAAACAAAAAATGACCAAGAAAAAGGCCAACTTAATGGTAGGAACAAGTTCTGAAATATCAATAATAATGTTGAATGTTAATGGAAAGGTCAGACCATAGTAACATTGCAAATTCTACAAAAGAGAGAGGATATAAGACTGAACTGGTGAAATAGAATTCCATGACTTTTTTTCTAAAACATTACTAATTTTCTTCTATGCTTTGTCTTCCAGATTTAAGGATTTTTGTTCTCTTTTGAGTTGTTGGGATCAGCAATTTGTTAAAAAAAGAATTTTAAAAATTGATACATAAAACTTTTCTCCCTTCCTGAATCTTTTACAATTGGAAAATATTTGTGAGCATTCTTATTTTGTGGCAGAATAGTTATTTGCCTAAGTTCAATGATACAATAGTATCTGTTGCCTTGCATCAGAAATTGAATTCTTACAGGGCTTTGTGCAAATAATGGACCAAAATAAGATTAACTTACTTTTTTTTTTTTCAAATAAGTTAGATTATACATCTCTTTAGTAAAAGGGGGCATGGAGAGAGGAAAAAAATGTTTCAGAAGAAAATTACATCACACTTGTACTAGATTCTAGCTTTGTCCATACTTTAAGATCTTTCGTTAATCAATAAAATGTGAAAAAAAAGTTCAGTATCGAAGGGAGGGAGGGAACAGGGGAAGGAAAAACCAGGTAAAATATGCTTGATTGACAAAAAATGAAAAGTTATTTGCTGATGATAATGTATATAGTAATATCCTTGTCTTAACTGATATGCATGGTATTTGTGTTGGATAAAGAAATGTATACTATAAAGATGTGATAAAATGTAAATTAAAAAAAAAAAGTGCGGTGTGTGTTTTGTTTTTTTCACAAGGTCTAGGTATAGTAATCGTCTTGCCTTAGTCTCCCAAATATGTGGGCTTTTTTCCTTTAGGGTGGGTTAGGGATTGAATCTGGACCTCCCATGTGGTCTCAGCTCACCAAGCAGCATCATCCAGCACATGTTACTGCAGGTGGACTAAAGATACTTGTTTCTAGATCCCTCTTTTTTTTTTTTTTTTTTAGTTTTTTTTTTGCTCTAGGGCATGTGCACTCACCAGAGAGACAGAGACAGAGGGACAAAAAGTGAGAAATCACCCCCCCCACCCCCCGGGGAGATGGCCATGCTGCAATCCCTTCTCCTCCATTCTCCCAGGATTTTGGGCATGCATACACAAGCTTCTAGGATGAGCTTCAAGCCACCAGGTCCAGGACTCAAACTGTAGTTGACTACATGGGAGTCTGGTGACATAACCATTATACTATCTGCTGGCCCCTATAGAGCTCTTTTTAAAAAGTCTCTTTTTAATTGAGAAGATATTAAACATAGCTTTAGGAAAACAGAACTTGGACCTGACAGAATTATCACTCCAAAGATAAAACAACTTAGGGATAAATAATTTTTTTTGTTTTTATTTAGTCTCATGAATTTAAGAAAACTATATAGTCATTATGTAGACAAAAATAAAATTAGTTTAAATTATATTAGGTCAAATGATGTTTTGTATTATTCTATGCACAAATACATCATGACTTTCCTAATAACCCAATAACATTCCCAGAAATATGGTTAAGGCAGGTACTTGAGTCATTAAAAACATTTGTTTGAGGCCGGCAGGTGGCATGGTGGTAAAGATGCTGGACTCCCACATGGTTGACCATGGTTCAAGTCCCGGACCTGATGGCTTGCTTTCTCACTCTTTCTCTCTCTCTCCCTTTCACTCTGTCCCTCTCTGGCCAAACTAAAACAAAAAAACAAACAAGCAAATAAATAAATAAATAAATAAAGTTAAATAAAATTAAAAAAAAAACTTGTTTTAAAATCCATGGATTTTTACAGTTGGCTGTAATCTACAGATGTTAATCTGGAAATTATATGTTTCTATTTGTTGGTTTGTCCCTTAAATAATTTATAAATTTATACTGAGTGTATGGTTTGATTACCCTGCGAATGGGTTTAGGAATGCTGTACGTTCTTTTGGCCGCTCTTAGAAAAGTGTCACCATTACTGCCACTGACAACTCCTGGTTCCCTCTCACCCCAGCTCCCACTCTCAGCTGTTAAACCACTTGCTAGTCCAGGGTAGCAGGTCCAGAGGTTTTGACATAAAGACAGGAAAAGCAAGAATCTCACCAAATGCCACCCTTGAATTTTAGTAGTGTAAAAATAGTTATGATAAAACATATGTTCATAAATATGTTGATCTAAATAGAGAAACTGAATGATCCAAAAAAGCAAAGACTAAAAAAAGAACATAAAATTCTAAATATAAAATGGTTAGTTTCTTATATAAACTCTTCTACTTTTACTTTAACCTTCTGAATTTTGTTATTTCCAGAAGTTTTAAAATAAAACCTTGTGTTTCAGTTTTCATATTCTTCTTTGCTACCATGCTATGAACGTGAGTCACAATATGTTGGATTTATAAGGTATGAACAGCCAAACAGGCTTAATCTTTCCTTCCAGAAATACCTTCATGTCAATTTGTGGTAATTTTCTTTTCTCTTGAGCTTTCTACCATATCTATAATGAAGGAATGCGATATTCCTGTTCTAGATTTTTATTTTCTTAACAGCTCCTCCCAGGCTTACTCAGTATGACTCAGCAGTGCAAAGAGGCCTCAGATACTTTGAACAGGGACCAGCAGAGGATAATGAAATAAAACTATGGATTCCTAAGACATCCAGAGTCATTCAGAAACATTAATCTGACACTACCACCACCCCATATTTCATTCATGGGCATTAGTAAAGGACTTTGCACAAAATCACTCCTCTTTGTAGTTCCACAATTGAAGACTGCCCATCTTCAGATTCTTGACTGTTTTTCTTCAGGATTTTTATTTTGAATCTGTCAATTTGGAATAATACCAGCTATCACAGGCCTGTGGTGAGAACTACAGGAAATAATGTTTGTAAAGTATTCACGAATGCCTGGGATACTGTACATGCTCAACAATTGTTAGTGCTCATCTTTTACAGTACGGTCTTTCTCTTGTCAAGTGTCTAGCCTTTGAGGGTGTGTTGGATTTATTGGTAACAACCAAATATCACTTAGAGCAATATTTTGCAAATAAAATGGGTGAATACTTTGAAATGAAATGAAAAGAGTGAAACACCTTGGGTTATAAATCGAGGTATAGCAATGAAGAAGAAAGATAAGTTTTCTTTTGTGGGTGGCAAATTGTTTTTCAAGGTAAATTCCAGAAGATAGCCCTCAAGTTACAGAAGTAGGTATGGAGCTTCCAAAATAAAATCTTTTAAAACAGTTGGCAGCCTTGGGGATGCAAAGAAAAAGATGTTATCCCACAACTTTGTATATACCAAATAGAGTGATTTTGCTTTTGAATTAGAATTTGTTGGCAAAACCATCTTGCATCTTAGACAGCCACATGAGCACATGCAATGACAGAGTTTCTCACCACTTCCTAGAAATGGAGCTGGGGTGAGGGAGTGAGGGAGCCAGTTTGCAGACACCTTCTATTCTAACCCTGATCGACTGCAGTAAGTGGCATGTGTATGCCTGTTCCAGGGAAAGGACCTGAAAATTAGCCAAGGAGTATTTCCCTATTTGGAAATACTCCTTGGACACATTCAGTTCCTACCTTTTTCTTAAGAACCATTTTAAGGAAGTGCTACCTTCTATTCTAAATCTGTTTAATCTGCCCCTCCTTTCTCCAAATCCTTGGTACAAATTTACTTTGTGCCTGTGCTGTGATACGTATTACTGTTATTTATCTAGGCACTAATATATATGTTCATTGATGCTGTGGCTATCTAAATGATCAGAACTGAATCTTAGTCATTTTTCCATTTTTAGTGAAATGAATCAAATGAATTCTGTGAATTTGTTTTTTAAGACCCTATGCAACATGGAGGCAAGATTATTTATCTTTCTCCTTTTTATCCTTCACATTATCTCATATAATTCCTTGGACTTAGTAGTCACTCCATAAATAAACATTTGTTCAGTGATGTAAATAAAAATATGCTTACTTTCAGAGCTCTGAATTTTATTATTGAAGTATTTGTTTATGTTTTAAATCATGAGTGAGATTAGGAGGCTTATGAGAATATTCTTATGGATTCTCTTGAAAAGTTATTTTTTCTTCCAGATCCAAATGAGAAAAGCTTGGAGGACATGAAATTTAGTATGGAAAAGAAATAACTTAATGCTCTTTTATGGATATTAATCAATCTCTTTCATTTTTAATTTTAACTAAAGAAGGTGTAACATAGATTATATGTTATTATATCCAGATATGTGTTTCTGTAGGAACTTAAAGAATTTCCTTCATTGGCTTTTTAAATAATAGGACAAAGGAACATATTCTTGGTGTGGGCTTCTAACAGATCCTACTCCTTGTGAGCTCTGTAATTGCCTGTGGTTCTGTAGTTTTCACAATTACAGTAGCAGTGGTACATTGATGTGTCTTTTTTCCCCCTCCGAAGGAGAGCATTTTATTATTTGTATGTGCAGAACACTCAGCAGTGTGCTTTTAACCCACTTTGGTAGCAAGTTCTTTAGCCTTTGCCTTTTCCTAGCTTGGCCATGCCAGCCACAGATTTCAGGCCCAGGACATTGCCTCCCCAGTGATGGTGGACCTTGTCACATCTGTAGTTGTAATTGGTCCTGATTGCTTCCACCCGCTTAGCCAGAGTGCCTTTGTCTTCTGAGCTAGCCTGTGTAAAGGCGAGATGGTGCAGGATTTCTGGTGGATCAGGTGTACCAACCTGTTCTTTCCCTTGATAATGCAGTAAGGAACCCTCTTCATTAGTTCATTTATTTATTTATTTAGATTTTGCTATAGGACATGTGTGCTCACCAGAGAGACAGAGAGATAGAAAGCGAGAAATCACCCCTTCCAGGGGGATGGCAATGCTGCAGTCCCTTCTCTTCCGTTCTCTCAGAATCTTGTGTATGCACGCACACATGCCCACATGAGTTTTAAGCTGCTGGGTCTGGTACTCAAACTGCATTTGACTACGCGAGAGTTCAGCCATGTAACCATTAAGCCATCTGCTGGTCCTAGAACCTCCATCTTCTGATACAGGGCACGTAGAAAGACAACCAGCCTGATAGGGTCCACGTTATGTGCAGTCCCCACCAGCTGAACCTTCTTGTTCTCCACCAAGGTGATGACAGTGTTGACCCCTGCTCAGAGGGCAGGCGGCTTCTCAGTGGGGACATCCCCTTTACCTCATCTTTCTTCTCAGCCCAGGTCAGCAGGTGCTGCTGCTTCTCATGTATTTTCCCTGCCCTGCACTAGTGGGGCAGCTTAGGCAGTTGAATGTGGTGGTGGTCCAGGGCCTGGGTGAGCTGGGTAATCACAGGAGGTACTTTCAGCTGCTTGTAGAGGACGGCTCTCTGCTGTTGCAGCCAGATGTGGCTGGGCCATTTGACCTAGCAGGTAAGATCCCTTTTGGGCTGGATGTCCTCTCCTATGTCAAAATTCTTAGACTTTTTCTAAAACAGGGGATTGTCCATCTTCTTGGCCACCTGCTTTTTACCTCCTCCTTTTTTCCTTTATGACAGCAGGGCTGGAGTTACTTTCTCCCCTCAGCTGCTGCCTTCTTTTCTCTTTTTTCTACATAATTTAAAATTTAACTTTATTATTATCATTATAATTTTAATTTGCTATAGGGCATGTGTACACCAGAGAGAGACAGAGAGAGGTAAAGAAAGGAAAAGTGAGAAAGCAAGTTGCCAGGTTCATAACTCTAATGGTTGGCCATTAGAGTTCAGTGCCTTAACCACCATACCACCTACTGGGTCCCCTTCCCGCCCTGCTTTCCTTTTGTCATCTTGGACGACTGGAGTAGAGAGGATCATGTGTCTTTTATTAAAGTTTCTGTAAATATAATGAAATGTTACATGATAATATTTCATGATGCGTGGGATAATTGTGTGAGACAAATGAGAGTATATTGGTTCTGATTGTTTTGTTTTGCTTAGGGATCTATCCAAACTAGTTTTTAAGGGATTTTCTGAAGTAATATGTACATCTTAAAAAGGCGAAGAAAAATTATCCAATAATACTACAGAAGAAAATACATACTTATCCCCAAAATAAAAGCTGTTATGTACTTTATATATATATATATATATACTTCTGTGCAACAAGTTACTTAAAACATAGCAGCTTAAAACAGAAAGCATTTAATATGTCACACAATTTTGGTGGTCAGCCATGTGGGAGTCCAGCACCTTAACCGCTTACTTTCAGAGCTCTGAATTTTATTATTGAAGTATTTGTTTATGTTTTAAATCATGAGTGAGATTAGGAGGCTTATGAGAATATTCTTATGGATTCTCTTGAAAAGTTATTTTTTCTTCCAGATCCAAATGAGAAAAGCTTGGAGGACATGAAATTTAGTATGGAAAAGAAATAACTTAATGCTCTTTTATGGATATTAATCAATCTCTTTCATTTTTAATTTTAACTAAAGAAGGTGTAACATAGATTATATGTTATTATATCCAGATATGTGTTTCTGTAGGAACTTAAAGAATTTCTTTCATTGGCTTTTTAAATAATAGGACAAAGGAACATATTCTTGGTGTGGGCTTATAACAGATCCTACTCCTTGTGAGCTCTGTAATTGCCTGTGGTTCTGTAGTTTTCACAATTACAGTAGCAGCGGTACATTGATGTGTCTTTTTTCCCCCTCCGAAGGAGAGCATTTTATTATTTGTATGTGCAGAACACTCAGCAGTGTGCTTTTAACCCACTTTGGTAGCAAGTTCTTTAGCCTTTGCCTTTTCCTAGCTTGGCCATGCCAGCCACAGATTTCAGGCCCAGGACATTGCCTCCCCAGTGATGGTGGACCTTGTCACATCTGTAGTTGTAATTGGTCCTGATTGCTTCCACCCGCTTAGCCAGAGTGCCTTTGTCTTCTGAGCTAGCCTGTGTAAAGGCGAGATGGTGCAGGATTTCTGGTGGATCAGGTGTACCAACCTGTTCTTTCCCTTGATAATGCAGTAAGGAACCCTCTTCATTAGTTCATTTATTTATTTATTTAGATTTTGCTATAGGACATGTGTGCTCACCAGAGAGACAGAGAGATAGAAAGCGAGAAATCACCCCTTCCAGGGGGATGGCAATGCTGCAGTCCCTTCTCTTCCGTTCTCTCAGAATCTTGTGTATGCACGCACACATGCCCACATGAGTTTTAAGCTGCTGGGTCTGGTACTCAAACTGCATTTGACTACGCGAGAGTTCAGCCATGTAACCATTAAGCCATCTGCTGGTCCTAGAACCTCCATCTTCTGATACAGGGCACGTAGAAAGACAACCAGCCTGATAGGGTCCACGTTATGTGCAGTCCCCACCAGCTGAACCTTCTTGTTCTCCACCAAGGTGATGACAGTGTTGACCCCTGCTCAGAGGGCAGGCGGCTTCTCAGTGGGGACATCCCCTTTACCTCATCTTTCTTCTCAGCCCAGGTCAGCAGGTGCTGCTGCTTCTCATGTATTTTCCCTGCCCGTGGGGCAGCTTAGGCAGGTGAATGTGGTGGTGGTCCAGGGCCTGGGTGAGCTGGGTAATCACAGGAGGTACTTTCAGCCGCTTGTAGAGGACGGCTCTCTGCTGTTGCAGCCAGATGTGGCTGGGCCATTTGACCTAGCAGGTAAGATCCCTTTTGGGCTGGATGTCCTCTCCTATGTCAAAATTCTTAGACTTTTTCTAAAACAGGGGATTGTCCATCTTCTTGGCCACCTGCTTTTTACCTCCTCCTTTTTTCCTTTATGACAGCAGGGCTGGAGTTACTTTCTCCCCTCAGCTGCTGCCTTCTTTTCTCTTTTTTCTACATAATTTAAAATTTAACTTTATTATTATCATTATAATTTTAATTTGCTGTAGGGCATGTGTACACCAGAGAGAGACAGAGAGAGGTAAAGAAAGGAAAAGTGAGAAAGCAAGTTGCCAGGTTCATAACTCTAATGGTTGGCCATTAGAGTTCAGTGCCTTAACCACCATACCACCTACTGGGTCCCCTTCCCGCCCTGCTTTCCTTTTGTCTTCTTGGACGACTGGAGTAGAGAGGATCATGTGTCTTTTATTAAAGTTTCTGTAAATATAATGAAATGTTACATGATAATATTTCATGATGCGTGGGATAATTGTGTGAGACAAATGAGAGTATATTGGTTCTGATTGTTTTGTTTTGCTTAGGGATCTATCCAAACTAGTTTTTAAGGGATTTTCTGAAGTAATATGTACATCTTAAAAAGGCGAAGAAAAATTATCCAATAATACTACAGAAGAAAATACATACTTATCCCCAAAATAAAAGCTGTTATGTACTTTATATATATATATATATATACTTCTGTGCAACAAGTTACTTAAAACATAGCAGCTTAAAACAGAAAGCATTTAATATGTCACACAATTTTGGTGGTCAGCCATGTGGGAGTCCAGCACCTTAACCACCGTGACACCTACTGGACCCTACTGTTTTTATTTTTATAAATTAGACTGTATCATAGATATTTATGTACAGAAAAAATAGTATATATAGAGTTTGATATTATTCATGGTTTTAGGCAAACGCTGGGGGTGTTGGGATATGTTCCCCATGGATAAAGGAGAATACTATATATTTTGTTGGGAGTTTGTAGAAAATATGCCATACATATTTAGTTATATATAGTGCCTGTAGTAGTTTCGATGTTGAAATTTATATGGCAGCCATTCAAGTTGTTTCGTTTTCAAATCGCATTTTCAGTTCCTGGACTCCCATGCAGTCAACTGTGGTTCAAGTCCCGGACCCACTGGCTTAAACTCACGCTGGGCACGTGTGCATGCATGCCCAAGATCCTGAGAGGAGAATGGAGAAGTGATTGTGGCGTGGCCATCCCCCCTGGGAGGTGATTTCTCGCTTTCTGTCTCTCTGTCTCTCTCTGTCTGTCTGGCAAGTGCATGCGCCCTATGGCAAAAACCTACACCCCCCCCAAAAAAAAGAAAGAAAAATTTTCTGCAGAACTGTCAGTTCTACCAAATATAGGGTCCCACCATCCAGAACAATGATATGAAATGTTTAATTTTTTTTTTTTTTTAAAAAGGCCAAAGTGGTTAAGAATGAATGCAAAGCAGCCCTGATACATTCTTTCGCCATAAGCAGGAGCTTATAGGCGAATGCCTTCTGGGTTTTGCCTACAGGAAACAAGTAAAAGTCAATGTGTATCAGGGCAGTTTTTCAAAAAAGTGACATGTGTGGGCAAGTTTTTTATTTAGGGCCATAAAATGTCTTTTCATTCCTTCTTTTTGAAATTTGAACTTCATAGTAAGTTATTTAAAGGAAGTACACCTTGAATAAGTGCCGACAAATATGCTAAAAACATTCATTTGGTTCATGTCATTGCAGCCAGTGTCATTTGGGGAGAACCTGGATTTCATGACCAGTAGTTGAAGGGAGTTGAACTCTCATCCCTTCTTTTAATGATTGAAAAAGCACCGGACCTACCTGACAGGCTAGGGAAACACTGCTTCTTCTGTTGATGGCTCATCAGCTTCAAGCAGTTTGGAGGAAAGACCATGCACTGTTTATTTTTAATACTGCACAGCACTCCTTGGGCCTCAAAGCTCTGGTCTCAGTGTCTGTGAAATTTGGGTTTCTGAGTTTACGGATCTTTCAAGTGCCTTCCAGCTCTGACATTTTGGATTTAACCTCAGATGGCACAGATGTAAACTACTCTGTATAGTACGTGAAAAATGTGTCCAAGATTGTAAAGCTGGACTGTTCACAGCTTTGTAAATTTTCAATTATGTATATATGGAGTTAAAAAAATTGTTCAGCACTTTGCCAAGCCCTGTGGAAAAGGCAGAAATATACTATTAATTATAATTTATGACTTAAGGGAGAAAGATAAAGTTAATAAATGTTAGACAAAATATTGATTATATTTCTTTAAAAAATTCTTTGATCTTTTTTCCTTTTTTTGAATTTCCTATAGGGTGCATGTGTTTGTTGGAGAAAGAGAGAGAGAGAGAGAGAGCGAGAGAGAGAGAGAGAGAGAGAGAAAGTACCCTCCAGGGGAGATGGCTATCCCACTATCCCTTCTCCTCCACTTTCCTCTTGGGATTTGGGGCATGCACACACACATGCACAGAGAGTATTTCAAGCCACTGAGTCTGGGACTTGAACCACACAGTCGGCCATGGTGGGATCTAGTTGACTTAGCCATCATGCCACCAGCTGGCCCTGATTTTTCTTCTTAATACCAAATCTACGGTTTCTGATTCAAGTCAGTTTTTATGTATCAGTAAAAATCTTAAAATTTTCTCACATTTTGGGGCCAGCAGATGACGTAGCAGTTACGTTGCTGGACTCCCACATGGCCAACTGTGGTTCAGGTCCCAGGCACAGTGGCTTGAAACTCATGCTGGATGCATGTGTGTATGTGCTCAAGATCCTGAGAGAAGAATGGAGGAGAAGGGATTGTGGTGTGGCCATCTTCCTGGCGAGATTATTTAATCCTGGTTTTCTAAAAATTATCCCATCACCCCCTGGGGGTGATTTCTCTCTTTTGCACTCACTGTCTCTGTCTTTATCTCTCTGGTAAGCACACACACCTTAAGGGAAAAACTTCTAAAAACAGAAAAAAATTTCTTCACATTTCTTAACATATTGTTTAGTAGTTCACATATTTTTATTTTTGTGGTTTTGTTACTTTTCTTATTTTCTACATTTCCAAATTTTATTTTAGATAGTATATGTGTTATTTATAGATATCCTATTTGGTTCTGTTTTATTTATTTTAGATTTTATTTTGTTTTGAATATTTATCATGTAGCATGTTACATTTATATTAGAAGTTTCAAGATTCTTATCTGCCGACTCTCGGTCATTTCTGGTTCTTCTTCTATTGATTTTTCTTCTGGTTATATATTGCATATTTGTGCTTCTTTGTACGACAAGTAGCTTTTTTTTTTTTTTTTTTTGAGGGTTTTTTTTCTATAGGGGGCGTGTGTCCCCCTGAAAG
>NW_006159844.1:2907692-2935375 GCF_000334495.1 Tupaia belangeri chinensis | reverse complement strand
CCCCCCCCCAGTAGGGATGACCACATAGCAATCCTTTCTCCTCCATTCTCCTCTCGGGATCTTGGGCACACACGCACTTGCCCGGCGTGAGTTTAAGCCACCGGGTCCAGGACTCAAACCACGGTCGACTACATGGGAGTCCAGTGACAGAGCCATTACGCTAACTGCTGGTCCCACGACGAGTAATTTTTGATTAGGTGCTAGATCTTGTGGATTTTACACTGTCGAAAACTAGATGTTGTTGTCTTCCTTTAAAAAGTGTTGGAGTTTATTCTGATAGGAAGCTAGTTTACTTCAAGAGCAACTTCAAGTGGTTGTGGTCTCACCAGACAGACAACATGAGGGATGGGGGAAGTGAGAAATCACGAAATCACCCCCAAGGAGGATGGCCTTCTCCTAACATTCTTTTTTTTTTTTTTTTGCTATAGGGTGCGTGAGCTTGCCAGACAGAGACAGAGAGACAGAAAGCGAGAAATCACCCCACAGGGGAGATGGCCACACCGCAATCCCTTCTCCATTCTCCTCTCGGCATCTTGGGCATGCACGCACCCGCGCCCAGTGTGAGTTTTAAGTCACTGGGTACGGGATGTGAACCACGGTCGACTACGTGGGAGTCCAGAGACATAGTCATTACGCTAACTGCTGATCCCCTCTCCTCCATTCTTCTCTTAGGATTTTGGGCATGCTTGCCCTTGCTCCCAGTGTGATTTTCAAACCATTGTTAGCCATGTGTGATCCAGCACCTTAACCTCTATGCCACCTGCTGGCCCCAAGCAGCTTGATGTTTTAAAGAATTATTTTAAAGCATTGTTAAAGTTCAGAGAAGATTTTACTCTAGGACTAATTCAGTACCACTACTGACATATAATTCTCCTAGTGTTTATAATGAATGTATCATGCATTAAGCATGCCTGATGGAAGATCTAATAATTCCAAGCTTTGAGTGAGCTCTGGGAATTGGATTTACAACTCCTTGTTATTTTTTTACATGTCACTTAACTACTAGGATATGTTCTGAGAAATGGATTCTTAGGTGAGTTTGTCATTGTGTGGACAGCACAGAGTGTACTTACACAAACCTCTAGGCATAGCCTACTACACATACAGGCTGTATGTCAATATGCCTGTATAGCATGTTACTATACTAAATACTTTAGGCAATTTTGTCTAGTTTCATTTTATTTACAACAAGAGGGCAGAAGAAGAAGTTGATGGCCTGAATTGGATCTTTTTAATAAAGACAAAGAGTAGAAAAATTAGTTTTAATGCACAGTGGGTGTTCAAATCTTGCCATTGACATTGTTAAAAGGCTAAAGGAGAAATGGGCATAAAGTTGAATGCCTCTTTTAAGAATGGGAAAGAAAAATAGCTTGTCTATCAATGTACCTGATTTGTGGCATCACAGTTTACACAGAACCTCTGTCTTTTTATTCCTGGCTCACTGTTAGCCATTGTAATGTGCTGTCTTCTCACCACGTCAACTGGGTAGAGAGTATTTCATTGCAATTGGCATGAGTAATGGTATAAATGACACTAGAAAATTGCATCTAGTTGGGGCCAGCAGGTGGCATGTTGGTTAAGGGCACTGGACTCCCTCCTGGCTGACGTTGGTTCAAGTCCTGGACCTGGTGGCTTACTTTCTCTCCACCCTCTCACTCTATCCCTCACTGGTCAAATTAAAATAAATAAATTAATTAATAAAGTTAAATAAAATAGTTATTTAAAAAAAGAAAATTATATCTAGTGAAGTTTTAGGTATATTTCTTCTTGCTTGGGTTAAATTTTAGTTTGATTTTATACTTCAATTTTAGTTTGATTTTATATACTGCAATGTTTTATAGTATCTGATTTAATGACAGTGTTTTACAGATTCTGATTTAATATTATCTAAAATTGTCTTATTTATTCTAATGACATATCTCTAGACATCAACAATTTAAAAAGCCATGAAATGAAAAGAGTAAACAAATATATTCTATCTTTTTATATTTCTCAATTACCACATGCTATTGACTAGCTTATTTTTCTGTTAAATATATCTCATTTACTGTATTGACTAACATTTTGCTGTATTGAATAATACATCTCGTTGATTTTTAAAATTGACATTACTTTGTTTCCTTTTCCTCCTTCAAGGATTTTTCTCTAACGGGAAAAATGTATTGGCATAAAACATCTCAGATGCAAACAGAACAAAGAATAGAGATAACTGTTGAGGAACTTCAAGAGGTAAAGTCTTTAATAAAAATCCTCCTCCTTCTCTATATTAGAGTAATAGTAATAGTGATAGTAATAGTAGTCTGCCTACTGTGGCTTGAACATTTATATAAAGAGTTTAATTTTTTTCTCTGTATTATTTTAGAGGTGTGTAAGCACTTCTACTCCAACACCACATTGGACATCCTGGTTCTTTTGCTCACTGCTGCTGGCTTTTATAGACCTGAACTAAGGCCCCAAACTCTTCAGAAAGAGAGAATTTTAACAACTCTTTTGGCTTAGAGACGTTGTTCCAGAAAATAATTGGAGAATTAATTAAAAATTATTGGCTTCTAAGGAAACATCACTTTGACCTGTATTTAGATAGAAGAATTATTAAAAGCATTGACCAAAAGAAAATTTTGTTGAGAAGTATGGACAGTGACAGAAGTCTGTTTCAGAAATAGTTTCCTTTTTTTCTATCATGGGCAAAAATTCTTGTGGGATTCAGAGCAATCTGGGACATAGTCCCTGTGATTGTGAAGTGTCTCCCTATGTGTAGAAGTCCACATTTACATAAAAACATTATGGCATGATGATCAGTTGATTTATCAGTGGATTGATAAAATCCTATTCTTTAGTTCCTGAAAATATCAACCCATATACATAAAATTTGAGATCGTACTTCATTTTTAAGCTAATACATCATGTTCAGAAAGTATATGGGCTGTTTTCTTTTCCTAAAAGCCATATACCCTTTAATATTAGTTACCATAAATAATAAAACTACTAGAATTCAAGATACTTCTGGTTAAGGCCATGTCTTTTTCCCATTGTCTTCTCATCACCTGCCTCAGGACCAGCACATGGTGGCTCTAATAGTCATATGATAATGGTATGTGGATAAGGCAGCTGTGAAAACTCACCATACATCTTTAAGACTCATATCTAGGGTAGTTGCCAGGAGGTGACACTATTTACTGGGAGATATCAAGACCTTTGATTTCTGAGTCTCTGTTGGTATAGTAAACCGAAAATGCAATTTCAGCTGGG
This sequence comes from Tupaia belangeri chinensis, assembly GCF_000334495.1. Lineage (NCBI taxonomy): Eukaryota > Metazoa > Chordata > Mammalia > Scandentia > Tupaiidae > Tupaia > Tupaia belangeri. Next base: position 2,932,126 of record NW_006159844.1, on the reverse strand, counting down.
CTTTGTGAAATAGAAATCCTTGTTAATAGAATATACTTGATGTAGTAGCACTCACTACATTCAGGTAAAGTATAAGTTAAGATAACATTTTGAAGAGACCATGAAAAAGGCCAACTATCAGATACCTAGCTTAGGCATTATCTTGATCACTTCAAATGAAGGTTTAAAATGTTGATTTCTTTGTAATTGTGTGGGAACCATTCTCTCAGCTTTGATACTTACAAGTAATCACAGGAGCTCTTCTGGCCACTGGCTTATCACTCTCTAGAGGTAATATCTCTTAACTTGGTATCTGGCCATGGATAAAGGATCTTCTGTGGTATCTTTCATTCCAGAAATATATTTTGTGTCCCTAATACGTACTGTGGGAAGAGTGAATGTTCATCCTACCAGTCCCTTGGACTACCAGGGAAGCCACCCCTGGTAATTCCTGGGCTGCAGGTTGCTGGTCAGCACTGGTCAGCATCTTCCCGTCTCAGAAGAGTCTGCCCTTTCTCTTTTAAAAAAATATTTATTTTATTTTACTTATTTATTATTATGATTATTATTTTGTTTTGCTATAGGGCATATGTGCTTACCAAAGAGAGACAGAGACAGAGGGAGGGAAAGTGAGAAAGCAAGTTGCCAGGTCTGGTACTCGAACCATGGTGGCCATGTGAGAGTCCAGAGCTTCATTTACCATACCACTTCTGGCCTGAGTCGGCCCTTTCTAAGTGGCATCTGGCACCTTGGCCTCAGAACATGGTGGACAGTTGTGAGTACCTCAGTGCCACAGGCAGGAGCTCTCTAATACAATTTGTTTCCTTTTAAAAAGGAACTTTAATTTTTTTTTTTTTTCTAAGAGAGATTTTTGCTATAGGGCTGTCGTGCTCTCCAGAGAGACAGCAGACAGACAGCACCCGCAGGGGGTATGGCTATGTTGCAATCCCTTCCCCGTTCTCCTCTCAGGATCCTGGGGATGCAGGCACATGTGCCCATAGTGAGTTTTAAGTCATTGGGTCTGGGACTTGAACTGCGGTCAACCATGTGGGAGTCCAGCGACATAACCATGATGCTGTCTGCTGATCCTAAAAGGAACATTTTTAATGGAATACTTTTTCTTCTTAAGTGCCCAACAGGATTTTGAAAGTTTTTTTTCTTCTGACAGAGAGACAGAGAAAAGAGACAAGAACCCTTCCTCTCACTCTGAAACAGGGTCTTCGTGTTGCAATCCACCCTCAGCCTGAACTGGCTCAGATCAAGGGCATGCATGGGTGCATGGTGTGTGTACAGGGAGATCCTGGGGTGATCCTGCAGCTCTCCCATGTGGGCTCTGCATCACAGCGTACAGTGTCATCACTGTAACACTGGCTGTCGCCCCACCATTTTGAATATAACAGTATTTGAACCATCATGGTGAGTGATTTCCTCACATGTTCACTAAGAAAAAAAAGCAATAAAAATGCCATGGAATTTGGTCATTCATTTCCTTCCTGTTATGTGCCAGGCATAATTTTAGACATGGTTTATGAAAGAAAAAAACCAGGAGGAACTTATTTAAAGAGTGGACCACTACATAAAGAGACAAAGTACACCACTACTTAATGAATGCTCTCATAGAAACCAATTACATAGTAGAAGACAAATTGAAATGAATTCTTTTCACTTATTTATTCATTGATTTATTCACAAATAACTGCAGAGTTCCTAAATTATGCCAGGTGCTTGAGATTTAGGAGAAAGTAAAGCAGAATTTCCTTTTTAAAAGTTCTCAAACTTTTCAAGTTTTGAAGCTCTCAAGCTCTTTGGCCTAAAGATGGCTTTATAATGTTAAAAATTATTTTAAAGACCCAAAAGAACTTTTACGTATATTATATCAACCAATATTTACCATATTAAAAATAAAAACGGAAAGATTTTAAGCATTTATTCATTGATTAAAATAATAATAACAATCTGTTATAATGTGTCATTTTGGTTGAAGTATATTAAATAAATCTGGTCTCATAGATTGAAAAGGGAATCATATTTTAACAGTCCTTTTATGTAGTGGACACTCTTTGTTAATGCACTAAAATGCCACAAGTGATTGTTTCTTAAAGATTAGTTGCCATGTGTAATCTGAAGCCAGATATGCGAACTTGTGTATCATTACATTAAAATCCATTGGTCTATCTTTCTCTTTGATGGAATCTTCTACCCTGTATGATTTTGTACTAAAGTACTGACTCTCTGTTTTATTTACCACTGCTTTTTCTTTTCTTTTTTTTTTATTGGAGGGATTTCTGCTATAGGGTGTGTGCGCTTGCCAGAAAGACAGACAGAGACAGAGAGACAGAAAGAGAGAAATCACCTCCCAGAGGGCATGACCACACTGCAGTCCTTTCTCCACCATTCTCCTCTTGGGATCTTGGGCACTCATGCACATGCGCCTGGTGTAAGTTTAAGCTACCGGGTCTGGGACTTAAACCACAGTTGACTACATGGGAGTCTAGTGACATAGCCATTATGCCAACTGCTGGTCCCTCACCACTGCTTTTTCATCATCAGTGCAAATTTCAACACAGTGAAAAAGAAAAATGATATTTTAATATTATATTACTTTGCTATTTTATGAAAAGGGTTTTATTAACCTCTTTTTACCAATGTCAAAAATGATGATAAGGGACCAGCAGTTAGCATAATGGCTATGTCACTGGACTCCCATGTAGTTGACCGTGGTTCGAGTCCCGGACCCAGTGGCTTAAACTCACGCCGGTCATGTGTGCGTGCGTGCCCAAGATCCCGAGAGGAGGATGGAGGAGAAGGGATTGTGGCGTGGCCATCCCCCCTGGGGGGGCGATTTCTCGCTTTCTGTCTCTCTGTCTCTCTCTGTCTGTCTGGTGAGCGCACGCGCTGGTGTAAGTTTAAGCTACCGGGTCTGGGACTTAAACCGCAGTTGACTACATGGGAGTCTAGTGACATAGCCATTATGCCAACTGCTGGTCCCTCACCACTGCTTTTTCATCATCAGTGCAAATTTCAACACAGTGAAAAAGGAAAAAAATGATGATAAAGTAATTTTAATAACTTTACCAAGATCAAATGTGTAAATTGACAGATCCAGGATTTGAATTCAGTACCATCTGGTTACAAAGCTCTTAATTGTTTCCTAATACCATCCACTAGCTTTATAAAAATATAAGCCCAAGATTAAAGTTTAATTTTACAAACTTAAATTTCAGCTGTTTCTTCTTGCATGAAAAGTAAAACTTATGTAGTATTTGTACTGGATGCTATCTTTATTTTACTAATTAGCAAATAAATGTATCAAAGAAAATACGAAGCAATTGCATTTTAAAGTTGTTGCATATGACTTAGACTTTTATATAAATTAAGCTAGCTATATTGTTTGTTAATTCAAGACAGTGAAGTTTTAATTACCAGTACCACATAATTCCAAATAATCTTAGTTTAAAATTGGGTAAAACCCAAATATAGCTATAAAGACACCATCCTTAAGACTTAACAGATACAAATATAAGACAATGGATCTTGAAGGAATACAAAACAGGTATGGGTATGATGTTTTGTGAGGATTTTTCATTTGGATTTGGGATGCATCTGGGGTGTGGATAGTCTTTCTTATGTCTCTGGGTCATTTATTCCCTGAGGATAATTTCAAATAGCATTTTTATATTCATTTTGTTATCAGATAAAAAATGATGCATAGGAACCAGCAGTTGGTGTAATGGCTATGTCGCTAGACTCCCATGTAGTCGGCCATGATTTGAGTCCTGGATCCGGTGGCTTATACTAATGCCAGGTGTTTGTGCGTGTGTGCCCAAGATCCTGAGAGGAGAAGGGAAAAGAAAGGATTGTGGCATGGCCATCCTCCCTGGGGGGTGATTTCTCGCTTTCTGTCTCTCTGTCTCTATCTTTCTGGCAAGTGTACACACCCTATAGCAAAAACCTCTCAAAAAAAAAAAAAGAATAAAAAAAGAGAATGATGCATAACTGAAAACTTCGGGAGAATTAATTAAAAAACATTGTACACTTAACTTTTCCCAACAGAGCATGGTGGAGGAGGTTCCTGAAGCTACAACAAGTATTTTTCAGATTGAACTGGAGGATGCATCTGAATGGGGAGCTTCAGAAGCAGGAAGCCTAATACTTAAACCTCAAGAAACTTCAGAAATTCAACCAGAAGAAGAACCAAGTAAACCTTTGGAAAAACAAGAGTCTGGAAGTGATTCAAAAGTAGCCAAGGAGGCACCTGTAAAGGTAAGAAACCATGTTGGAAGCAGAGTTATGAGAGTTGAGGATGTATAGGTGTGAAGAAATGGTCACGGCAAGGACCAAGGTTTGGGGTGCTCCAGGTGGGGGTGTTTCACCATGAAACAGGAGCCTGAGAAGTCAAATTCTCCATTTTACTTATTTTTTTTTTAGTGGGATTTTAGTTTCAACTCTAATTGTTGCTCCAGGAGGAGGAGACAGATTTTCAAGGAAAGAAGAAACCTCAGATCTTTTCAAAACTGACAGAGCCTTCCAGTAATTAGGAACTGGTCCAGGAAGCAGGACTAGATGAATTTTTTAGCTTTTCTCTGTTTAGGTTTATCCTCACCCCAGTCTTTTCCTATTGTAAAAATGTTTCCCAGATTAATTTTATTTATGTAACATTTTAATAATTCATATTATGTATGTATATTGTCACATCATTATCTACTTAATACTTTAATTTTTTTTTTAGAGAGATTTTTGTTATAGGGCATGTGCACTCACCATAGAGATAGAGAGATAGAAAGCAAGAAATCATCCTTGAGGGGATAGCCACGATGTAATCCTTTCTCCTCCATTCTTCTCTTGGGATCTTGAGCATGCATGCACAGATGCCTGGCATGACTTTTAAGCCATTGGGTCCAAGACTCGAACTGTGGTTGACTATGTGGGAGTCCAGCAATGTAACCATTACACCATCTGCTTGTCCCTAACACTTTAATTTAAGTCAATCACTTTTTGATTTAGTAAATATATTTATTTAAAAATAGATATATTATTATTAGAATGTTTTTTAAAAAAATGCCCCTTTTCCTTAAACCACAGTGTAACATCTGTTTATCCTTGGAGATCTCCTTAACAGGGTCAAATGGATGGCTCAGTCTTCCTGGTCAGTCCTCCTTGGGGTCTTTTCTCCCCTCCATGTTCCCCATATGTTCCTACTATGCTTTACCCAAATCAACTGGCCATTATCACTTCTTCAACTTTAGCCCAAGACTAAATTCTGACACCTGGATTTTTCCCATGACTTTCTCCTTCTCTTACCTTTCACATATAATCAATCTTCAAGGCCTAGATTGTTCTTAGACATTGCTTATGTATTTTTCCTTCTCTTTTTCAGTTTCTTCCATTCTAGTCTGGGTCCTGGTGACCTATGTTTGGATTAGTGCAGTCACCTCTTGGTTTTTCTTCATTTTGTAAGCCCTGTTTCTTGAGGTTCATCCCGTATGACACTGGCCTATTGCTCTAGAGGGAATTGTAGGCAATAAGAACCACAAGCAATGGGTGATCAGGGAACACTCGCAACAGCTTTCAGGGAGTTGGACTTACCTTGTGGTTAGTGACCAGCTGCACTGAAAATCATGCTGTCTTTCTGAAGCATGCTTTTGGAGTATGAAGTGAAACCTGCCCAGGGTAAGGGATCCTACTATTTGTTACTACTCTGTGTGAATTCTGTACTCTAGGTTGACACTTTCTAGGACTCTTTAGACTATGGCATCTGATGAAAATGTGTTAAGCTAGTGGGGATGGAGGTAGTGTTTTTATTTTTTCTTCCACCTGAACATTGGGATTTTGGAAGTAAACTGGCCATCAGAGGCAAAGGGTTAACTACTAAGTGTGTCAAAGAATGAAATGGATTTTCTGGACAGTGGCTTAATTGCTTTTGACAGAAATTTAGGTTGCTTTTTAGAAAAGTAGTGTAATTTTTTTTTTTTCAGGTTTTTGCCATAGGGTGTGTATGCTCTCCAGAGACACAGAGGGAGAGATAGAGAGAGGGAAAGTGAGTAACCACCCTCCAAGGCAGATATCCACACTGCAGTCCCTTCTCCTCCATTCTCCTCTTGGGGTTATGGGCCTGCACACACATGAGTCTGACATGATTTTAAGACTCCGTGTCCAGTACTTGAATCACGGTCAACTACGTGGAATCCAGCATCTTAACGACCATGCCACCTGCTAGACCAGAAAAGTCCTATGATGTTAATTTTGGGGGGCTTATATATCTACTGTTAAACACAAACTTTCAAAAAGTATGTGGAAAATGCAGATGAAAAAACTATGCATGGACTTCAGAATTTTTTGGGTACCAAAATAAATTTATGCTGTAATTCCATTTTCTATGAACATTTTGAAGTCCTCTAATATTCAAGAAATTATGCAAACTTATTTGTGTTTTTGTTAAAAGTAGGAGTCCTGTCCTAAGGTAATTAGAATTTATTTAGAGTTTGCCATGTGCCGGATACTTTGCGAAATGCCTCCCTATATTTTTAAAATAATGCTATGATTACCCTCATTGTATAGTTGAAAAACAATCACAGAGAATGTAAGTAGCTGCCCTAGGACAGATGTCTAGTTGAATTGTAGAGGCAGCATGTGAACTGAGCTGAAGTTGTTTAATCTGGAATCTTCATTTTTTAAAACCACTTTATGACACTACCCTTTCATAACAACAAGTAACAGATCTCTGGTTAAATCCAAGAACACACCCTTAGCTACAAAAATGACTAGGGGTAGAGTGTCCCTCTCAAAACGAAGAAGAATGCAGGTTTCTCTAACTGAAACCTTTAAGGGGAAAGGAGAATGTCTATCGAGATTTTCTGGTTTATTATTGTGGGGTACGTGGAACACATCGGAAACCAAGTCTTTAGCAAGAATTGTGTATTTACTGATTTGTGGTAACATCTCAAGATCAGTAGTTATCCATGATCCATTACCGTGCATAGGGACATTTGAGACCATAAAGTTAGTCTCTGGTATCTCTAGCACAGGAATGAGGAACAACACACTCCAGCAAGCCAGGCTTGTTTGAGGAGACAAGAACACCTTTTCTGGCATAGCCGATAAATAGAACTAGCATAGCAGTAAAGGAAGGTGCAGGACTTTAACTGCTCAGATTTGTGTTGGAGGGTCTTGTTCAGCAAAATAAAGTAGAGCCTCTGATCAGTCCTTACTTACTTACGGTTATTTCTACTGTTAGCAGCTCATTAGTATAATAAAGGTCACTAGTGCTTTGGTCTGAGTCATGACCACCAACAAAAAAGATTAAGCAGAAATAACAGTGGCCCTGTGAGGAAATGAGTGATACAACCACCAGTGAAAGGGTTGTTGAGCATCTTAAAAGGGAACATTTCAGTAAAAATATTTTACAGTAAAAGTGTAGAAAATACAGATTTGATCACCTGATCTGAGTTTCTAAATGGAAGAAAGTTTAAAAGGTGTGGATGTCCTAAATCCTCCTGAATTTTTACTAAATTAGGAGTGATCTATTGCATTCAGAATTTTAAACATATTCAAAAGATGAAAGAAGACATACACACCTAGATAAACGTTAAGTGCCATGTGACTATAACAATTATACCGAGAAGGCTGAGATCCAGAATGGGTTGAGGCCTGTGAATAATGCTAAGAACAAAAAGGTATTTTTAATGTTAGTTTTGGAACAGAGTCGGGGCAAAAAAGAAAGATATCCCTGTCATTATGGATAAATAGTGTGATGACAACAGATGACAGAGTTGCCTTAATTTATTTTTGGAAAAGGTTGATGTTTTAAATAAACAGAATATGACAAAGAGAAAAGGAAGCTGGTAAACTTGTACCTTGCTTCTCTTAAATCTGACAAGAAGAATGATCTTTAGTTTAGAAAGAAGAGAAAAACTGATAAAAGAGACTCAAAGCCCAGGATTTGGAAAAGACTTTAAGAATTAACTTAGATACCTGAGCCTGTGGGTTCAGATGGATAGATGGAAGCCTGTTGCTCCCCTGTCAGCAGCAGCTTTTAGAAGCTGCTATAGGGGGAGAGATGTTATTGTAGAAACTGGAGACTAGCATCTGCAAAAGTCTGATTTTTAAAAGAATTATGTATTTTAATTTTTTGTTTATTACTATTATTATTATATATATTTTAATTTGACCTGAGAGAAACAGAGAGAGAGTGGGAAAGTGAGAAAGCAAGCTGTCACATACAAGACTCGAACCACAGTCGCTCATGTGGGACTCCAGCATCTTAACCACCATGCCACCTGCAGGTCCCACACTCTGATTTTTTTTTTTTATGGAGAGGTTTTTGCTATAGGGGGCATGCACTCTCCAGACAGACAGAGAGAGACAGACAGAAAGTGAGAAATCACCCCCCAGGGGGGATGGCCACACTGCAATCCCTTCTCCTCCATTCTCCTGTCAGGATCTTGGACATGCACGCACATGAGCCCGGCGTAAGTTTTTAAGCCACCAGGTCCAGGACACGAACCGCAGTTGACTACATGGGAGTCCAGCGACATAGCCATTAGCTAACTGCTGGTCCCTGACTTTATTTATTTATTTATTTTTTAAGGGTAAGTGTTGTGATTTCTTTTACCTTTTTTTTTTAAGAGATATTTTTGTTATAGGGCATGTGCACTCATCAGCGGCATAGAGGTGAGACAGAGCAGAGACAGAAAGTGAGACGTCACCCTCCAGTGGGGATGGCTACACTGTAATCCCTTCTTCTCCATTCTCCTCCCAGGACCTTGGGTGCGCATGCACATGTGCCCAGTGTGAGTTTGAAGCTACCAGGTCTAGGACTTGAACCGTGGTCAGCCATATGGGAGTCCAGCGATGTAACCGCTATGCCATTTGCTGGCCCCAAGTATTGTAATGTCTGAAATCCATGTATTGATCTTGGACACAACTCTGGATTGCTTAAATGACCCATTAAGGGAATTGTGTTTGAACATTTATGAAAGAAAGCAATAATCACTCAGAGCATAGGTCCCCTAAGGACATGTCACAGAAAACAAACCTCATTTCTTTGCCTAGAATTACCAGATTGGACATTGTAACAATGGCAGACGTAGTGTCAACAAAGCAGTATCATGGGAAGAGCACAGGCTTTGGAGCTAGACTTCACAGAGTGAATGCTCTCCATGCACTTTTACACTTATATGCTTGTGTTATAAAATGAAGTCAATGACAATGCCTATCTCATGTTGTTGTTAGGATTTTATGTAGATTCCGTGGTATAAAGACTTAGAACAATGCTTGGCACAGAGAAAACTCCATAAATATTAGTTACTGCTATTATCATCAGAATTATCAGCAATCCACTTATGAAAGCTTTTTAATAGTTTTGTAGATGAGATTGTGGTCAGGTGAACTGCCAGATGGATTTCTAATTAGTTATAAAAAGGATGCATAATTAGTTTGTGAAAGTCCCTAATAGACTGTGTTCAATTCGATGTATTTTCTAATAATCAGGATGAAAATATGAAGACTTGCCAATTTGTTTTGCAGATAGCATCCAAAATATGACTGTAAGATTTGATTGATCAGTCAGACCTCAGATAAAGTCTAATTGGGATAAATGTATATTTATGGTCCTGCCTTTGAGTCCATCGTGTGTAGATATGAAATAATAGAACATAAAAGAAAATGTGTAAGACTTCAGGGTTTTCAGGCTATAATGTACTTTCTTCTTGATAGGATGCCACATGCAATCACAGTTTGCATTTATTGAAAAATATCATAAAATAGGACCATCTTTGTCCTGTCTGATCTGATCATATCACCTGAAATATTGTGTTCAAACTTGGGTGTCCATCCTTAGGAGGGAGTCTGAAAAATTAGATACTGGATGAGAGTACTCAAGATGACAAAGAACAGTATTTCAAAATCATGTCGTGTAAGGTAGAGTGAAAGGAATTGGGGATGTTTATGAGGGAAAAGTAGGTCCAGTGAAGCCCATTATATGTATGTATGTATATATTCAGGCTTTTGCCATAGGGTACATGTGCTTGCCAGAGAGACAGAGTGAGGGAAAGTGAGAAATCACTCTCCAAGAGAGATGACCATGCCACAGTCTTTTCTCCATTCTCCTCCTGGGATTTAGGGCACACAAGCACACAGGCCCAGTGTGATTTTCAAGCTGCCAGATCCAGAACTCCACTGCTGTTGACCACATGAAAGTCCAGTACTTTAATCACCATGCTACCTCTTGGCCCTGCCAACTGTATTTAAATATTTAACTGTCTGCCACATGGAAGAGAGCTGGGTTGTGCCTATATGGTTTCTGAAGTTTGAATTGAGGCTGATGGATGAAAATTGTTAGGCTCCATGATTAGGAAACAGAATTTCAAACAACTGGAAGAATGTGGGAAGGAAAATATCCAAGTTTCTGTTCCTGACAAAATATCCAAATTCTTTCTTCCTAACCATTTCAAACCAGACAATACACATGTGCTGGAGATACTGTAGAGAAGATTCAAACACTGACTGGATGGTGAAACGGAATGCTCTACACGCCTTACCTTTCTTATTTGTCATCATTTCTTTATCCAAAAAAATGGTAGTAGCTCTCTCCTTAATATAGTTTTAAGCCCCAAGTCCTTACCTAATAAATAAGAACTTTTCTTCATTTGGTCATTTCCTACTTATTCAACCATATCTCTCTGTTTATCCTAAGAAAGTCTTCTCTGATTCCTTCTTTATTCTCAACAACAACAACAAAAAAATGCAGAATAAGTCCAGCCCCATCACATGGTGGTTAAGGGAGCTGGATTCCATATGGCCAACTCCAGTTTGAATCCAGGTCATGGTGACTTGAAAAACATGATAGTTGTATTTGTGTGCATGCTCCAAATCCCAGTAGGTTGGAAAAATAGAAAAGAAGGGATTGTACTGTGACTACACCCCCTTATGAAGTGCTTTCTCCCTCTCCTGTCTCTCTGTCTCTCACTCAAAAGAAAAAAACAAAATAAAAACAAAAAAACAAAAAAAAGAAAGAAAAATACAGAGCAATACATAGGAAACAATATTTTTACATGAATAATTATCATGAATTCTGCAAATTTTCTGGGACATCTAGGTAACAATACTCCTAATACAATTTTCACAATTATTTATGAGACAATGTGCTTGCCAAGCTAAGCAATGGTAATAGAAGTATAGCTATAAGAAGTATAAATTGAGGGACCAGCAGTTAGCGTAATGGCTATGTCGCTGGATTCCCATGTAGCCGACCGCGGTTCGCGTCCCGGACCCAGCGGCTTAAACTCACACTGGGTACATGTGTGTGCGTGCCCAAGATCCCGAGAGGAGAATGGAGGAGAAGGGATTGAGTCGTGGCCATCCTCCATGGGGGGTGATTTCTCGCTTTCTGTCTCTCTCTGTCTCTCTCTGTCTGTCTGGCGAGTGCACGCGCCCTATAGCAAAAAACTCTCAAAAAAATAAATAGAAGAAGTATAAATTGATAAATATTGCTCAAAATGCAAGGACACTTCAAACAGTTTATGGGAAATGTAATTAAAGTTTATTTTATAATTAAAGTTTATGTAATTACAAGTTTATTTTGGTACATGCAGGCACAGTTTTCCATAATATGCCTTTTCATGAACTTTTTGAAGACCCTTGTAGTTATTTAAAACAGTTCTTTCAGCTTGTGTTTATTACCACTAGTAATACTAGATGTTAAGAAACTAAAGGGTAAGTTCTATGGAAAATATGAATCAAGAATAGGTTTATGGAAGGAAAAGTCTTATGTTTCTTTTTAAATAATTTTAAGGTAATAGATAAAATATAAATAAATATGGTATTCATATTTTTATTACTATAAAGAGATATATGTACATTTACAAAATTTTTACTATTTATTTATTTATTTATTTTTAATTTGACCAGAGTGAGACAAAGAGAGAAAGCAAGCCATCATGTCTAGAACTCAAACCATGATCTGCCATGTGGGAGTCCAGTGCCTTAAACACTACACCACCTGCTAGCCCCAGTGTACGTATAGTTTTCAGGGTGGATTTAGAGAAAATATCAACTCACCTTCAGGATTTATATTCTGTTATAAAATATACAGAGCAATCAGAATTTTAAAAATGAAATACACCATTAAATATGAGAAAAAGATCTCATTTTAATGTTATGTCTTCCCTGAACAATGTATCTTTTTTCTTAAGGTGAAGTCATCAGAATTCTTACATGTCATAGGAAAAGAAATTAAGCAAATACAAAGAAGTAAATTAGAAACTCTACCACAGAGACCAAGAAAGTCTTTAAAACCCCCTTGGGATCCAAATCTACAGAAAAAGTAACTTCTTTTAAATTTACAAATTTTACTATAGAAGATAACTTATTCAGTAGCATTAATACGTGAAGATGTATTTTCAAAAGCAAAACTAAATGTTTTAGAAACTTAAATAGCCATTTCTATATGAGATCCTAGTTAAACCTTGCCATAAGAAAAGTGGGTGGCAGATTTTACAGTTAGGATATATGTGGTACTATACTCCATGTTTTATTTTTTTTAAACATTTAAACTTTTTTTATTTGCTTATCTATTTATTTGTTGTGATTTTCAAGCCAGTGGGGCTTGGACTTGAACTGTGGTCGGCCATGTGAAAAATCTAGTGTTTCAACCACCATGGCACCTGCTGGCCCTACTCCATGCTTTTTTTCTTTTCTATCTGGACAAATGTACTTTAATGGTGCAATGGTAGCTAGAATAAAATAAGACTAAAGAAAATTAAATGTTAATATGTTAGATTTGATATTTTTGTTCACTGTAGTTCTTGATCTGGATTAGGTAGTTACTATATTGGTTAGTTTCGTTATGGTAAAACAAAAGACAACACAAAACGCCCATAAGCCAATCTGGTAATTTAGATGGATTTTTTTCTGCTTTATTTTATGTTTTATCCTCCTGTGTGTATTTTTAATGGAGTTTCCTATTACACAGGCATTCAACAATTTTGAACGAGAGTGTGAAAATGAAATTTTGATTAAGGTTTGCCTTTTGCCATTCATCTTGTTGAAACCCTGATTTGTTTTTCTTTATTTCACCACTAGGTTTTTAATGGGCTGGTTTATCCTAGACGTTTTTTCATTTAACTCTTTACGGGGATTTCAAGAAGCTTTAATTATTAGCTTTTGTTGTTGCTTAGGGCACTGAAAGGCGTGTTGGACATGGAAGACCACCTTTTTATGACCAGCCTAAACTTTGTAAATGGATATTACGCACAATTTAGTAGCTGAGAATAGCCTCATGGGAAAAGAATTCCAAAGTTTATGAAACAGTCAAATTGGCATTTAAGTGACCCTGTACATGCCATTGCTTATCTGCATTGCTTAAAACTCATTTAGTTAGCAAGATTATGTATTAAAACAAACAGTGAGAGCAGACAACAAGTATTTTACCTTCAATAAATAGTTACTGTCAGATTATCAATGAAGCAGAAACTTCTTGATTTTTTTTCTTAAAAAAACCTTGCATTTAGTGCATTAAGCAAAGTAGAATGGCCACACACAGCGCCAGAGTCTTTTCTTTTTTATGTCTTAGTGTTTCAAAGAATGACAAATAGTCCTTTTTAAGGAGAGTGTACTATAAAAACACACAGATCTTCTTGAGCATGCCAAAAATATTTGTAGATCTTATTGATATATATGGTACTGTTGCAATGATTTGAAACCAAAATTAGTAATTTCTATTAAAGAGAAATAAGAATGAGACCCAGAAGGATAAAAATCTAGTACTTAAAAAAATTGTGTAATAAAAGAGAATCTTGGGAAAATGTTTCTGAAAGCCTTTTTATTCACTGTTTTCTCCCCTTTAGTTTCTTACCTAACTTTTCTCACCCCTGACTAGCCCACAATTAAAAAAAAAAATTTAATTCTTCCATCCATTGCAACATTTTGTTATTTAACTCTATAACCAAGGGAGATTTGCTTGCTGATCTTTGTGGGAACATACGAGTTAGGTTGGTTATAATGGCTTTCTTAAGAAAAATCAAAATCAGCAATGTCATCTCAAACACATTCCTCTAGCTATGATGTGTCCCAGGAAGAATGTTGATTGTAGGTGAGTTTGATATCAGAGTTCGAGCTTGGTATCAGAGCTCACCTTTTTCTCTTTACTCTTTCTTTTCTCTCTCTCTCTCTCTCTTAAAGCTCTTTCTTAGGAACTCAGAGTGGTTAGGAGCCATGGCTTTCTGGGCACCTCTTCCCCTGTCTACTGGATCTCTTTGTCTCGGGCATTTCAAATGCTTTAGATTTACCTCTCTTTTCCTCTCTCTCTTAAACGTGAACAGATTTCATGTCATGTTATTATTGGGCCTATGATGTTTTAGGAAATGCCATAAAACACTCTCTAGTAATGATTTAATAATATGCACACTGTACCTAGCAATGGGTTAGATGCCGTGCAGTGCAAATTAATTTAAAAATTATTACGAAAAAGAAGTATTTATTGACAGACTTTCACAGTTGGGGGATGATTTATGTTATTTTTAATCAGTTCTTTTACAAGTTAAGTTAGGGATTTTTATTCTTATTATTCAGAAGACTTTCAGAGAAGCCAGTAATACAGTTTGCAAGTGTTAGAACTGAGATTCTGATCCAAGTCTAGCCAATTGCGAAGTCTGTATCGTTTTTACTATACTACTGCCTGAGGTAGCTCCAGACACATGAAGCAGTGAGTGGACAAAACAGCATTAACCCACTAGAGAAAGGGTCAACTGGGTGGCACAAGATAAGGGCAACTTATGAAAAGAGACACTTTTTCTTGAGAGATTTTTGCTATAGGGTACTTGTGCTTACTGAAGAAACAGAGAGACAGAGAGCACGAAATCACCCCCCTAGTGGGGATGGGCACATCACAATCTCTTCTCCTTCATTCTCTTCTCAGGACTTTGGGCATGCATGCCCAGTATGAGTTTTAAGTTGTCGGATCTGGGACTCGAACCGTGGTCGACTATGTGGGAGTCCAGCAATGTAACCATTATGCCATTTGCTGGTCCTGAAAAGAGACAATTATAAGAAAGAAAAAATAAAAACTTTGCAGCGATGTCTCTCTTGAGATATTGCTTGAAGGATGTTCGGACATAGGCAAAGGAGTAGACAGCACTCCATCCCTAACCAAAGGAACTAATAGGTCTAGTCCTGTGATTTGTCCTGGATAGGAACTAACTTGACATTGCCATGGAGAAACTAACTTAACTTGCTTATGACTAAGTGCAAGTTTTAAATAGGATTTGAACAGAGGCAGTCTACACTCTTAAGCACTATACTAGAAGTGAGGCAAGATCCTAGAAACCTGGAAACTTAGAGGAAGTTAGACAGACACAGTAAGCAATGAAGGACTTTAGTGCTAGGTACAGACATACTTAAAGACCAATTTGGTAGAGTTTTGCAGAGGGGAAGAGTCAGAGGGTGCAGTACTCAACCTAATTGGCAGACCTTCGCCTATGCACCTCAGGTTAAGGGACTTGGACTGAAGAATGCTAGCAGTAAGGATCGAGAAGGAGCACACCTGAACACCCTACACAGAGGAGAAACTTAATTTTATGTTGAATATGTAGGCGAAGGACAAGGCATCCAAGATGTTTTGTCTGACTTGATTTGATGAAAAAGTATTTGGCTAATATAAAAGTATAGCTTAGACTATACTCTCAGGGAGGTGGGAATGGAGTAGTATTGAGTAAAGTCTGCTCCCACTTAGTCGTCATGAGTAGACCCAATAGAAATAGGCACTACACAGCCTAATGTAGCTCATAACACTGTGGTTGGATCCCAGTAGCCACCCATGAATTTTGTAACCTAGCCAAATAAACCTGCTCCAAAATAAGGATGATAGCAGCTCCTGTATAGGTTCACTGTGGGTGTGAAAGAGGACACACAGCACTTAGCACAGGACATGGCACACTGATGCACAATAAGTATTTGTTCATTGATTGGTAAGTGACCCTGGGAATAAAGAAAGAAGATCTCCATGCCCTCGTTCCTCCTCAGGGAAGTCAGAAGAGAGGCAAGTTCCAGCAAAATGGGTAGGAAGATGCCACACTGACTTAGACCTAGGGTTCCCTTGATGCTTGTTAAAGGCTAATCTACTATATTGTTTTCCTTCTTGAGGGACAGATGTTAGCATTTGAGTAGAGTAGCAGAGGAATAATTTCTGACAGCTGGATTGGGTGTCCCTGGACAGAACTACAGAATTCAGGGGAGAAAAGGTTAGGGGTGGAATGATAATGAGTTTGCTTGTAGAACCTGTTGATTCTGAGGTGTCTGAAAGACAACATAGGCAGTTGGTTATGAGTCTGAAGCTCTGGACAAGGGCTTGAGATTGTGATATTAAATCTGGTGTATAAATTATCATTATAATTTTAAATCTAATGTTCTACATTTAGATATCCTTTTTTAGAGCCTGAACTAAAGTCCTAATATGAAGTTATTTTATATCTAAAGATCACAAAATGATAGAAGATGCTCAGTCTGTTTTTTCTGTTGCAGAATTCCAAAAGACCACCTCACACCTCATCATCATGATCTGTGCGCCACCATCCCAGCCCAAGGGCTGCCACTTGACTTGCACCTGGCCTCTCGCGTGTATCACACTGCCGACAAGAGAGGCCACAACACCCTCCTTGAAGTACTTGGAACATCTTTCTTAGATGACTGCATTATAGACGAAGAGCAAAGAGACAAGTAAGAGTTCCACTGTTGATTTTGTTTTAAACTAGATGCAAATGATCAAAGATTCTACCTCTAGGTTTTAAGTTTTGAAGACTAGATTCTGTTTGTGGCCATTAGAGAGGGGCAGTTTGTGTTCTTTTCCATTGCTTTTCCAGGACCTACTTAGTCTAGGTCAGCATCCCTGCTTCTTGACAGTAGTGACAACAACCAAACCCCGTCATCAGGTAGGTTAGTAGTCTAGTTCTCAAAGAATTTTATATACATTCTCATTTTTTTTTCTGTAATGATTCTGGAATACAGATGTGAAAATGGAAGCTCCTAAAACTTAAGAAATTTAGTTTAATTTAATTCTACATTTCTAGAATTAAAAAAACAATAGGTCCAGCAGGTGGTATGGGATGGTGTGGTGGTTAATGCACTGGATTCCCACCTGGCTGACCATAGTTCAAGCCCTGGACCTGGTAACTTGAAAATCAAGCTGGGCAAATGTGTGCCTCCAAAATCCTGAGAGGAGAATGGAGGGGAAGGGATTGTGGCGTGACCATCTTTTTTAGGAGATGATTTCTCATGTGTGTGTGTCTCTCTCTGGTGAGTACCCATGCTCTATGACAAAAAATCTTAAAAACAAAACCAAAAATGCATACTTAGTACATAAACCAAGTCTTGTGAACTAGATTTAATCTTTGAGCATACTTGAGTCCAGGGATCTTGTCCAAAAGTCGTCTCTGGGAGTTCATCCCACTTCTATGTGTTTCTCTTTGCTTTGAAATTTGCATGTTCTTTGATAAAGAGTTTAAAGATGACAGGAGAGAAAAGGAAAAGGAGATAACATTTATGTAGAGGAATATTCTAAGCACTGTGCTTTGTGCTTTCCATATGTTTCCTTATTAGAATTCAGGTGTGCCTAACTCAGTTTTTCTCAACATCCCCTTAAAGAAACTTTTAAGACTTTTTACCTTAATCATCTCTCTAGATTAAATTTTAGTACCCCCAACACTGTGTATCTGTCTTTGGTAGTATATGTACATCTGTGCTTTATACATAAAAAGAGTAAACTTTTATCACCCCACCCTCCACCCCACGAAAGTACCAGTTTTCATCCCCTAGGGAGTGATAGCATCTGTCCTTTGAGAATGCAAGCTCTAGAATCTCTTATCTTTCAGAAGTAGCAGGTAGGAATCCTAAAAAGCCATCTACCACACATGTTAAGAATATTGAAAATATTAAATATATTAGACTGAAACTTTTTCAATATTATATTTTAAGTAGATATTTGAGAATAATATGTTAAAAATCACCCTTTTTTGTACAGAATTATTTTATTTACTTTATTTATTTATTTTAATTTGACCAGAGAGAGAGAGAGAGAGAAAGAAAGTGAGAAAGCAAGCCTTTAGATCTGGGACTCGAACCTCGATCAACCATGTGGGAGTCCAGTGCACTTAACCACCACAGCATCTGCCAGTCCCTAAAAGATCACTCTTAAATATACTATAAAAAATTATTAGTAACTTATCCACGCTTTTCATTATATATTCTGAACCAGTTTCCTCAAACTTGATGTTTAGTAAAAATTAGAACAGTCTACTTGCATTTTTCTGTGTTATGAAATCACCTGGTTTTCAGTATTTAATAATAACAATGAATGACAATCTGAATTCCTAAAAGGAGGACATTCTCATGATTTTTTTCTATTCAGGCAAATTTTTTTTGGATTTATTTGCTAATTATAATTTTATACATCTATAGTCTTTTAGTTTTAATTATGTCCATGTTTGGTAAATTTTTGAAAAAAATTTACATGAAGAATTTTGGAATTTCACAGTGGCTCCAGTGTCTCTGGTAGATATGACAGACTTTTTTATTTTTGTTTTTAGTTTTTTTTTTTTTCCTGTAGGACTCATGTGCTTGCCATAGAGAGAGAGAGAGAGAGAGAGAGAGAGAGAGAGAGAGAGCCAAAGAGAGAGGGAAAGTAAAAAATTACTCCCTAGGGTATGACTGCATTGCAGTCTCCTCTCCTCCATTCTCTTCTCTTGATTTTGGGTGCACATGAATATGTGCCCACTGTGTTTTTCACGCTACTGGGTCCAGGACTTGAACTGCAGAGTCAGTTTATGTGGCATCCAGCACTTTAACCACTATACCATCTGTTGGCCCTGGAATGTCTTTTAAAAGCCAAGAGCTAGGAATAGAAAATTGAAATAAAAAAATAATAATACATAAAAGGAAAATAAAACATAAACATAATCTGGTAGCCATGAAACTATACTGTTTTGACCCATTTCTATTAGCACTCTGCAACCAGGCATCTTTCTGAGGTCCTACAATTACTATTATTCGTGTGAAGTCTTAAAAATGCTGTTTTTTTTTTTCCAATTGAAAAAATTTTTTCTTCAAGTAGACCTCACTTTCTTTTTCTGAGAGAGTCAATAAACGTTCTATTTGATGATGATAATTCTTGGCAATTTGTTCATAAGTACCAAATAAGAAGTTAATTTAAGTACTGAATATTTAATTCTCTAGCATCCATCTCTTGAGGATTACCTTGCTAAACATAGCTTAACCTTTTCAAAATATATCTGTCTGCTTTTCTACAAGTTCAGAGAAATGTATAATTTTTTTTCTGCACTAATAAGTATTCTCAAGAAAGGTAATTGTAAACACAAAATGAATACCCTTTCACTAGGTGGCTTTTTGCTTTTTTCTGTGCAATGACAAGCTAGCTTCAAAGCACAATAATACTTGTGATTATGTAATCTTAATGCTTTACTAATTCTGCTTCTAGTACCTGCTACTTGTGCCAAACACCAAGAATGCTTTAGTAGAATTGTGAAGGTCTATACTTCAGTTTATTTGAAATAGCAGTGTACCATTCAGACTTATGCTTAGTTTCTTAAACAGCAATTTTGACAAAAACTATAAAAATATTTTATATGTACCGTTTTTGCTTTGAAAATGATTTCTATATTGGGTAGAGAAGTTTATAGACATTTAGTTAGACTCTTTGGTAAAAAATTATAGATTTAAGGTTTTCAAATAGGGGAAATCATTAAAAGTGTTTGAACACTTAGGTTAGTGTCCACAGTTTAGTGAACAGCCTTCCAGATATCTCTTGTGTATGTTTATGTCTAAGCCGTATGTGGCATTCTATAACCTGAGTTTTTCACTCATGGCTATATGTGAGCATTTGAATTATTTCATGATAGTTACTAATTTAACCAATGTGCAGTGACACAGTCTATGGCAATTTCTGACACAGTTCTTTACACTTTTCCAAATTAGTAATTGTCAATTTTCCTGATTTTGTTGTTTTAAGTCACATATGCGAGAGAGAGAGAGAGAGAGAGAGAAATTAATGCTTCTCCTCTGTTCTCCTCTTGGGATTTTGGACATGCACACAGGGCCCCCAGTGCATTTCTCAAGCTGCTGATCAAGGACCTGAACCACACAGTTGACCATATGGGATCTAGTTGCCTTAACCCCCATGCTGGCCCCCAAAGTCTTTTTTTGGGGTAGCAAGTAGAGAGAGATGGGGGGGGAGAGAGAGAAGTCCAGTGGGGCATGGTCATACTGCAATCTCTTCTTTGCTCCATCCTGTTGGGATTTTCACATGCTGGTGTGTTTTTCTCCATCCTGTTGGAATGCTCACATGCTGGTGTGTTTTTCAAGCTTCCAAGGCTGGGATCTGAACTGTGGTCAGCTAAGCAGGATCTGCAGATCTTAACCATTAGGCTATGAAACAAGCCCAACATGATCTTTTTTTTTTTTATAAAAAAAACCCCTCATTATGTTGTAAACATCTTTCTATGTCCAAAAATACAGATATGGGGCCAGCAGATACCCTGGACTCCCACAAGGCTGACTGTGGTTCATGTCCCAGACTTGAAAATCGCACTGGAATGTATTCATGTGTGCCCAAAATCCCAAGAGGAGGATGGAGAAGGGATTATAGAGTGGTCATCCCCTCTGGGGGACGATTTCTTACTTTCTCTCTCTCTTTCCTATGAGGGATGTGCCCTATGACAAAAATAAAAATAAAAAAAAAGGAAATATAGATCTGAATAATTATTTAAATCAATCAGCAGATGTTTTGTGTCGGTTGGCATAGAGGTAAGCACCAGGGAAGCATGTACATATAAGGGAAACATGTCCCTGCCCTCAGAGAACCTGGGGACTAGTGGAAAGAAGCATGGGGAATTACTTACTGTTAATGTGGCAGTTAGTATGGAAATGCATAGGGTGTGCTCTGGAAACTAAAAAGAGCCCTTGATCATCTGGGAAGGTTTGAGAAAATGATATTTAAATTGAAACCCAAATTAATGTAAGATAGCTTTAGGATAACTTTGAGAGCCCTTGCTGTGGATAGTTGGAACCTATCTGAGAATCTGGAAAGAGTATAGTATTAGAGAACAGCAAGGGCAGTGATACAGTCGAGGGTGGAGAGGAGGTAGGAGTCAGAGCACATAGGTTTTTCTAAGAGATACCCTGTTAGGTCTATGTGAGAGCATAAGTGTGAGGATTTGGGGGAGGGATTCCTGACCACAGTGCATGGGGAAAACATTGATTTTAAGGAAGAACAGCATGATTAGATTTGCCTTACGATAATCACAGTCTTGGTTATGACTTCTCAGTAGTATTTGGCACAGGTGATCACTTGCTCTTTCTTAAATCATTTTTCTCCCTTGACTTTAGTGACCATGCCCGTTCCTGGTTCTCCTCCCACTTTCCTGGCTATGCTTTCTCAGTTTCTTTTCC
This sequence comes from Tupaia belangeri chinensis, assembly GCF_000334495.1. Taxonomy (NCBI): domain Eukaryota; kingdom Metazoa; phylum Chordata; class Mammalia; order Scandentia; family Tupaiidae; genus Tupaia; species Tupaia belangeri. Next base: position 2,910,694 of record NW_006159844.1, on the reverse strand, counting down.
TGGTGTCTCTTCTCTCTTGACATCTCTACCTCTGAGTGCCAGGATTTATCTTGGGACCTCATTTCTCCTAAATGTAAACTCTCAAGGTGCAGCAGTTGTAACACGCTGTTTAAGAGAAGTTGGCGCCAAGTGGGACATCATGGGTTTAGTTCCGGGGTCAACCTGTACATTCTGAGTGTGTGCACACGTGATCTGGGCTGGCTGGGAGAGCTGGGAGCAGGGGATTATGGGTGTGAGTCTCCGTTGGGAGTGCTTGTCTTTCGTCTTTCTCTCTCTTTCTTTCTGACACTATCATGAAAGGAATAAACTTAGAAACAACAAGAACAACAACAAAGAATGAGGTAGTGCTCTTTGTTTTAAAAAGAGAAGCAATATGCAATTATATAAAACTTGTTTGTGTGTAAAAAATTTCAAGAAACTGTTAACTGTGGCCCTCCCATTTTCATTGTAGAGTGTATAATAAATCCATAAAAAGTGAAACTCTACAATATCTTCTTTTTTGCTTAATTTATAGGTATGTTTTTGCCCTTTCTTTCATTTTAATCTTTCTTTTTGTTTGTTTTGGAGAGGTTTTTTGCTTTAGGACGTCTGCACTCGCCAGACAGACAGAGAGAGACATAGAGACAGAAAGCGAGAAATCACCCCCCCCAGGGGGGATGGCAATGCCGCAATCCCTTCTCCTCCATTCTCCTCTTGGGATCTTGGGCACACACGCACACGCGCCCAGTGTGAGTTTTAAGCCACCGGGTCCGGGATGTGACCTGCGGTCGATTATGTGGGAGTCCAGCGACATAGCCATTACGCTAACTGCTGGTTCCCTCATTTTAATATTTTTCAGTTGTGTCATGTGTAGACTGCATTGACGTGAATCTTTCTGAGCTAATCATATAAGTGCAGTTATCCCATATTCATTTACTTTTATTATACCAAGTCTTGCTCATTTCCTGTTACAAGCTATCATATTTGCCAATATCTTTTCTGTTTTTTTGCTTGTTTATATTATTATTTGATACCTGATAGAAATCTGAAGCTCACCAATGTTTTTATTTTATTTGCCTGTGATCTGTTTCTTGACTCCTAGATGCTTATAGGGTTTTATGTTCTGCTTTAAATTAAACAATTTCACTAACATATCTTTGGGAGTAGATTCCTTTATTCATTCATCCATCCTGAGAGAGAGATAGCCAAATAGGAATAAGATCCTTTCTTGAAGCACTATTTTATTTAGCTTTATTTATTTATGTTTAATTTGACCAGAGAGGGCCAGAGTGAGAGAATGAGATAAAATGTGAGAGAGAGAGGGAAAGTGAGAAAACAAGCTGCCAGGTCCAGAACTTGAACTGTGGTAACCCACATGGGAGTCCAGTGCCCTTAACCACCCTGGCACCTGCCGGCCCCGCCACATAGGGTCTTTATTTCCTTTCAACATGGGTGTCTTGGGATACCCATGACCTCACTTACCATCCCCCATTTCCCATGTTATCTGCCATTCCTCAATGATCAAGCTAATCCTAGCCCCAACCACACCCTTTCCTTGGCCTCATTCATATCTTGCTGCATAATTTAGTCAACAACCTAAGGCTGTTACACTGGAGTTTAAGACAGCCTTTGTTTGCGGTCTAACTGGTGATATGTGTAACTGCAGCACATGCATGAGAGCTATAGGAGACTTTACCATTAAGCCTCTTATACTGAAGAAACTGACACAGAATTTTGCACCAAGAAACTGACACAGAATTTTGCACCCCAAAGGAAAGTAGATGGCAGAGTTAGAACTAGAATCAGTAATAACCTTGGTTAGATTTCTGTTATATTCACTTCAAACAAATAGCTCTACGGGCAAGCTGGGTGACATAGTGGTTAGGGCAGCTGGATCTCACATGGCTGACTGCATGGTTGAGACCCAGACTGACAGCTTGAAAAACATGATGGGTATGTACATGCATGCTCAAAATATCAACAGGAGAATGGAGGAGAAGGAAGAGTAGTACGGTCATCCCCCAGGGGCTGTTTTCTCATTTTGTCTCTTCCTCTCTTCTTATCTCCCTCTCTGTCTCTCTCTGTTGAGCACACGTGCTCTATGGCAAATCAAAACCAAAAAAAAAACCAAAACAGTCCTAGCAGTATGCCTTAAGTATGTGTGTGTATGTGTGTATTATATATATATTTTAAATTTATTTATTTTACATTCATTCACAGAATATCATCATAGCAAACAATATGCAATTTCCTATCCAGAATACACTGTACAGTGGCATACTCATACATGTTATTGTCAACAAATAATTTTCCATTTCTTGTTTCTTATATATATATGTGTGTGTGTGTGTGTGTGTGTGTAGAGATATGTATTTATATATATATAAATATATCTGTATGTATTTATATATATATTTATATTTATATTCCTCTCCCCCATTTCTCACCCTCTGCCCTTTCTTACCCTCCTCCCACACTGTCTCTGGTATTTGAATATTTTAAGTTGCTTTCCATTCCTTTTATCCCCCACATTTTATTGATTCACAAAATATCTTAATTACTCTACTTTGAATAGCAAGTTCAGCTGATATATACGTATCTGCGAACACATGTTTGACTTTAGGCATGAAACTCTGTGAGTAGAATGAATAAGCTATATAGTAGCACCTAGTGGAGGCTATATAGCTTACTGTGGTCATTAAATAGGTATTTTACATTATTTTTTAATTTCAAGAAAGGTAGTTTTGGGAACCAGCAGTTAGCGTAATGGCTATGTCACTGGACTCCCACGTAGTCGACAGCAGTTCGCGTCCCGGACCCGGTGGCTTAAAACTCACTCCGGGTGTGTGTGCGTGTGTGCCCAAGATCCCGAGAGGAGAATGGAGGAGAAGGGATTGCGGCATGACCATCCCCCCTGGGGGGTGATTTCTCGCTTTCTGCCTCTATGTCTTTCTCTGTCTGTCTGGCGAGCACACGCGCCCTATAGCGAAAATCTCTCAAAAAAAAAAAAAAAGAAAGAAAGG
>NW_006159844.1:2868878-2907450 GCF_000334495.1 Tupaia belangeri chinensis | reverse complement strand
AGGTTTTGTTTATCTGAGAATGTTCTTGTCTTTTCTTCCCATATGGAGGATAATCTTGGTGGGTATAGTATTCTTGGTTGAAATTGTTTTTCACTCAACACTTTGAATATATTTTTCCATTCTTTCCTTGCTTACATTGTTTCCAATTAGAGGTCTGCTATTAGGCTGATGGGATATCCCTTGCAGGTAACTTGACATTTCTCTTCTGCCAATCTTAATATCTTGTCTTTGTCTGTGGTTTTGGTCAATCTGGCTATAATGTGTCTTGGAGAATATCTTCTTGGGTTTGTTCTATGTGGGATCCTTTGTATTTCTTGGATCTAGATTTTTGAATGCCTCTCTAAGTTTGGAAAGTTTTCTTCCAGGATTTCATGGAATAGATTATCAATGCCCTTATTAATCTCTTCACCTTCTGGGACACCAATTATCCAAATGTTTGGACATTTAGTAGTATCTAGGATTTCTCATATATTATTCTCATTTTTGAAGTTATTTTTTCTGTCTTCATGGTGGATTTTTCTAGTCCAGCAATTGTGTTTTCTACATCTGAGATTCGATTTTCTGTATGATCTAGTCTGCTTTTAATACTTTCAAGGGAGGTTTTGACTTCCTGTATTATAGCCTTCATCTCTGACAATTCCGTTTGATTCTTTTTTATGGTGTGTATTTACTCTTTCAGATCATGCAAGAACTTCCTCACCTCCTGGAACTCATCGACTCTTTTCTCCTACCTCTTCTGGAGTTCATTGTCTCTCTTCTCTTGCATCCCTGTTAGCTTTGCCACTATGAATATTCTAAATTCTTTATCAGACATTTACATGAGTTCCATTGTACTATCTGTGGATGAAGAGTAATTATTCTTTTCCCTTGGGAGAGAGGTATCTCTTATGCCTCCTAATTCTTGGTTTCTCATATTTCTTGTGCCTCTGCAGTGATTTACAGTCATCAGATGGGTTATATGTTTCTTCCTAATTTCTCGAAGTTCAATCTGAGCGTTCAGATGTGTACAGGAGAAGGTGATCTGCAATCTCTTTGCCATTCCATTTTTCTCCCTTTGTGGGGCAGATTTAGTGGGAATTGAGGAATATGTTGACCCTAATAGTATTTGGATGTTTGGCTACGGTTTACTTAGACCTGGCTAGACACTCAGTGCATGGAGACTGAGCACCAAAGTGATGAGGTAAGAGAAAAAAGATAAGAAAACAGAGAAAGAGAAGGGGAACAAAAATAGAAAGAGAGAGAGCAACTAGAGAAAAAAAAAGAAAAAAGTTTATTTATTTATTTATTTTTTAAAGCAAAAAATGAAAACTGCGTGGAATGTTGGTTCCCAGCTTCCATGGGGGAGTGTCTTCTTTTGCTCTTCTGTCTCTCCTAAATGGGAGGGGAGAAAGAGGGCTATTAACAAAATAAAGGAGAATTTGAGATCCAAGAAGATACTTTACTTTAAAAAATTAAAATAAAAATTAAAAAATGGAAAAGGCAGAGAGAGACATAGGAACAGAAAGAGACAGAGAGAGACAGAGAGAAGGATACAGGTGGCCCTACCACTCGAGAATGGGATCTGGAGGGTGTATACTCTTCAGCAGAAAATCTTCATTTCGCTTAGTCCCTGAAGGCACTCCTTAACTATATATTTTTTAAAAATATAAAGATTGAGGTGACAGAAAGTTATTTCTGTATGCACTATCAATGTTTGACACTAGATATATTTTTGTTTTTATGTGAAAATACCAAAAAGGAAAGTATTTGGAAATTTATCTGTTTCCAGGAGTGCCAATATGTGATTTTTTTAAAAAAGTAAAGCAGTCATTCCACCAGATGTCACTGTTTGCATGTAGCAATGAAGTTACAATGCTTAAAAACACAATTCTCCCCCCTCCCTAGTTGTATTTTGTGGAAAATAAAAAGACTATAGTTATATACTTACTCCGCTATAGACTTGCTATTTTTTTAAATCAAGACTGTATACATTGATTTTTTTGAAAGTGTACAAAGTGTTCATATACCTCTGCTTCTGATTTTAAAGAAAAAAAGTTATCTGAGGCTAAAGAAGCATCTTCAAGAAGACACACTTCTAAAGTTTTTCCTAGATCTAAGAGTCTGCTTTTTAAAATATGACTTTAAATAAGTTCATATTTTCCAAAATGTGGATTGTGATTCAGTAAGTAGGTTGTGAAATCAATCTAGTTATTTTGCTATGAGCATGTAAAAACGGTATGTTGAATAAAACACTTCATTGCACGTAAGTATTATTTTGATGAAGCTTGTGTATGTGAACACCAGTAAAATATCCCTGTACACATCTTCTGTGAGTTACCTAAAAGTGACTGTGAGCTCCATCCTGTGAAGTCTTCCTCAGAATGTTTTAAACCAAGGAGAAAGACAAATTTGCTAAGAAAGAGAGAGTAAGCTGTGATGGAAAAATGTACTAAGGTGGGGGAGGGGCATCAGGGAGGACAACCCTTCTCCAGGTGTCACAGAGTGAAGTTCAGTTACTTCTATGTAGCTAATAGACCATATGTGCAGACATTTAAAAATTATTTATTTTGAAAATTTTATTTGTTATTATTATTTTAGTTTGGTATAGGGCACATGTGCGAGAGAGAAAGAGAGAGAGAGAGAGAGAAAGTGAGAGAGAATGTAAGAAAGCATGCCCCTGGTCTGGGACTTGAACCATGGTCAGCCATGTGGAAGCCCAGTGCCTTAATTACCATGCCATGTGATAGATCCTGTGTAGAGATGTTTTAAGATTATTTACAACTTAAGGCAAATGTTTTCCAAACTTCTTTGATAGCAACCTACAATAAGAAATGTATTTCTGGCTCCATGGGAAACTGATGTTAACCAGGAAAGAAGTGAAACGTTCACTCTGAAAAGGTGGTTTTATTGCCTTCGTTCAAATCTCACCATGATAATAACAATTATAATAACGACCACTTCCTGGGTGTGAAGCATGTACTGTGTGTAAAGCTCTTCATATACATTAATTCTAAACACTAGACTCTGAAGGACCAAATCACTGTTGCCCCTCAGAAGAAGAAACAGATTTAGGAAAGGGGAGTCTAGCACAGCAAGTGTTCAAACTGGCGTTAATGTCTTGTCTGTTTATTTAATGATATCTTCCAGGAGCCAGAAGGACAGAAAGAGAGAGGGAGAGAGTTAAGCACCTCCAACAAAGTCTCAACACCATAATCTACCTGTGGCCTTCAGCCATTTCTGGATCATGGGCAAGTATGTTCCTTGTATGCTCAGAAAGGTCTCTGGACTTGAATTGGGAACCTTCCCCTGTGGGACTGCCTCATTTCAAAGACTTGCTTGCCCTGCTATATCATGAATTTTTAGGTTTCCCTGAGGATAAATACCATCTGGAGTATCTGGTTAGTATAGCCATTTCTAGGCTCTATCTCAAACCTACCGAACTAGGATCTCCAAAGGAAGGGTCTAAGAAGCAATAGACTTGACAGTTGTTCCAGGATATTGTTATGGCTGTGTTGACTTAGGAAAGATTGCAGTATAACAATACTTCTCTAATTTCTGAGTGATTCCGAATCATCTACATGGATGGTTAAAACTTAGGCAATTGGAGGGCTGGCATGTAGCATGGTGGTTAGAGTGCTGGACTCCCACATGGCTGATCATGGTTCGAGACCTGACTGTAATTGCCAGGTTCAGAAACTCAGGTTGTACTGTGTATGTTCATGCAAATGTTTGAAGAAGGGCTACTCATGGTAACTCTGGCAGAGAAACACAGTATCAACTGGAGCAGGGAGTTTGGAGGTAAAGGACCAGCAAACTGATATCACAGGACTCAAATGAGAGAAGATGCAGTGACCAGGAGAGAAACTATGGAGAGAAAATGAATAGGATGAGAGGTTACTGCTGGGAGTGAGAGAGGCTGAAAATGAAGACATTTTTCAGTCTGAGCCACTGAGACGATGACATTTTTCAAAGGCGAGTACTATAGGAAGTACTAGTTGTTCTCTGGAAAGAAAGAAGGAAGCAGGGAGAGTGTGGAAAAGATTGCCAAGTAAGTCTTGGCAGGTACAGTTGCTAATCTTTCCTTGAGTCCTTCATCTGGGTCTACGGAAGCTATGAGCTCTGCAATGTCCAGTTACTTCTTCTACTTTACTTTCAACCAGCCAGGATTTCTATTTCATTAGTATGCTTTTGGAATGCAAGAAGGGTAAAAGGCAATAAGATATAAATTATTGGGATGGCCCTATGACCTGGTGGTTAAGAAAGTTGGATTTCACATGGCTGACTGCAATTTGAATCCCAGTCCTAGCTGCTTGAAAAACATGCCAGACATGAGTGTGTCTATGCTCCAAATCCAAGCAGTATGGCAAAATGGAGGAAAAGGGATTGTGGCATGACCACACTCCATTGGGGGTATTTTCTTCCTCTCTCCCTCTCTCTCTCTCTCTCTCTCATCTCTCTGGGAAGCATATGTGCTCTCTGGAAATTAAAAAGAAAAAAAAAGATATACCCCCTCCCCCCATTTTTGTCTTAGAGCCAGTGAAAAATTATAGGAGTACTTCCAGGCAGTTTCTTAGGCCAGCCCTCTTCTTGCCTTTGCCTCCCTCCCTATAACCTTATCTTAGAAATGCTTTATTGATCTTGATGTATGTACTCTCTTGGCTAATTTCCTTAGTTACTCTGTTTTTCTGGCTTTACCAGGCAAGATTCAGTTGCAGAAAACAGAAATTGCTTTAGCTATATTAAGCAAAAGGGAATTTGGTGCTTATAAAATCAATGGAAAGTTTGAAAAAAAATGGTGTTAGGCAGAGGATTTTCAGAAATGATTCTTACAGCATGTTTAACTGCCTGTCAAGGAGCTATTCCTGGGTCCCTCAGAAAGATGGGAGATCTGGAAGCCATCGTTGGCAACAGAAAACCTTACCAAAGATTCAGGGATTAGGTGGCCCCAAATACTTCTTAAGAGCTGGTATAATGAGATTTGAGAGTTTTAGTGTATTATTAAATAACTAAAGTTGGTTGGGTTTGTGTATGCTTAGTCTTCAAATTTGGTGATTTGAAGTGATTGTCTGTTCCCATAATGATATACCAAAAAGTTAAAGGGAATAGTACCTCTAAATATTTCCATGTGAAATTAATATAAGTATTGTCTGTACTGGCTACTTTATATCCATTTTATATTTATTTTATAAGCATTATAATACAAAAACTAATGTGTTTTCAAGCAATCTGTCATTTGGTCTTTAACAACACATTTTTGCCTTCAAATTTCTATTTGTCTTATCTCTATGACTTCATTCACATTTTTCCTTGATAAGGTTTATATCTCCCATATATAGATGTTTAATGTATATGTAGCTCCTAGTCTAGAAAGGAAGACAAGATGCTGTTCATCCTAAGATATGAATGGAGAAGGGGACACAGCTTTGCTTAGGCTGATGCTTTGCTCCAGCCTAAGAAATGAGGACCTCCAGTTTTCTTGGGATCTTGCAATAGGGAACAGATTAGCAATTAAAGGTAAAATAACTTTTCATTTCTTTTGTAATTAGGTTTCCATAGAGTGAATTTATTATCCCAACGTAGTAAAACAAAACCACTCTAAAATTCAACTACTAACATGCATTCAGAACCAAACCGGAATTATTTTTGGATTGTTTCTCATCTTAGGTTATATAAATTCTACACACTCTGTATTTAGTGAAGATGTCAAATGTCAATGTGTTTATTTCAGCAAAGGTATGAAATGAGTGTAAACATCTTTTGCTTTATTAGTGACTTAAAAACAAACTTATTGTTTTTAATCACATTGCAGAATACTATATGGAATTCCTGTTATGACTGACTATCAAGGATATTTCAATATTCCTCAAGCTTCACCAGGAATATCACCTGAATCAGCACAAGGAATTAGACAGCATGCTCGCAAATCACACATGCAACTCTCAGGAGAGGAAGTAAGAACTTTCTTTTACATTTATTTTCTATACCCCACAGGTTCTCAAACTTTTTTGACTCTTAAAAATTATTGATGAACTCAGTGATTATTTGTGAGTCATATCTGTTGACATTTACAATGTTAGAAATTAAAATGAAAATGACAAAATATTGTATGTATTAAAATAACAATAAGAGTCACATATGTTCAGATAAATGATGTATTTTTATAAAAATAAGAAATTTAATGATAAAATAGATGTTTTTGAATCTCTTTAATATCTGACTTAATAGAAGACAGCTGGATTCTCATGTCTGCTTCTGCATTCAGTTTCATGGTTGGTTGTTTTGGATTAAGTATATCAAAAAATTCTGGCCTCATAGAGATCTATAATTTGAAAACCAATATTATTTTAATAGCAATTTTTACTTAATTGTGAATATTCTCCTTTGATAATACAGCAAAACTTAACAAGTGGTAGTTTTCTGGAAAGTTAGTTGGGAGATTTCTGCTTCTGATAAAGATAGAGATGCACAAGCCAGAACTCTGTGGCCCAGGGAATGACATGGGGATGAGTTAGTTCCTGGAGTTTTCTTTTATACTTCATATATCCTAGACTTAAGATGAAAAAGCTGGTGATCTGAAAATACCAACAGGTGAAGGAAAAAAGATAAAGAAAAAGAACAAGAAGAAGAAAAAGAAATGCTCCAACAAAAATCTGCTACCTCTGGCCAAAGAACCAGGGGAGGGTTAGCCCTGGAGGAAAAATGCAATTTTAGACAAATCACTGTTCTATTTTAGACACATATTACAGATAAAACTGTTGTCCCACTCCTGCCTCTACCAGTAAAGACCTAGTGGGAAGCCTAGACTTCTATATGATCAGATTGTCACAAGGGACCCTAACGCACCTACCAGGAAGGTGTCAAAGAAGGCTGCCTACGGAGCGAGGACTTTTTTCTTAATAGATATGTAATACTGCTTCCCCTTTATGCTGCCAGTTGAGATTATATGGGGCATCCTGGGCTTCCATCCTCATCTAGTGGTAATGAGTCAGTCTTCCCCTTCCTTACTGTGGTGATATGAGGAGGTTTAATTGAGTATCAGTTAAAACAGGAGGCTTTAAGGAAGATCCAAAATCTCATAGCATATAATACCCAAAACATCCATCTTTCAATTGAAAATCACTAGTTATATAAAAAGTTAGAAAAATCTCAAGCTGAACATAAAAAAACAATAGATGTTAGACAGAGATGTTAGAATTATCTGACAAAGATTTTAAAGTCACCACCATAAAAATATGTCATTAAGCAATTGTGAACCCACTGGAAACATACTTTTTTTTTTTTTTTTTTTTTTTTTAAAGTTTTGGCCATAGAGTGTGTGTGCTCACTAGAGAGAGACAGAGAAACAATGAGAGAGAAAGTGAGAAATCATCCTGGGGAAGGGGGGTGGTCACACCACAATCCCTTTTCCTCCATTCTCCTGGGATTTGGGGCATACATGCACATGTGTCCAGCATGATTTTTTGGGTCACCAGTTCTGGGACTCAAACTGGCTCAATCATATGGGAATCCAGTGCCTTAGCCACCATACCGCCTGCTGGCCCCCACTTCAAACGAATTTTAAAGAAAAGGAAATGGAAAGTCCTGGTGAAAAAATAGACAATGTAGAGAAGAAATATGAATAGTTTAGACTTGAAAAATACAGTGTCAGATATAAAAGGCTTAGTGGGTAGGCTTAAAAGAGGAATGGAGAAAACAGTAAAAAAAAAATCAATGAACTTGAAAATAGAACAACAGAATTCATCTAACCTAAATAATAAAGAGAAAAAAGACTGAAAAAATATAAACAATGCCTCAGAGATTTTTGGGATAATAACAAAAGATCTAACATTTGTGTTATCACAGTCCCAGAAAGAGAGGAAAAAGAGGGGAAGAGACTGAAAATATATTGAAAGAAGTAACAGCTAAAAGTTTCAGCAGTTGTCAGAATGTAAACTTACAGGTTCAAGAATCTCAGCAAACTCCAAACAGAAAGAGAGTCAAAGAAATTTACACCAAGCACATAATAGTGAAACTTGAAAACTAAAGACAAAACAAAACAAAAAAAATCTTGAAAGCAGTAAGAGAGAAATGATGTGTTACCTGTAGGGGAGAAACAACTTGAATGGACATAGATTTCTCGTCAGAAACTATGGAGGCTAGAAATAGTGGCAGAATATTTTTCAAGTGCTGGAACAAGACGTGAGTCCAGAATTCTATATCCTGAGAAATATCCTTCAGGAATAGAGGAAAATCAAGACATTCCCATGAGAGGAAACCAAGAAAATTTGCGGCCAGCAGATGTACTCTAAAAGAATGACTAGGGAAAATTCTCTAAACAAAAATGATAAAATAGAAAATAGTGAAATATCTAGAAGGAACAAAGAATATGAGAAGAAAGAATACAATAAATAAATAGGATTTTCTTCTGTTGAACTTTCTAAATTATGTTTGTTTGTTGGAACAAACATTGTCACACTGATGTGGTTGTAAATGTATAGAGAAGAAATATTTAAGACAATTTATATAAAAGGTAAGGGACATAAAGAGAGGTGAGGTTTCTATATCACTTGAATTGGTAAAATGATAACCTTATAGGGCCAGCAGGTGGCATAGTGGTTAAAGGCGCTAGACTCCCAGATGGCCAACTAGACTTAGAGGCTTGAAATTATGCTGGGCATATGTGCCCAAGTTCCCAGGAGGAGAATGGAGGAGAAGGTATTACAGGTTGGCCATCCCTTCTTGAGGAGTGACTTCTTACTTTCCCTCTCACTATCTTTCTCTGTTCCTCTCACTAGTGAGTGCACTTACCCAGTGGCAAAAAAAAAAAAAAAAAAAAAAAAAAAAAAAAAAAAACCAAAGGAAAAAAAAATGACATTATTAGACTATGATAAGTTACATTTGTATAATGTAATACTTAGAGCAACAACTCAAAAGTCACACAAAGAGATACCTTTTAAAACACTATAGATAAATAAAAGTGGAATATAAAAATATGTTGATGTAACCTACAAGATGGCAGGATAAAGAAAACAGAGAAACCAAAGAGAACAAATAGAAAACAAAAAACAAAACTACAGACTTAAGCCATAACTTAAATGTAAATGTTTGAATAGATAAATGACAGAGTGGCAGAGTGGATTAAAAAGCGTGACGCAACTGTTTAGTGTGTACAAGAAACAGACTTAAAATGATATAGCCAGGTTGAATGTAAGAGGGTAAAAAATTTAATTAATCAAATTAAAGTGAGAGTGGCTATATTAATATTAGACTGCCGATCAAATACATTTATCAGAAACATTATGATGAAAGTGTCAATACATCAAGAACAAATAGCAATATTAAAATATAAATGAATGAACTGCAAAATATGTGAAGTGAAAATTAATAGAACTGAAAGGAGAAATAGACAGTTGGAAAGTTAGACTTCCTTCACTCAACAACTGATAGACTACTTAGAAAATCGGCAAGAATATAGAAGAACTCAACAGCCTATCCTCTAACAGGAACTAGTTGAAATTTACAGAACAATAGTGCAACTATTTTGATACTGAATATTGGCAAGTGTCTTTTTGGAATTAAAAAACCAGTCCCTCAAAAAAAAAAAAAGAGAAATTTATAGAACATTGTACTCAACAAAAGTAGAATACATATTCCTTTAAGTCTTCATGAAACATATACTAGTATAGAGCAAATCCATAATGGAATCAAGCTAGAAATCAGTAACAGAAAGCAGAAAAATCTTTAAATCCTTGGAATCTAAACAATACAGTTATAAATAATCTCTGGGATAAAGCAAAAGTTTCAAGATATTTTTATAAACGTATTGAACTGAGTGAAAATAAAAATAAAATGTATCAAAATTTGCAGGACACAGAATAGTGTTGAGATGGAAATTAATAGCACTAAATAAGAAAGTCTTAAATTAAACTCCCATTTAAAGAGCTAAGAAAAAGAAGAATGAAATAAACCCAAAGAAAGCAGAAGAAAGCTATAATAAAGAGCAGAAGTCAATGAAATTGAATATGGAAAAATAAAAGGAAAATCAGTGAAAGAGCTGGTTCTTTGAAACAAAAAATCAGTAAAGTTGGTCTCTTGTAATACTGACAAGAAAAAAGAAAAAAAAAGAAGACACAAAATACCAATATAGACCCTGCAGATGTCAAAAGAATATGATGGAAATACTATGAACAATTCTATACACACATAAATTTGGCAGAGCGTATGTGCTTGCATGCCCAAGATCCTGGGAGGAGAATGGAGGAGAAGGGATTGTGGTGTGGCCATTCCCTATGGGGCAGGGTGTGATTTCTCACATACCCTCTCACAATCTCTGTCTCTCTTCAGTGAGCGCATGTACACTAAGGCAAGAACCTCTTTAAAACAAACACACACAAAAACAAAAGCATGAACTAGTAAAACTCGCCCAATGTGAAACATAATTTGAATAGCCCTATACTAGTCAGTCAGGTGGCGTGGTGGTTAAGGCAGCTGGATCCCACATGGCTATCTGTGTGTTTCCAGTCCGGGACCTGGTGACCAGAAAAACATGTTGGGCACTTGCATGCCCAAATTTCCAAGGGGAGAATGGAGGAGAGGGAATTGGTTATTCCCCTTGGGTGTGTTTTCTCTCTCTTCCTCTCTCACTCTCTCCATCTCTTTCTGGTGAACTAACTGAAAAAAAAAATTGACCTATAACTGTTAGGGAAATTGAATTATAACCCTATAACTGTTAGGGAAATTGAATTATTCATTTTAAAAACATCCCTCTCTTCTCAAATATCTCCAGGACCAGATAATTTTTTTTAGAAAGAATTCTGCCAAACACTTAAGGAAAAATTACCAGGAATTCTATTCTACACAACGTATTTCAGAATATAGACTATTTTCTGGTTCATTTTGTGAAGCCAGTAATTCCCTGATACCTAAATCAGACAAAGACAGTACAAAAAAGAAAACTACAGACTAATATTCCTGCTATAGTTTGAATGTCTGTTCTTTCCAAATTTCATTTCAAATTTAATTGCCACTATGACAATTTTAAGAGACTTTTTCTTTAATAGGTGATTAAGTTGTGAGGGTACCACTCTCACAGAGGGGATTAATGCCTTATCAAAGGGTAACTTTGGCTTCCATTTTTTCTCTTGGTTCTTCTACCATGTGAGGGCATAAGTAGGTTCACACCTAATCTGTCTTGATCTTGGATTACCCAGACTTCAGAATTATAAGAGAATACATTTTTGCTTCTTATAAATTATCCAGTCTCAGCAATTCTGTTGTGGTAGCACAAAATGACTAAGACAATTTCAATGAACATTAGATGTAAACTCTCTTAATAAGTATAGGATATAAAATTAAAAATACATGAAATGCATTATGATGCATTAAGGCATCATTACTCAAGAGATTTTAGACTGGTTCAGTATTTGAAACTCAATCATTTGTACTCCATCATCTTAATAGAATAAAGTAAAATTACGTGATCATATCAGTCAATGTAGAAAAAGCATATGACTGAAACTGATTGACTAAAGGATATAGAAACACAGTATATGGATGTAAATACCAGATACAGTGTGTGTGAAAGAGTAGGTTCTTAGGAAGGACATATAGAAGAAAAATAGGGAGGCAAAGCATTAATGGGACAAAGAAATGTGGTATTAATGGGACAAAGAAATGTTGAAGATATTTTATAAAACTTGACTAGGGAGAAATGTTCATCTGTTGAAATATTCATTTTGTAAGCTAAATAATGTGATTGAATGTATAAAAGAAAATGAAATAAAAAAATGTGAAAAAAGTAAGCATATGATGAAATTCAGCACCCATTTTCATGATAAAAGTTCTCAGAAAAATGGGAATAGATGGAATCTTTTTTTTTCAATTGCCGGAGGGTGTGAACACCTGACAGAGAGATACAGATATAGACAGAGAGAGATGGAGAAAGCACCCTCTGATGTGGGACAATCATGCAACAATCTCTTCTCCTCCATTTTTCCATCCTGTTGTGATTTGAGGCACATATGCACACCTGACTGACATGTTTTTCAAGTCACTAGGGCCAATGTCTGAACTGTGATTGGCCTTGTAGAATCTTGTTCCCTTAACCACAAGGCCTTGGGGCTATGCCATGGAATAGATGAAATCTTTATTACTTGTTAAAGGGAATATTCAAAACCTACAGTTAACATTATTGTTAATGGTGAAAGCTTAACTGTTTCCCTCACCACTCTTAATCAGCAAAGTGCTGGAAATTCTAGACAGTATAAGAAGGGAAGAAAAGCATACAGAACAGAAAGGAAGCAATACAACTACCCTGTTTACAGATGATGCTAGTGGGCATGTACAAAATTCCAAGGAATCTCTAAAAGAAAAATTGCTCAGGACCAGTAATTGAGCTTAGTAAAACCAGAAAATGGAAGATAAAAATAAATAATTCAATCATATTTTTACATACCTATCAATAAACATGTGGTTACTAAAATTAAAACCATAAAGTCACTTATAATTGCTTAAAAATAGAAATAATTAATAGTAAATCTAACCAAACCTGTAAAGAAGTTGAATGTTTAAGAACTACAAAAGGCTAACAGGAGCTGTCAAAGTGACATAAGTAAAGGTCACTGATCCAATAGAATCAAAATATTAATAATGAACATGTCATTTTCCCCAAATTGTCATACAAGTTTAATTCACATTAACATTCCTGTTAAATTTTCAGCAAGTAATCTTGGGTGGATACACTTATAGATCAGTGGAACAGAGGAAATTCATAGATGGACTCACAAAGTTATGCTCAACTGACAACTAAATGTAATATGAGGGGCCAGCAGCTGGCATAGTGGTTAAGGCACTGCACTCCCACATGGTCGGTTCAATCCTGAGCCTGGCAGCTTAGTTTCTCAGTTTCTCTTTCTCTCTATGTCTTTTTCTCACATTCTCTCTCTCCCTATATCGATCTCATGAGCACACATGCAAATTAAAAAGAAATAATAATAATAAATAAAATTAAGTAAATATAAAACATGTAACATGATATCCTAGATGAAATTCTGAAACAGAAATACAAATACTGGCTAATTCAGTTCACAACTGAAACAACAGCACACATGCTTTTCCTGAAAGCCACCATGATATGTGCTAGCAGGTGGTGTGTGGTGGTTAAGGCTCTGGATTCCATATGTCTGAATGTGGTTTGAGCTCCCAACCTGGTGGCTTGAAAAGCAGGCCAGGTGCATGTACATGCAAGCCCAGAATTCCAAGAGGAGAATGGAGAAAGGAATTCTAACTTTCTCGCTCTTTCTGTCTTTCTCCTGTGAGCACATGTGCCCTATAGCAAAAACCTAAACAAACAAAAAAACCCTCCATGATGCATTCTGTATGTACTCATTTAATCCCATTAAATATGAAAAAGATCTGTATTTAAAGATTGAGACTTAAGGGATCAGCAGATGGCATAATGATTACATTGGTGGACTCTCACATGACTGACCATGGTTTGAGTCCTGGACCTGATGGGTTCAAACTCAAGCTGGGCATGTATGCGCACATGCCCAAAATCCCAAGAGGAGAATGAATGAGAAGGGATTGCGGTGTGGCCATTCCCCCTAGGGGGTGATTTCTCACTTTCTATCTCTGTCTCTCTCTCTTTAGCAATAACACGTACCCAATAGCAAAATTCTCTCTAAAGAAAAAAAAAAGTTTGAGATTTAATAAAACTAGCAAGTTTTCTGCTTTCTGGCAGGTATTTCAAGGTACTGCTGCCTTGATTCACATTAGGTATTGTCATATATATATATATATACACACACACACACACACACATACATATATATGTGTGTGTGTGTGTGTGTGTAATTTTTTCCCACCATCAATAGAAATATCAACACAGTGAAAAGACAAATAACCTTCTCCAGGGTCTCAGGCTCATTTCAAACACTGGTGTTCTGCCTTATGTTTCATTTATATGAAGCTTAACTTACCCCTGAAACTAATTTGCATGTCTCCTTCTGTTAATGAACAGAATATTGTGACCTTGGGCTGTCCACATGAATATTAGTTATTGCATTGCATTGTAATATACATAAACTTAGAGGCTGGGCATGTTCTGTTAAACACTAATGTAGGATGCTTTGCAGTTAATAATTCAGTTCCTGGGCAATCTCTATCCTCCTGTCAAATTTGAGCAACCACTAATCCTACCATTTCTAGTTTTTTCCCTAGAACTCTTCCTAAAAAATTCAGAGCATTGCTAGGGAAACCAACTGACTGTGAATAGTATTTTTCTTTACTAGCTTTGTTTGATAAATTCTCTTCTGAAGGCACATCTGTACTTTTCCTTGATAGCAAAGGATCGTTGTTTATGGATTGCTTCCCTGCCTTCCCACTTGGAGACATGTATCTTGCTTACTTCTGGATGCTTGAGCTTCTGGAAGTTTGTCTAATACATAGGAGGAATTATTGTATGTGACGTATCATTTGAATACCTAAAATCTTAATTTCTAGTGTTGCAAGATATTCAGTGAGAGAGAGAGAGAGAGAGAGAGAGAGATAGACAGGACACCAAGGCTTTTTGCAGCAGTTTATTAGTGTGCTAGCACCAGCTCAGAGGATTCACATCCCAAGGCTGAGCCCTGAATTTCTTGGGGCTCTTTTTAAAATTTGTTTTAGCTTCTTTATCTCCAATATATGGTTATAATATACTTTTACATATTTTTGATTGTGTAAAAGACTGTTACAGAATTATGCAGGCATGTACTGAGCTACAGGGCTGTTAGATATGCAGGCATACATGAAGTTACAGAGTTGCTAGGTTGCTATCAGGGCTAGATGGTCACTAAGAATTGCTAAGTTGTTAAGGGGACAGGGCTACAAGGTCACCACAGGCTGTATGTGCATTTTTAAGTTCTAAGCATGTCCATTATCTTCCTTGGTCCTGGAGTTCCCCCTACTACACTAGGTGAGCTTTGGAAGAAAGGTTGTTAGTTGCTTGTAGAAGAGTTTATTCATCTTTTAACAAGAAGTTCGTGGTTCTAGGTCTGTAGAGTGTTAAGTGATGTAGCATGCACAGCAAAACAGGAAAATGAGACCAAACATTTAATTTTGACATTCTGTGTTGAACAAATTACCTGGAACTGCAAAATCTGCCTTTTTCTTTTCTTTTTAAAAAGAACTATTTGATTTTATTTATTCATTTATTATTTTAATTTGATCAGACACACACACACACACACACACACACACACACACGGAGAGAGAGGGCAAGTGAGAAAGCAAGCCACTAGGTCCAGAACTCGAACAGGAGTCAGCCATGTGGGAGTGTCTTGTGCCTTAACCACCATATCACCTGCTGGCCCCCCAAATCTGCCTTTTTCTAAATACTCTACTTGTGTATAGAAAACATGTAGTCGAGTATATGGAATAGATGAGATAGATCTCTGACAAGAAATGCTCAAAATTCAGCATCACTTTGTAACTGTCTTTATTTACTGGGTCTGGATCTTCATATATTACTCTAGAAAAGTCTGTGTAACATCCACAGGCCAGGAGATGTCACTATTAAGCATTCATGATTAATGCTAGAATAATGTTTGCAAGTTGATGGTTTCAAAGCATTTGAGGTGCTAGGTGGTGGCAAAGTGGTAATGCAATCAGACCCACATGGGAAGGTCCTGATTTTTGTGTCCTGGGACCTCTCTGAGACTTCCAGGTGCAGTGTGCATGCCCATGATCTTAGTTGGCTGAAACTAGGGGTGGATTATGGCATAAAGACCCAGATGTCTCTGTCTCTCCATGTCTCTGTCTCATGGCAGAAATAAAATAATAAACTTTAAAATAATTCTAACTCTTTCTTTCTGATGATAGACAATTTTTTTTGAAAAAAAAAAAGCATGGTATAATGAAATATTGTCAAAAGTCAATGAAAATATTAATAAAATAATAATTACCAGTAATACCATGGATTCAAAGTGCTATTACTTTAAAATCTTATCATATTTTTAATTAAGATGTTTGTCACACATGCCTGATTAATTTTTTGCTTTCAACTATTTTTTAAAAATTATTTTTTCTTTTATTCTTTGTTTCATTATTTTACTGAAAATAAACTTTATTTTTTGGAATACTTCTAGACTTTCAGAAAATTTTCAAAGATAGTATAGAGGTTTCTCATCTGCCCCACACACTGTTTCCCCAATGAACATAGTAATAGCAGGTTGAATAGTGGTCTCCAAGAGATATATGTTCAAGCCCTAACCCATTGTAAGTTTTGATCTCATTTAAACCAAATATCTTTGCAGTTAAAATTAAATTAAGGATCTTGTGTTGAGATCATCCTGGGTACTGAGTGGCCCTTAAATCTATTATGATTGGTATGCTTATATAATAGAAGGAGAATGCTAAGTAGAAACACACAGAGGCCCTGTGATGATGGAAGGAGAAATTGGAATGATGTAGCCGCAAGCCAAGGGATACCAAGGACTTCTGGCAACTGGATGCTAGGAAGAGGCAAGAAGAGTTTTTCCCTAGTGCTCAAAGGGAGTATGACCCTACTTATACCTTGGTTCCAGAACTAAGAGAATATTCAGTTGTTTTAAACAATGTGCTGATAATTTGTTATAGTAGCCATGGGGAACTTAAATCCTGCAATAGTATTATATATTCATTAAGAGCAATAAACTAATATATTATTAACTAAGGTCCAAACCAATCAAATTTCCTTGGTTTTTACATACTGTTCTATTTCTGTTTCAGAATCTTGGCTAGGATGTCATATTACATTTAGTTGTCATGTCTCCTTGGGCTCCTCTAGGCTGTAATTGTTTCTCAGACTATTTTATTTATTATTATTTTTTAATCTGCTATAGGGCACACTAGAGAGAGACAGAGAGAGAGAGTGAAAGTGAGAAAACAAGTTGTGAGGTCTGGGACTCAAATCGTGGTCAGCCATGTGGAAGCCCAGGACCCCAGCCACCACTTCACCTGCTTGCCCTGACTTTTATTGTTTTTGATGACATTGACAATTTCAAATATTGGTCAGGTACTTTTTACGAGGTCTCTCAATTGAGATTTGCCTGATGTTTTTCTGATTTGATTGGGTTCTGTGATTTTGGGTGGAAGACTCCTGAGGTAAATTGCGATTTCATCACTTTTCAAAGGGTACATACGATCAATATGATTTATCCTTGAGGATGCTGACATTGATCGTCTGAATAGGTAGCATTTACCAGGTTTCTTCCTTGTAAACTTTCTCCCTGTCTCTCTCCCCTATTTTCATATCATATGCTTTAGAAGGGAGTCGCTGTGCACAGCCACACTTAAGCAGTGGGGTGCTGCGCTGCATCTCCTTAAGGGAAGGATATCTACAAAAATTAAAATTCTTATGTAGGGGAAGTTGTCTATTCTCTCCATGTATCTCTTGGAAGCCACTATTTAACCCACTATTTATCGAGTTACTTATTTATTCAGTCATTTTATTTATATCGGTATGACTCATGGATGTTTATGTTATACTTTGAGTTGTTATACAGTACTACTTCAGTATTATTATTACTGCTCTAATTGGGAACTCCTTCATTTAGCTCCTATGTCCCTTTTGACATGCCCTATCATTGTGGGATTTTTTTTTTTTTAGCACTTAATTTTTGGCAGTGTAGAGTGTTTCAGGATCATATTGCATATTTTCTCCCCCAGTCTTAGAATCTACTTTTTTTATTTTAGGTTATTGCCATAAGGCATGTGCATGTGCTGGAGAGAGACAGAGACAGCATGAGGGAAAGTGAGAAATCACCTCCCTGGGGGATAGCCACGCTACAGTCTCTTATGCTTCATTTTCCTCTGAGGATTTTGGGCACATACGTACAGGCACCTGGTGTGATTTTCTTTCTTTTTTTTTAAAAAAAAAATTATTTATTTACTTTTTAAATTTACTCATCCATTTATTATTATTTTTTAATTTGACCAAAGAGAGACAGAGAGAGAGAGAGAGAGAGAGAGAGAGAGAGGGAGTGAGAAAGTAAGCCACCAGGTCCAGGACTTGAACCGTGGTCAGCCATATGGGAATGTCCAGTGCCTTAACCACCATGCCACCTGCTGGTCCCCCTGGTGTGATTTTCAAGCTGCCAGGTCCAGGACTCAAACCTTGAGGTTGTCCAGTGCCTTAACCACCACGCCACCTTCTGGCCCCAGAATTGGTCATAGTTCTAAGGGGGGCCCAAATTCCCTTTATTTGAGAATGTAATTCCAAACCAAGATCTTGTCAGTAGGTATGCTTGCTGCTGCTGAGGCATTGTTGCTCCTAGGCCTCAGTTGACAAAGCTAGAAGTCTATGTGTACTAGCTTGTGTAAATACACATTATCTGTAAGTGTTTTTGTATGTAAACATCTGCGTCTGTGTTAAGCTGAGTTCATTCTGATGTCTTCAGCTCTAATCTATTACATGAATCACTGTAGCTTCCTTCTGTGCTAATCTTTAAATTCCCACTTCAATAGTGATAAACCTGGCTCCCACCATCCTCTATCAATTTACTTAGTTTTTTAGTTTTAGTGTACATATGGAGAACTATCAGAATGTTAAATCTATATTCCTGTGGGGTACAGTTTTATCAGCTGAAATACAGGCTATATGTATAGTTCCTTTTGCCTTCAGTATTATATATTCCACTGATTTCCATTACTAAATTCAGCAACTTTTCCCTTCACCCTTAGGTGAGATTGTTGCATACATTTATAATACAGTTAGATTGTTTTGTTACATTCTGCATTCCATCCTGGGATTTCTTTTGACCTCCTAAATGATTTTTTAAAATTTGCATTACATTAAAATTCACTTTTTGTGCTGTAAAGTTCAATGGGTTTTGACTTATAATGATAGAATATTTCACTTCCATAAAAAATCCCCTAGGCCTGATTAATTTTATTTGGAAAAACTTTAAAGATATATAGAAATACAGAAACCAAGTTAGAAAACACCTGGAGACATGTTATCAAGAATTTTAAAATGTCAACATTTTGTTTACTTGTTTCAGATTTTGTAAAATAAAATAAATTTAAAAAATCATTAAATTACATCTTCTTGTACTTCTTGCTATAAGTAATTCCATTTATCTTCCTCCCTGCTCAAGAGAAGTGATTGTTACAATTGTGGTATTTGCATTCCATGAATGAACTAGATGCATTTTGACCCTAAACAGTAAATAATGTAATTTGTGTGCTGTAGTACACTTACATAAATGACACAATTTCATGTTCATCTTTCTAAAACTTTCTTATTTTGTTTTTAATTCAATGATAAAATCCATTTGTGATCATACTTTTTGAATTTTAATGGCTGTGTATTGTTTAATGATATGAATATACCATATTTTATTAATCTGTTTCTCTACTAATAGCTACTTAGATTGGGCTTTGGTTTTTGCCATTTCATGTGCTTTATGAATATTCTGCAGCCTCCTTGCATATTTTCACCTAGAAATATATATATATACTACATATATAAAAATATATAAATTATGAATATTTATATAGAAAACATCAATTTATAAATATATAAATATGGAGATGATATAAATATGTTGAATATATATGAAATTGCTGAAGCATGTCGTATGTACATTTTCTATTTTACTAGAAATGGCCAATTTGCCTTCATCATGGTTCTAATTTCTCCCATCCTTAGCATATGTTGGTATTGCTGACCTTACATTTTTGCTAATCTGATGAATGAGAAATTGTCTTTGCCAGACTTTCAAAGGCTGTGGAAACATTGCTTTCTCCGCTACTACTAGAAACAATTTTGACAAAAACTTATATTTTTCCAAGTTTTTGGTAGTATATTTATGGAATGCCATTTGTTACTGCTTCTAATAAACTTTTACGTTATTTTCAAAGCTGTCTGCTTATCCGGGCTTCACAAAGTTGTTCTGGAATCCAGCTGCACCCAAGTTCGCTGTTCCAGAATCTGTCATGAGGGAAACTCTATATTCAAAATATGAGGTAACATACTGAATTGAGTTTTCTTGATGATCCTTGTTGTTTTTCACTAGTCGAATTGTACAATTGATTATGATGTTAAAATTTACTAGACAGTTGCTTTGTAACATTTCCCATAACTATTGCCATAATCAGTACTGATTGGATAACACTGTAGAGATTATTTATCTATATATATGTTGGGTTATCTGGAAAGCCATGACACAGTTTTGCATAGAAAACATAAAAAAAGTCCTGACTTTTCCAAAGACCTAGTGTAAACAGTTATTATATATATCATTGTATGTATATATATATACATGTATATATATATCATTGTATGTATATATATATACATGTATACCTGGTCCTTATAAAATTAAAATTTTATATGTTTCTTAATATATAATGATATTTTTATATATGTTTCTTTAAAATGTTATATTTGGGGGCTGGCAGGTGGCATGGTGGTTAAGGGTGCTGGAGTCCCACATGACTGAATGCGGTTTGAGTCTCAGATCTGGTGACTTGCTTCCTCACTTTCTTTCTTTCTTTCTCTTTCTCTTCCCTTCTCACTCCCTCTCTGGTAAAAATTTTTAAAAATGGATAAATAAATGGATAAATAAAAAAGTTAAATAAAATAATTCTTAAAAAATGTTATATAGGGTCATATTTTGTTACCTCATCAAAAAGACTATTCTGTTTTCTTTCTGAAAGGATGTTTTATTTGTCTGATGATTCAACAACCCACTTGGGTTGTTCAGAAGATTTTCATTTGCTTTTAAGGGTGCATTTTAAATTAATTTAATATTATAAGAGGTTTGATACTATGCAAATTTATTAGATTTATTCTTGGATTTTTTTGTTTATTGTAAATGCAATTGATTTCTTTATTTTGTTCCAGTTTGTTTATTGTTAGTATACAAAAAGTGCTACAGATTTTTCTATGTTGATTTTGTGTCCTGTGACTGCTTAATTGATTTATTACCTCTAAGAGGTTTTTGGTGGATTCTTTAGGTTTTTCTTTTTTTTTTCCTTCTTTATATTTTCCTATGTGTATAATCATGTTATCTGCAAATAGGGACAATACCACTTCTTCCTTCCAATTTGGATGTCTTTAGTTTCATTCTCTAGCTGATCACATTGGCTAGGACTTTCAGTATGTTGAATAGGAATAGAGAAAGTGGACATTTTTGTCTTGTTTCAGTTTTGAGAGAAAAATCTTTCAACTTTTCTTTATTGAGTATCATGTTGACATGGGTTTGTCACATATGGCCTCTCTTGTGTTAAGAAGTGTACCTTTGGGGGCCAGCAGGTGGCATGGTGATTAGGGGTGTTGTACTCTGTCATGGCCAACTGCAGTTCGAGTCCTGGACCTAGCAGCTTGCTTTCGTATCTGCTCTCTTTCTCTCTCTCTCGCTTTGTCCTTCTCTGGTCAAATAAAAATAAACAAAATAAAATGAAATAATTCTTTAAAAAAAGAAAAGAAGTGTAATTTCTATGGGGCTAGCAGGTGACGTGGTGGTTAAAGTACTAGATATTCCCACATGGCCAACCATTGCTCAAGTCTCAGACCTGGTAGCTTGCTTTCTCACTTTCCCTCTCTCTGTATCTTTCTCATCAAATTAAAATAAAAAAAAAGAATAAATAAAATTAAAATACTTTTAAAAAAGAAGTGTATCTTCTATACATATTTTGTTGAGAGTCTTAATCATGAAAGGATGTTGTACTTTATCAAATGCTTTTCCTTCATCAATTGATATGATCATATTTTTGTTTTTCCTTCTGCTAATGTGATGTATTACATTTATTACTTTGCATATGTTGAATCACTCTTGCATTCCTGGGATAACTCCTACTTGATCATGGTGCATAATTTTTCTAATGTGTTGTTGATTTTGGTTTGCTAGTACTTTGTTCAAAATTTTTGTGTCTATTTATCAGGGATATTGGACTGTAATTTTCTTTGTTATTGTGTCTTAGTCTGCTTTTTGTATCAATATGATGGTAGTTTCTTTCTTTCTTTCTTTTTTCAGATTTTTATCATAGAGTATGTGTGCTTGCCAAAGAGAAACAGAGAGAGAGGGAAAGTGAGAAATCACCCCTCAGGGATGATGACTATGCTGTAATCCCTTTTTCTCCATTCTCTTTTTTGGAATTTTGCACATATGCACATGTGTCTGGACATTTTTTAAGCCACTGGGTCTGGGACTCAGTGGAGTTGGCCATGTGGGATCCAGACAGTGCCTTAATCACCACACTTCTTGGAATGAATTTGGAAGTGTTCCCTCTATTTGCATCTTTTGGAATAGCTTGAGGAGAATTGATGTTACTGCTTTATAAAAAAGATCTGAAGAGGGGCTGGCCCTGTAGTCTACTGGTTAAGGATCCTAGATCCCACATGGCCAACTGTAGTTCAAAGCCTGGTCCCAATTTAAATGTGTTGGGCACATATGTGTGCATGGTCCAAATCCCAAGAGGATGGAGGAATGGAGGAAGAGGAATTATGGCATGACCATGTCTCCTGGGTGTGTGTTGGGGGTTCTTTTCTCCTCTGTGGCTCTCTGTCTCTCAGTCTTTGATGAGCACATTTGCCTTCTGATAATTAAAAAAAAAAAAAAGAAAAGAAAGAAAAAAAGGATTTGTAGAATTTAGCAAGGAAGTCATCAGGACCTGGGCTCTTTCTTGGGAGACTACTTATTACTCATTGTAGTAATCTTAGTAATTAGTCATTACTAAGATTAAGGATGCCAGAAATAATATAGAAATATCTTTTTGGCTAAAGGCCAATACTAAAAGCAAATACTAAGGCTGTAGATTGCCTTCCATACGTCTCTGGTAAGTGCTTTCTAGAATTCAGTCCCTTCCATAGGGTTCCCCTTTTGGTTACAATGTGCTATAAAGTAACAGTGACCACATCTTATTTTTTCTCTTAAAGAATTACTTATTTAATTTTATTTATCATAAATATTAGTTTTTGAAATTTTGCTAGGGGGCATGTGTGCTCATCAGAGACAGACAGAGAGGGTAGGATGGAGGGGTGAGGGAGAGAGAGAGAGAAGGTGAGAAAGCAGACCATTTGGTTCAGGACTCAAACTGTGATTGACCTTCTGAGAGTCCAGAGCCTTAACCACAACAACATATTGGGTGTTTTGTTTTGTTTTGTTTTGTTTTGTTTAAGAGGGAGATTTTTGCTGTAGGGTACATGTGCTTGTTTGAGAGACAGAAAGAGAGAGGTGGAGAGATAGCAAGTGAGAAATCACCCTCTGGGGAGATGGCCATGCTGTAATCCCTTCTTCTCCATTCTCCTCTCCTGGGATTTTGGGCATACATGCACATGTGTCCAATGTGAGTTTTAAGCTACCAGGTATAGGACTTGAACTGCAGTCAACTATGTAGGAGTCCAGCAACATAATTATTATGCCATCTGCTGGGCCTGGCGACCACATCTTTTGAAAAGTGTTCTATAATAAAATTAAACTGTTATCTTTTTTTTTAATCATAGAGTGTTCAAACAAGCAGAATTTTAATTGAGAAAATTTTATCTGAAAGCAAAGAAAGTGTCATTACTTCAGATTATAATGCCAGCAGAAGTTTTAAGGTATGTATAATTTTTGTGCTATTATGGGTTGGCTACTAAATCTGTCTATAGTTCAGAAATGTTTACTAGTAATCCCAGAAATTACATAGAAATTGATGTTTCCTTATTCTGTGAATCAGTTCAGATTATTCAGTGATATCTTTGTTCAGGACATATTTCTGTTGTCTTTATGACACTCAGAAGATGTTATTCATTAACTGATAGCAGAGTATGTGTTACAAGTTCTAAAATTTCCAGTTGGTGCACTAATTCTCACCTAGGTCTTAAATGATGAAAGGAACATGTTTTAGAGTTCTTTAACCAAATGGGGAAGCCACAGGTGGCCATGAAACAGAGTAACCTGATTCTCCTAAATGATGATTAGACACATACTCATGACTTTAGTATCACTACAGTGTACTTAAGTAAGCTCATCAAGTAATAAACACAATCAGAAAAAAATAGTGACTAAGGGAAAAAGAAAGGCCTGAAATTTTTATAATTGGTTTATTTATGACCTGAACTTGATGGGGGACAAATAGGGAATGGTTTTCTTTTCCTCTCCTTAGTGCCCAGCCCTCTACTCCCCTTGATATCTCGGGGTACTGAGTGCCTCTTTGTAGAGGTTCTTAATGCCTGGGACAAACCAAACCCCTATTTTAGTCAGCAAGCTAGGTTAAATATGTCTTTAGGCCTCGTCCACCATCTCTATACAGTCAGGGAATTTTGTGGAGGGATGGGAGTAGTATTTTTAAGGGTTACTTTGTTTTTATGCATGTGCTACTTTATAGCCTATATCAAATATTTTCCCTGATGTATGTTTGATTTTTTTTTAATTCCTTAACAGCCCAAAGTCATATCATTCTTTTATTAAAAAATTTCCAGAGAGCCTGTATGCTCAGGGGAAAACGACAGAGAGAAGGAAAGTGAGAAAGCACTCCCGTCTCTTGGGGGCATGGTTACACCACAGTCCCTTCTCCATTTCTTTCTCCTTTTAGGATTTTGGGCACACATGCATACACACCCAGCATATTTATTGAAGCCTCTGGTTCTGGGATGTAAACCATGTAGTTGGCCATGTGGATTCAGCCACTTTGACCACCACAGGCTAGTTACATATCATTTTTATTTATTATTTTATCCACCACAAAAAGAGAAGTGACTATTACTCAAAAGTAACTGAATCAAGGAATGGCACTTTTCTGGTTTAAATGCCAGTGTACTTTCTACTCTATTGTGGTAATATTACTTACACCTACTTATGAGACATTCCCATTTTTAGTAGCTGCCTTTTCCAATCAATGCTGCTAAACATATTCTTAAGATACAGGTTTGATGGAGTCAGCAGGTGGCATGGTTGTTAAGGCGCTGGACTCCCACATGGCTGACCATGGTTTGAGTCCTGGACCTGGTGGTTTGAAAATCATGCTGGTGCATGTGCATGCATGCACAAAATCCCAAAAGGAAAATGAAGAAGAAGGGATTAAGGCACAGCCTTCTTTCTTGGGTGGGGAGTGATTTCTCACTTTCCCTCTCACTGTCTCACTCTTTCTCGGGCGAGTACATGTGCCCTCTGACAGAAGCCTAAAATGACAACAATGAAAAAACAGATTTTATTATATCACTCATGTCTTGACACAATTATTCCACCTACCAAATAAAATCAGAATGCTTAACTAAGCCTCATAAACTGGCCTTAAATATATTTTCTACTTCATTTTCCATTGTAGTTATACTTCCATGTATCCTGTCCGGTGCCTATGCCAGATTCCTATGAACTAAAATTGCTCGTACTTTGTCACTTCTCTGAGCTTATTGAGACTGTTGGCCTGGGGTATGCTCAGCTACTTCTCAGGCTGGAAACCCTTCTACTTCTCACACACCAGGCCTGATGTTATGCTGCTCTTGAAGTTAGTCTGTCCAGATTCTTCCCCTTTCAGAATTAACCTCTCCTGCTCCTGCATTCTTTTAGCAATGGATTCATGCCATCTTTATAGTCATTGCCACAGTCACTTTGGAGAAAAGATACTTGTGTAGTGCTGTCTGTTCTAGTATGATGTTTGAGGGTACGGAACATGTCATTTTCCTTGTACATTGCACTGTACTATAATGCTTTCCAACACTTGGTGTATAATAACACCCAGACTGGTAATATTTGCATAATCCCCTACAGTAAAAGGGTGAGATTGTTCATGATTAAGGGGCACCATCCATTGCTCTGTAGCTGCCCCAGGTCCTGCTAGTGCAGCCCCAGGGTTAAGGGGATTCATGACTCAGTGTGTGGGTGGCATATTCACACATACTTGTGCTGCTTATACTAGCTGGGGAGATATGAACCATAGTATTTGTCACATAGCAGTTACTTGGTGCTTGTGAAATTTAAAAAAATCAGATAGTTTTCACTATTATACACTTTTCTAAATTAACTGATGGAATTTAAGTTCTGCTACTTTCTGTAAAGTTCGTGACTTCAAAATCACAAGAATTTACCTTAATAATCATTATTAACTGTCATTTTAGTTTACCAAATTGTCTCTATGGTTAATGTATATTTCTCATTTTATTTCAGTCTTTCATACTAAGAAAATCTGCATCATTTGAAAATATCCAAAAGTGTTTCCTTGCACAATCTCTACAATTAAAGGTATTACAGTTTTTGAGTGTTTATTATCCAAGAGAAAAAGTTCATGTTTCTGACAATTATAATCATCTTATGTTTTATTCAAAAGCATAAACATATATTCTATATTATAATTTCATTTCTAATTAGATATTGAGGTATATATAGCTTCTTGAGTCAGGGGACTATATAGTAAGTCATGGAAGGTTAAATACTTTATTATACTTTTGTACATGTCTCTTTTTTAAAGATTATTTCATGTAATTGTATTAATTATTATCATTTAAAAAAATTGCCATAGAGCACATGGACTCATCAAAGACAAACAGGGAGAGAGAGAGAGAGAGAGAGAGAGAGAGAGAGAGAGAGAGAGAGAAAGCCTTCTGGTCCAGGACTCAAACCACAGTCAGCTATGTGAGAGTCCCATACCTTAACCATCACACTACCTGCTGGCCCCCGTAGTTTAGTGCATCTTTAAAGTACTTGCATGCAATTATTATGTTTGGAATTTGGGCTTAGATTCATTATAAACAGAAGCATCTCTATAATGAATTATTATTTATTAGCAAAATGAAATGCAGTTAATTTATTGACAATGGCTCAGTATTCAGGAAATGCTATATCAAAGGATTAGAAATAATTTATCTTTTGTTAGTAAGAATATTACTAGAATTTCAAGTATTAGTGCATAATTATTTCAATTTATTTATAATTACTAATGTTATAACATTAAAAATTAAGTTGATTCTCTAATGGTTAGATAAAATGAATACCTGAGGTTTTTTTTTTTTGGTGAGAGATTTTTGCTATAGGGCACTTGCACTCTGCAGAAGACAGACAGAAAGTGAGAAATCACCCCCAAAGGGGATGGCCTTGCCGCAATTCCTTCTCCTCCATTCTCCTCTTCGGATTTTGGGCACGCACGCACACTCACCTGGCAGACTTGAAACACAGATGGCCACATGGAGTTCAGCAATGTAACCACTGGCCATCTTCTGGTTCCCCAAAACATGAAGTTGTATTACTTAAAGCTTATCAATATTGAATTGACAGTTATTACATGGAATATTTGAATAATATTGTGGAGAAAGTCAATGCTGTTAAAGTGCTTTTGAAAATAGATGTGCAAGTTAGTATTACAGGATAAGGCATTTTGATCATTTTTGTCTACTTTGCTAATTATGCTTGTATTAGAAGTAAAAGTAGAGCACATACTTTCTTGGGTGTACAGGAGAATTCTCTTTCAATCATACACATATAAAATCATAATTAATGCAGATTTACTTCATAATGTTGTTTACATGTATCTAACAAACTGCCTTATATCCAGCTAAATTGTTGTATTTTGCTTTAACTAATTCACTATGAACTAAAGAGCTGACTTTTAAATAATCTTAAAAATGTATATTTTTACATTTTTTCAATAAAGTGACTACATGAACAGTAACTATAACTGAATTAATTTTAAGTGTATAGCAATAAAATTAATTTTACATTTTCTACCTCTTTGATTCCTTATTAAGAAAGTACAATCTGCAGTTGAGTTGAGGAAGAAGGAGGCTGAGGAAGCTCCCTTAGAAATCAAGGATGACATGCAAAGCAGTAGAAAAGAGGTGATGATCCAGAAGGCGAAGCACTTGGAGCTTCAGCTCACTAAGCAAAACAGATCTGAAGAACCCTTCTCTGTGAAAGAAAGTATAGATGTCATCTTGGATGACATTCAGGACAAAGAATGTATCAGAGATCTTTCACTCTCTCTCATTGAAGCATCTAGAAAAGCTGGCATTACTTACATTGTTTATCCTAAGAGAAGGAAGAGGAAATCAAAGAAAGCACTGAAATTTAGAAAACTTTCTATGGTGTGGGAAGAGCTAGCAAAGCCTCCAAAACCTCTTAAAAGGTCTGGTTTAAGCAACATTTTTTTTATACTTTAGGAAATGTGGCTTTGGTCTTAATTTTATCGATACTGTCTGTATTGATTAGTCTCCCAGGGCTAAGTAAGAGTAGAGGAGGAAGAAAAGAGGTCAATGTGAAAGTGTACATAAAACATATCTGGCACAGAAGGTCTTCTTAAGGTGACATTGGATCAGAAGCATGAATGGAGAAGGAAGCAGCCAGTGAGGTCTGCTGGGGCCTTGTATGTACAGTAAAAAGCTTGATTGGCGTTCTAGGTACTGGGGAAGACTCTTGGAGGGAGTGAAGTGCTCTGATTTACATTTATAAATATACCATGTTGACTGCCCTGTGGAGAACGGTTTAGACAAAGAGCAAGAGTAGAAATAGGGAATTAAGTGTCAGCTGGTGGTGTGGTGGTTAAGGCAGTTGGATCCCACATCACCAACTCAACCATGGTTCGAGTCCTGGATCCTGTGGCTTGAAATACACACTGGGCACATGTACGTGCATGACTGAAGTCCCAAGAGTAGAATGGAGAAGGAACTGCAGCATGGTAGTCCTCTCTGGGGAGTGTTTTCTCACTTTCCCTCTCTTTCTGTCTCTCTCCAGCAAATGCATAAGCCCTATAGCAAAATAAACAGACAAAAAAGAACAAACAAAAAGGATTTAAGAAGTTATTGTATTCTAGGCAGAATGATGATGAGAGCTGTACTAGAATGTGAAGGAGACTAGAGACTGTAAGAAAGTAATGAAATAATGAAATAGAATTTTCTTACTTTTATTCTCTTAGTGTTTAGCACTAGGTCTTTCTCATAGCACACACACTAAATGTTTATAAAATGATGGGGTTAATTTTTTTCTTCCTATAGAATGATTCTTTTTAAGAATTATTAAAACTATTGGGATCAGCAAATTGCATAATGATTATATTCCTGAACTCCCATGTAGTTGACCACGGTTCAAGTCCCAGACCTGGTGGCTTAAAACTCACGCTGGGCACATGTGCGTGCGTGCTCAAAATCTTGAGAGGAGAATGGAGGAGAAGGGATTGTGGCATTGCCATCCCCACTAGGGGGTGATTTCTGTCTTTTTTTTTTTTTTTTTCTTTTTCGTTTTCTCTCTGAAAAGCGCACATGCCCTATAGCAAAAACTTCTTGCCAAAAGAGGAAAAATAATTATTTATCATTTTAAAATTTGCTGTAGGGCATGTGTGCTCCAGAGAGAGAGAGAGAGAGAGAGAGAGAGAGAGAGAGAGAATGAGAAAGGTCTGTATTGATTAGTCTCCCAGGGCTAAGTAAGAGTAGAGGAGGAAGAAAAGAGGTCAATGTGAAAGTGTACATAAAACATATCTGGCACAGAAGGTCTTCTTAAGGTGACATTGGATCAGAAGCATGAATGGAGAAGGAAGCAGCCAGTGAGGTCTGCTGGGGCCTTGTATGTACAGTAAAAAGCTTGATTGGCGTTCTAGGTACTGGGGAAGACTCTTGGAGGGAGTGAAGTGCTCTGATTTACATTTATAAATATACCATGTTGACTGCCCTGTGGAGAACGGTTTAGACAAAGAGCAAGAGTAGAAATAGGGAATTAAGTGTCAGCTGGTGGTGTGGTGGTTAAGGCAGTTGGATCCCACATCACCAACTCAACCATGGTTCGAGTCCTGGATCCTGTGGCTTGAAATACACACTGGGCACATGTACGTGCATGACTGAAGTCCCAAGAGTAGAATGGAGAAGGAACTGCAGCATGGTAGTCCTCTCTGGGGAGTGTTTTCTCACTTTCCCTCTCTTTCTGTCTCTCTCCAGCAAATGCATAAGCCCTATAGCAAAATAAACAGACAAAAAAGAACAAACAAAAAGGATTTAAGAAGTTATTGTATTCTAGGCAGAATGATGATGAGAGCTGTACTAGAATGTGAAGGAGACTAGAGACTGTAAGAAAGTAATGAAATAATGAAATAGAATTTTCTTACTTTTATTCTCTTAGTGTTTAGCACTAGGTCTTTCTCATAGCACACACACTAAATGTTTATAAAATGATGGGGTTAATTTTTTTCTTCCTATAGAATGATTCTTTTTAAGAATTATTAAAACTATTGGGATCAGCAAATTGCATAATGATTATATTCCTGAACTCCCATGTAGTTGACCACGGTTCAAGTCCCAGACCTGGTGGCTTAAAACTCACGCTGGGCACATGTGCGTGCGTGCTCAAAATCTTGAGAGGAGAATGGAGGAGAAGGGATTGTGGCATTGCCATCCCCACTAGGGGGTGATTTCTGTCTTTTTTTTTTTTTTTTTCTTTTTCGTTTTCTCTCTGAAAAGCGCACATGCCCTATAGCAAAAACTTCTTGCCAAAAGAGGAAAAATAATTATTTATCATTTTAAAATTTGCTGTAGGGCATGTGTGCTCCAGAGAGAGAGAGAGAGAGAGAGAGAGAGAGAGAGAGAGAATGAGAAAGCAAGCCCTCAGGTCCAGACTTGAACCACTTTTGGCCATGTGGAAGTTTGGCACCTTAACAACCATGCCACATGCTGACCCCCGATTGAATGATCTTATTCTTTCTCCTGTGGCTAGTACAGTACCATTCAAACAGTAAATTGTTACTAAATGCAAGCTAGGTAGCAAATGGAGAATTTGAGAAGGATTATTCTATACTTGCAGCACTGAAGAGCATATTCAATATTATCTAATTCGTTAAACTCCTAGAGAAGGGTAAAGTCTGGGATGTTTATTTGTAGTCTGCTTCATAGTCAACTCTTTCTTTTTTCAGTTTCTTGATGGCATTTCCTTTTTTTTTTTTTTCTTTTTTTTGGAGAGGTTTTTGCTATAGGGCGTGTGCGCTCGCCAGAAAGACAGAGAGAGAGACAGAGACAGAAAGCGAGAAATCACCCCCCAGGGGGATGGCCATACTGCATTCCCTTCTCCTCCATTCTCCTCTTGGGATCTTGGGCACGCATGCACATGCGCACGGTGTGAGTTCAGCCACCGGGTCCGGGGACTCGAACCGTAGTCGACCACATGGGAGTCCAGCATAGCCATTACGCTAACTGCTGGTCTCTTGATGGCATTTCCTTTTCACATCATGTTTACTTCCTTAATTCTTCAGTTTAATTCCTCTGGGTGAGGGTATAAATTAAACTGAAAAGAAAATTGACCCTATTATTTCACTCTTTAGGAAAGTTACATCTCTAAAAAGAGCCTTTTGCTCTCATAAAACTCGACAGTCTTCACAGTGTTACAATTTTAGAGAATAAAAGAAAAACTTGACTTGTATAAAATTAGCATGTGATTTTTATTTTGATAACAGACTAGTAATTTTGTGTGTGGTTGAGATTTATTGATTAGAGATATAATTATATTTCTGTAATTAAACAATTATTCTTTTAAAAAACTAGATCAACATCTCATGGGATACTTCCTCAACAGAAGAAATACTTGCTCAAAGTTCCGTTATATGAACGTATAATACGGTGTCCCAGCCTACCTTTACATTTAGATTTTGAAAGATTTACCCAAAGTAAAGGAGGAATTCCAGAAAACAGTGAGCCTCGGACATGGGTTCTTGATACATTCAATAAGTATAAACCTGAGAAGGTACCTGCAAGAGAAAAAGTTGTTAAAATAGCTGTTTCTTATGCAGACGAGCCTGAAAGAGTGGAAGTACTGCCAAAACTAGAATTAAGTGATTCTTTGCAGTCTGATCTTCCATTAGACCTTCTTACACATTATGAATCAGAAGTGAATATCTTGACTGAAGAAATAAATAATAAGAAAAAATATCCTGCTTTTGCATATTGTAGACGTGGAGCTATTTATAGGAAACTGGGAAAGTTACAGAGTGCCATGAATGACCTACAAGAAGTAAGTTTTATTTCATCAAAATAACAATATTCATCATTTATACTCACTATTAATTATATAGTCATTCTTACTAGAACTCTGAACAATAAATGTTTGTAGTATCATTAGTATGTGGGATCGTGAAGGGATAATTGTTAGTATTTCAAATAATTATTATGAAAAAAAACACTATATTTTTTAAAAATAGCACTTGTGCCTTGAAATTCTTTTATTCTTGTTAGTTTTAATATATTCAATCCATGTATATCACCACAGCATGCCAAATGTATTTTTCATCTTGAATACACTGCGTATTAGTCCAAAGACATTATCATACCCTTTATCATCAACAGATAATTTCCATGTTTGTGTCCCTTAAATGTTTTGCTTCTCTTTTCCCTTAATTCTCTCTCTGTCACCCTCCCCTGAAAACGCTAGATTTTTGTTTGTTAGTTTAGGAGGTTTTATTTTATAATATACATATACTCGGTAGGTTTTATTTTATAAAGTACACCCACAAACCCACTGGGATCAATAGTGTTTGAAAAATTTCTTTTATGGATATCTTCCTTTACCAAATTAACAGAACTTATATATGTATTTTCTAGGCTATACGCTTGGAGCCACTGTTTCTCAATGCCTATTGGCACCGCCATTTTCTTTATCTTTTCCAAGACAAAGTTAATGAAGCTTTGGATGACTTGAATTACATAAATAAATATAATAAAAATAATGCAGGTAGATTGTCTATGGACAGTTATATTATCTATATTTTCACCTTAGCTTTTGTTGTTTATTGGTAGTATAAGGATATGTAAATCAATAGAAGTCTTAAAAAGTGGGCGTGACTTTCCTCAGTTAAAGCTTTTATTCTTGATATTATCAATTCAAGGTTCATACAAGTCTATATTATTTTTAAAATACTGATAGCTTAAAATATGAATATTCTTTTTTTTTGGGGGGGGAGAGGTTTTTGCTATAGGGCGCGTGCGCTCGCCTGACAGAGAGAGACAGAGAGACAGAAAGTGAGAAATCACCCCCCGGAGGGATGGCCACACGGCAATCCCTTCTCCTCCATTCTCCTCTTGGGATCTTGGGCATGCACGCACACGCGCCCAGTGTGAGTTTTAAGCCACCGGGTCTGGGACGCGAACTGCGGTCGACTACATGGGAGTCCAGCGACATAGCCATTACACTAACTGCTGGTCCCAAATATGAATATTCTTGATATCCATTATAGTAAATTGGTTTCTCGAGGCTCATCTTATAAGAAGAATGTGATGTTAAAATTTGAGTTATAGAAGTGACTTAAAAGTCTTTTCTCAATCACTAATCTCTGAATTAGAGTTGTAGTATTCCTAGGACTTCTTGAATGGATAAAGTGTATACCTCTGTCCTTTATGTACCACCCTCTAACAACTTGAGCCCTGAGACATGAAAGTTTCTAGGAATGTGAAAATGTAACACTCATCTTTGTACCTCCAGCACCCACAATGAACCCATAGAATATACGTTAATACATTTTTTTATCTGTGTTGATCTTTGTCTACTAAAAGTCTTTAAAACTTGTGCCATCAAAACCTAAGTTTTTACTATGATCATTAAATAATTATGAAACATTTTAGACATACCAAAAGATTAAAGGAAATTTGTGTCATTTTAAATTGAAAGTACTTCTAATCGCCAATGAATAATCATCTAGGCTTTGAGAATTAAACTGGCATTGTTGAATTAAAAAAAAAAATTGGGGAAAGCAGGCTGCATAGTGGTTAAGGTGCTAGACTCCCATTTGGCAGAATAAAAGAAAAACTTGACTTGTATAAAATTAGCATGTGATTTTTATTTTGATAACAGACTAGTAATTTTGTGTGTGGTTGAGATTTATTGATTAGAGATATAATTATATTTCTGTAATTAAACAATTATTCTTTTAAAAAACTAGATCAACATCTCATGGGATACTTCCTCAACAGAAGAAATACTTGCTCAAAGTTCCGTTATATGAACGTATAATACGGTGTCCCAGCCTACCTTTACATTTAGATTTTGAAAGATTTACCCAAAGTAAAGGAGGAATTCCAGAAAACAGTGAGCCTCGGACATGGGTTCTTGATACATTCAATAAGTATAAACCTGAGAAGGTACCTGCAAGAGAAAAAGTTGTTAAAATAGCTGTTTCTTATGCAGACGAGCCTGAAAGAGTGGAAGTACTGCCAAAACTAGAATTAAGTGATTCTTTGCAGTCTGATCTTCCATTAGACCTTCTTACACATTATGAATCAGAAGTGAATATCTTGACTGAAGAAATAAATAATAAGAAAAAATATCCTGCTTTTGCATATTGTAGACGTGGAGCTATTTATAGGAAACTGGGAAAGTTACAGAGTGCCATGAATGACCTACAAGAAGTAAGTTTTATTTCATCAAAATAACAATATTCATCATTTATACTCACTATTAATTATATAGTCATTCTTACTAGAACTCTGAACAATAAATGTTTGTAGTATCATTAGTATGTGGGATCGTGAAGGGATAATTGTTAGTATTTCAAATAATTATTATGAAAAAAAACACTATATTTTTTAAAAATAGCACTTGTGCCTTGAAATTCTTTTATTCTTGTTAGTTTTAATATATTCAATCCATGTATATCACCACAGCATGCCAAATGTATTTTTCATCTTGAATACACTGCGTATTAGTCCAAAGACATTATCATACCCTTTATCATCAACAGATAATTTCCATGTTTGTGTCCCTTAAATGTTTTGCTTCTCTTTTCCCTTAATTCTCTCTCTGTCACCCTCCCCTGAAAACGCTAGATTTTTGTTTGTTAGTTTAGGAGGTTTTATTTTATAATATACATATACTCGGTAGGTTTTATTTTATAAAGTACACCCACAAACCCACTGGGATCAATAGTGTTTGAAAAATTTCTTTTATGGATATCTTCCTTTACCAAATTAACAGAACTTATATATGT
Source organism: Tupaia belangeri chinensis (assembly GCF_000334495.1). Classification (NCBI taxonomy): domain Eukaryota; kingdom Metazoa; phylum Chordata; class Mammalia; order Scandentia; family Tupaiidae; genus Tupaia; species Tupaia belangeri. The sequence continues at coordinate 2,872,605 of NW_006159844.1, read as the reverse complement.
ATATTATAGGCTATACGCTTGGAGCCACTGTTTCTCAATGCCTATTGGCACCGCCATTTTCTTTATCTTTTCCAAGACAAAGTTAATGAAGCTTTGGATGACTTGAATTACATAAATAAATATAATAAAAATAATGCAGGTAGATTGTCTATGGACAGTTATATTATCTATATTTTCACCTTAGCTTTTGTTGTTTATTGGTAGTATAAGGATATGTAATCAATAGAAGTCTTAAAAAGTGGGCGTGACTTTCCTCAGTTAAAGCTTTTATTCTTGATATTATCAATTCAAGGTTCATACAAGTCTATATTATTTTTAAAATACTGATAGCTTAAAATATGAATATTCTTTTTTTTTGGGGGGGGAGAGGGTTTTGCTATAGGGCGCGTGCGCTCGCCTGACAGCCAGAGACAGAGAGACAGAAAGTGAGAAATCCCCCCCCGGAGGGATGGCCACACGGCAATCCCTTCTCCTCCATTCTCCTCTTGGGATCTTGGGCATGCACGCACACGCGCCCAGTGTGAGTTTTAAGCCACCGGGTCTGGGACGCGAACTGCGGTCGACTACATGGGAGTCCAGCGACATAGCCATTACACTAACTGCTGGTCCCAAATATGAATATTCTTGATATCCATTATAGTAAATTGGTTTCTCGAGGCTCATCTTATAAGAAGAATGTGATGTTAAAATTTGAGTTATAGAAGTGACTTAAAAGTCTTTTCTCAATCACTAATCTCTGAATTAGAGTTGTAGTATTCCTAGGACTTCTTGAATGGATAAAGTGTATACCTCTGTCCTTTATGTACCACCCTCTAACAACTTGAGCCCTGAGACATGAAAGTTTCTAGGAATGTGAAAATGTAACACTCATCTTTGTACCTCCAGCACCCACAATGAACCCATAGAATATACGTTAATACATTTTTTTATCTGTGTTGATCTTTGTCTACTAAAAGTCTTTAAAACTTGTGCCATCAAAACCTAAGTTTTTACTATGATCATTAAATAATTATGAAACATTTTAGACATACCAAAAGATTAAAGGAAATTTGTGTCATTTTAAATTGAAAGTACTTCTAATCGCCAATGAATAATCATCTAGGCTTTGAGAATTAAACTGGCATTGTTGAATTAAAAAAAAAAATTGGGGAAAGCAGGCTGCATAGTGGTTAAGGTGCTAGACTCCCATTTGGCCAACCATGGTTTGAATCCCAGATCTGGTGGCTTGAAACTCACGCTGGGTGCATGTGCGTGTGTGTCCAAAATCTGAGAGGAGAATGGAGAAGGGACTGCTGTGTGGCCATACCAACCCTGGGGGTTGAGTTCTTGCTACTGTCTCTCTCTGTCTCTCCAGAGAGCACATGTGCCCTATAGCAAAAGTCTCTTAAAAATAAATTTAAAATTTAAGTGAAGTGGTTAAGAAAGTATAATAGAGAAAAATTATTTTAAGATATTTTTGGAGGGAAAGGAATTGATCTTTCAAAGTGTTAATAGTTAATGAAAAGATTGTAATACTAAATCTTATTTTTTTAATCTTCTTTAGAGGTATATTTGTCAAAGGCAGAAATTTTCAGGGAAAAAAAAGACATCACTTTGGCAATACTAAACTATACCCAGGCCATTAAATGCAAGCCTACGGACGCTGATACCTATTTCAGGAGGGGTCAGATGTATGATATAGACAACAGAATTCTTGCCATTGATGACTTTTCCAAAGTAAGCTTTATCATATACAATGCTGCCTTTTATGTATTTTAAATTGTGATATTGTCATGCTAATAGTATAGCAAGTTTTTGAACATTTGTCATACATATCTTGTAATCGAAATTAACTTATTATAGGTTAAGAGCTAGAGCTTTTATTACCGGTATTGACTTTAACAATACATCAATAATTGTTAAAAATGTCTGGTAAATGAATGAATTACCATCAAAATGTTGGGTGTGGGGGACACTGAGACAACTCTGACTTTTTCAGCTCTCTTCTCCTGAACCATGAACAGTAGTTAAAGAAGCCTTTGAAAATTGTTTCTTCCTTTCAAACAATAGTGAACTATTTTCCCCACTTTTAAACTCTTGAATAGTTGAATCTCTTCTGCAGGGAATCTATTTACTTAAACAATGTGCACACTGGTTCATTTATTCATTCATTCACGAGTATTTATTGACTAAACATTATACAACATAGTGGATTTATGATGGGATAAAAGACATATTTTCTGCTAATCTGTACCCTTTAGTTTAAAGAACAGTTGTATAAAGACAGATATAAACACATATCCAAATATATAAAGATGGCAAAAGAATATATTTGGTTGCGGGCTATTGGGGAATGGCCTTGAGGAGGTGAATTTCTAGTAGAATTGTACTTGAAACTAGAGTCAAGGTAAAACATTCCCCTGATTGCAGCAGAAATACCCTGATTTCCCGATTTTTCACTCCAGATTTTTAGTCCTTCATACAACTGAGCATGTAGAATAAATTACTTAAATAATTTAACTTCCTCTGTTCGCAACCATCCTGTTTCCTTTTTTTTTTTGAGATATGTCCTATAGGGGATATGCGATGGCCAGATAAATACACACAGAGAGAGTGAGAAATCACCTCCCAGGGAAGATGACTACGTTGCAATCCCTTATCCTCCATTTTCCTCTCGAGATTTTGGGCACACATGCATGTGCGCCCAGTGTGAGTTTCAGCCACTGCATCTGGGACTGGAATCATGGCTTTGTGGGTGTCCAGAACCACTATGCCACCTGCTGACCCTCACTACTCTGTTTTTTAATCTATGATAGTTTAGCTACTTACTTGATATTTTCTGCTCAAGGAGAATATTCTTTAAGAAGTCTTTGCCTACTCTGATGTCTCCCAGAATTTCCTCTGCCTTACCCACCAGTATTTTATCACTTGAGGTCTTAGGCTTAGATCTTTGATCCATTTTGTGTTGATTTTTGTTAATGGTGAGAGATAGGAATCCAGATTGGATACCCAATTTTTCCAGCACCATTTGCTAAAGAGGTTTTCTTTTTTCCCACTTGATTGACTGGTGCCCTTTGTCAAAAGTCAGTTGGCTGTATGTTTTGGGGTTTATTTCAAGTCTCTATTCTGTTCCATTGGTCTACATGTTTGTTTTGGTGCCGATATCATGCTGTTTTGATTATCACAGCTTTGTAATATATTTTGGGATGAGTGGGTAAGATGCCACCTACTCCACTCTTTTTGCACAGGATTGTTTTGGCAATAGGGGACTTTTATGATTCTAGACAATTTCTATGATTGTCTCTTCTAGATCTGGAAAGAATATCTTTGGTAGTTTGATTGGGATTGCATTAAATATGCAGATTAATTTGGGTAGAATTGCCATTTTCATTATATTAATTCTTCCAATCCAGGAACATGGGAGGTCCTTCACTTTTTTGTGTCGTTTTGAATTTCTTTTTCTAGATTTTCATTGTTTTTCTTGTAGAGGTCCTTGACTTCTTTGGTTAGATTTATTCCTAAGTATAAGGTATGTTATACCTTTGTGGTTATGGTAAATGGGATTACTCTTCAGTCTGCTTGTTGTTTGTATATAGAAATGTTATAGATTTTTGTATGTCGATTTTATAAACTGCCACTTTACTATATTTATTTATAACTTCCAGGAATTTTTTCATGGTTACCTTTGAGTCTTCTATGTATCCAATGATGTCATCTGCAAGTAGAGATAATTTTACCTCTTCTTTCC
>NW_006159844.1:2845337-2868731 GCF_000334495.1 Tupaia belangeri chinensis | reverse complement strand
TATGATGTTAACTATGGGTTTTTCATAGATGGTTTTTACTGTGTTGAGCAATGTCCCTTCTATGCCGATTTTGCTGAGTCTTAAACATGAAGGAATGTATTTTATCAAATGTTTTATTTGCATTAATTAATATGATCATATTTTTTTCTGTTAATATGGTGTATTACATTTATGGTTTTGTGTATGTTGCATCTTTGGATTAAAGCCTATTTGGTCATGATGTATAACCTTTTTTATATGAGCATTTTTGCATCTATATTTATCAGAGATACTGGCCTGCACGTTTCCTTTTTTGTCATGTTCTTATTTGTTTGGGGGATGATGGTAATGGTAGCTTTATGAAATTAATTAGGGAGGGTCCTTCCTTTCAGATCTTTAGCAACAATTTGAGTAGAATGGGGTTAGTTTTTTTTTTTTTTAAGTTTTCTAGGATTTGGAAGTGAAGCCATCAGGACCTGGGTTTTTCTTTGTTGGGAGGTTATTTATTACTGATTCAATCTCATTGCTTGTTATAGGTGTATTCAGACTTTTTATGTCTCCCTGATTCAATCTTGGTTGCATATATTTGTACAGAAGTTTGTCTATCTCATCCAGGTTTTCTTGTTTATTGGTGTAGGGTCACTCAGAATATTCTGTAATGATTTGTTGTATTTCCATTATATCTGCCTGCTTCATTGTGAATTTGAATTATCAAGTTCCTTTCTCTCTTCTCCTTAATTAGTCTTGCTAATGGTGTGTCAATTTTATTTATAAATTCATGTATACCTTTTTAAAGAGCCAGCTTTTGCTTTCATTTATTTTCTGTATAGTTCTTTTATTTTCTATTTTATTTTTGCTTGAATCTTTATTATTTCTTTTTTTACTGACATTTTTGGATTTTAAAAATTTCTTTTCCCCATCTTAGTACTGGATTTATAGATATTTGATGCAACTGGATCAGCTTTGATGTGTCCTAATATGTTTCATCTTCAATTAGGATAAAATGTTTTAATAGATCCAATATAATCTCACTGTAGGAGAACAGTTCACTTTTTAATTTTTATCAGAGAATTTTGTTAGTAGACAAAAACCTTGGTTTCTTGTGTATGCTGGTTTTTTCCTTAAAAAAATTTTCCTCTGTAGAATTTGATGATGGATAGAGTTCCTAAAGATAAAGCCTATAGACACAAATCTGAAAATATTACATTTTAATATTGCTGCTCCAGCACGTGGCCTGGAGGTTAAGGTGCTGGATCCTACATGACCAGCTGTGTGGTTTGTGTCCCAGACCTGGCAGCATGAAAATCACACTGGATGCATGTGTGTGCATGCCCAAGATCTTGAGAAGAGGAAAAGGGATTGCAGTGTGGTCATCTCCCCTGGAAGGTGATTCTACACTTTCCCTCTCTCGCTGTGTCTCTCTCTAGAGCAAATAAATAATAATAGTAATAATAAGTTGCTTTTATGTAAATTGAAGTTAAAAAAATGCTTGCGATCAATTTAATCCTATGCGATTTTATACTTTTCTTAGTTCTTTTTCATTGTGTGATATATTTATGTGTCTTCCCCCAACCCCATAGTGTATTTTATATGATCCGAAAAGAACAGATGCATTATTGAAACGTGGAATATTTTACTATGAAAATGAAAACTGGAGTGCGGCCATACAGGATTTTACAGCATTGTTAAATATAAATCATCAAGATTCACAAGCAAGGTACGAATTATTTTAGATGTAGTTTTTGTAATTACTTTTTTGAAATACATTACTAGGAGAGAAATTTGCTTGAAATATACAGACAGCCCATTAAAAATAATAAATTACTATCAGTGGATGAAGAAATTCCTTATTTCTAACCTAATGATAATGGCAATTTAACTTATTCATAGACACAAATGACAATTTAGAGTCGTTTTGATTTTATTTCCTAAATAATAGTTACATTATCAATTTTTAAAGCATTGGCCATTGCCTGTATTTTCCTCCCTTCAATTTCTTTCTTTATACCTTGTATATTCATTGAGTACAGAGGACTATTCATATAGATTTCTGTAACATCTTGCTGTAAATTATATATTAAACTTTATTTTTCCATCCTTATTAATCATTGTATAGTTCTAATTTTGTTGCTTTTCTTTTAATCTAAGTTTTGTTTTGAAGAGGTTTAAAATGTGTATATAGACATCTTTTTTTTAAATTTCTTTTTTATATAAAAAATTATTTATTCTATGGGTAAGACACTTACAGAGAGAGTCTGTGAAACAGCACCCCTAATAGGGTCTTTTTTTTTTTGGAGAGGTTTTTATTTTTGCTATAGGGCACATGCACTCGCCAGAAAGAGAGAGAGAGAGAGACAGCAAGCAAGAAATCACCCCCCAGGGGGGATGGCCACACCGCAATCCCTTCTCCTTCTTTCTCCTCTCGGGATCTTGGGCACGCACACACATGCGCCCAGCGTGAGTTTAAAGCTACCGGGTCTGGGACTCGAACCACTGTCGACTACATGGGAGTACAGTGACATAGCCATTACGCTAAATGCTGGTCCCCCTAATAGGGTCTTTATGCTACAATCCATTCTCAGCTTCTGCCAGTCCCATGTCATAAGCATATGCATGCCTGGCATACTCAGGAAGGTCTCTATACATGAATTTAAAACTCTCTTATGTGGGTTAGCCATTCAGAGCTTCATGTATTATCACTCTCCTACCTTCCAGCACCATCTTATCTTTTCACTTGCAAATTTTGTTTAATTTTGAAGTATTTATATTAAAATAAAGCATGTATAAAAAACTATAAAAAATAGAAATATACAATTTCAAGACTTAACACAGTGTAAATCCCTTTGTAACATCTGATCAAACATTTCCAGTGCTCTAGAAATCCCCTTGCATTTTTGCTGTCTTAGAAGTTAACCACTGTCATGACTTTTATTTTAGTCACTTCCTTCTAGTTCTTCATAGTTTCATTACATAAGTGTAATTAAATCTAGGGTTTTAGTTTAGTTTTATCTATTTTTTGAACTTCATGTTAATGAATGGTATGATGGTCAATTTTGGGCATCAATTTGCCTGGATTGAAGGATGTCTGGAAGGCTGGTGAAATATTGTTTCTAAGTGTGCTTATGAGAGTGTAGCCAGAAAAATTGGCATTTGAGTTAGCAGACTGAGAGGAAGAACCGTTTCAATGTGGGCCAGCACCATTTAATCAGCTGGGAGCATGGAAGGGACAAACTGAAGGAGTAGGGTGCTGTTTCTTTTTCTTTTCTCCCTCGTCCTCCTGGCATAGGGTGTTGCATGTTTTACACATTCTACCTGTCCCATCCCTGCTTTTCTACTTAGACATTGGCTGTATGTTTCTGCTGGTTTCCGGTCTGTGCACTCATCCAGGCAAACAGATTTCACGTTCTTTAATCTTTGGACTTTGGACTCACACCAGTAGCCAGGGAGAGCATTTAGGCTACAGTCTTCTATGGATATGGATCCCCTTTGGAACTCAGATGGGAACTATACCAGCTTTTCTGCTTCTGGGTCTTCCAGCTGTTTCTTCATCTTGTAGACAGTATATTGTAGTACCTCTCTGCCTTGTGATTAATTCTTATTATAAATCTTTTCTTTTACATATATATTCTATACAAAAATGTGTCATGACTTTCCCAATGACCTAATGATCTTGTTGGTTCTGTTTCTTTGAAGAACCCCAACTAATGGAATCATATGACTGCCTAACACATTGAGTACTCAATGAATAATAAAAATAAATAAATACTGCATTTATTTTATTGACAAATCTTGATAAATGTATGAAATAAAATATTTAATTATAAATGTAATTATATATATAAAATAAAATATACTTTTTAAAGAATTATTTTATTTAATTTTATTCATTGTCATTATCTTATTTTATTTTTTGTTTTCTTTAAGCTGACCAGAGAGAGACAGTGAGAGAGAAGGAAAGTAAGTAAGCAAGCTGCTAGGTCCAGGACTCGAACTGCACTCAGTCATGTGGGAGTCCAGCTGCCTTGACTATCATGTTATATGCCAGCACCCCCACCCCCAGTATACCTTATTTTTAAAAAGTTTGTCATTTTTACATCATGACTAAACTCTTGAGAGGGAAGTAGAACTAATCACAAATTGTTATTCAAAATTAGTTGTTGGGACCAGCAGTTAGCGTAATGGCTATGTCGCTGGACTCCCATGTAGTCAACCGCGGTTTGCGTCCCGGACCCGGTGGCTTAAAACTCACGCCGGGCGCGTGTGCGTGCGTGTCCAAGAACCCAGGAGGAGAATGGAGGAGAAGGGACTGCAGCATGGCCATTGCCCCTGGGGGCTGATTTCTCTATTTCTATCTCTCTGTCTCTCTCTGTCTGTCTGGCGAGCACACGTGCCCTATAGCAAAAACCTTTAAAAAAAAAATTAGTTGTGCAAGCTTATCAAAAAGAAGATATATATTTTACAATACATGCTAAAAAATGATTTTTTTTTAATTTTTAGGACATTACGAGGGAGAGCATATTTTAAACGGCACTTTTATAAACAAGCAACTGAAGACTTTTCTGCTGCAATTCACTTAGATCCTAATAACTGGTTAGCATTTTATTATCGAGCCTGCATATTTAGAAAGAGTAACCCTTTTAGAGCACTTCAGGACTATAGTGTTTCAGGTACTTTGCTTTCAATTGCATATGTAGAAATCTGATTTGAAGTTCAGTAGCATAATTTCGAAGAGCAGAATACTGATGTGGGATCACTAATGTAATATGTATATTATTATATACTATTATGTCATCAGGAAAGACATGACGTATTTTTTTGTTTGTTTGTTTGTTTGTTTTTCTATGTAAAAATGCATGGGACCAGCAGTTAGTGTAATGGCTATGTCGCTGGACTCCCATGGAGTCGACCGCAGTTTGCGTCCTGGACCCGGTGGCTTAAAACTCACGCCGGGCGCGTGTGCGTGCATGCCCAAGATCCCGAGAGGAGAACGGAAGAGAGGGATTGCGGCATGGCCATCCCCCCTGGGGGGTGATTTCTCGCTTTTTGTCTCTCTGTCTCTCTCTGTCTGTCTGGCGAGTGCATGTGTGCTATAGCAAAAACCTCTCCAAAAAAAAAAAAAATGCATCATGATTTTCCTGACGACCCAATAGTATATATACTTACTCATTAAAATTTTCTTATATAGGGGCTAGCAGATGGTATAGTGGTTATGTTACTGGGCTCCAACATGGCCGATCGCAGTTCTAGTCCCAGACCCCGTGGCTTGAAACTCATGCAGGGCAAATGTGCCTGTGTGCCCAAGATCCTGGGAGAATAATGGAAGAGAAGGGACTGTGGTGTGGCCAGGTGATTTCTCTCTTTTTGCCTCTCACTGTCTCTCTCCAGCAAGCACATGTATCCTAAGGCAAAAACCGTAGATACATACTGTATTGTATTATGTATAGTATAGATGATATCGTATGGTTTTGAAAGGAAATAAGGACTCAGTAAGTCAGAGACATACTATGACCTTTAGGGCTGGTTACTGATGAGAATCACACACCTGGAGTACTAAGTGGAAGTTCTTTTTGCCCCTTTCTCTTATTTTGGATGTACATAGTCAAATGGGCTGCCTTAACTCCAAGTTCTTCTTACCTCTTTGCAACTGCCCATCCAAATCATTATGTTAATTTGACCTCTGCCATCTGTCTTGGTCTGGACATGTACCTGAGCCTGTTCCTTGGCCAGTAATTACATCTTCGTGATCCTAACGGGCCATCAAGGGCATTGGTAGCCTTCTGACTGTAGTTAGACTCTAGGTCCACCTTGCCAGTGACTTGTTTTGTGGATGTGGTCATGTGCTTTTGGACCTTAATCTTATTGTCTGTGAAATGAGTGGACTACACCGGATTATCACTGATTTCTCCCTGCTTTAGTGAGTGTTTGAACCGTGATAGCCCTGCTAATAGTTAACAATTACATTTTTTATGTACAGTACTACTTTTTACTCACCAAATAATTATACATATGATTTATTTGTGATGTTAAAAAGTAAGAATAAGCAATAAGAAGGCTATAGACTAAAACATAACTCAGAGATGGTTGTTCAGAACCTGAATAAGATATATATACTTTTATTTTTAAGCCCTCATAAATGATGGCTACGAAAATCTTAGTTGTTTCCTACATCGGGGCATACTCTACACACAACTAAAATTGTGGTTGCTGGCAATCTGTGACTTTGAGACTGTTGTTTCTCTAGAAAGGTACGTTTTCCTTTTTATACTTACGATTTCACTTTTGTATAAAATTAAGGGGAAAAAAAAAGAAAAAAGAACCTTTCTTTTTTCATCGTTGGTAACCTAGTAGAAAGTGAGACAGTTATAAAATCATTCTAAAATTAGAATACAACTTTTTTTTACAGTAAGTTCAGAATATTTTATTGCACTTATACAATTAGAAAAATTTTCCACATCAGCATCATACTATTCTTTCATTAGATTAAAAACATTTTTATCCTTGAAAATTTATAAAAAATAAAAAATTAATTGATGCCTAATAATTGTAAATAATTTACACATTAATACAATGTGTAATGATCAAATTAGAGTTATTAGCATATACATAATCTCAAACATTTGTCATTACTTCGTGTTGAAAACATTTAGCTAACCATCAATATACAATAAATGATCATTAACTGTGGTTACCCTTCTGTAGTATAGAACACTAGAACTTGTTCCTTTAACTATAATTTTATATCCATTGACGAACATTTCTATCCTTACTCTCCCCTGCCCTTCCCAGTCTCTAGAAACCACTACTCTACGCCCTCTTTCTATATAATCATCTCTAGGACACTAATTTCTCACTGTTTTCTTCCTGTTACTCCTGGCCAGCTTAGTGGCCTAAGGCAAAGACTTCTGAATTGAGGAAAATTAACTTTGTGTTTCAAAGTTAAGGAAGAGTTACAGTATTGCTAAGAGGCTAGAAGACTTCAGAAATTCTGTTCCTATCACCAACTTTATTCATGTTAATTCCCTACCAAGGGTTTATAAAGATGTTTATCATTTTAAATAGAGAATAGTTAATTAGTATATTTGCTTTACAAAACATTAAAAATGCCCTAATGTATGTATTTCATTAGATTCATTCATAAGAGGTGAACATCTGGAATAAATAAAAATACCTAACAAGATTTTGCCTTTTTTCCCCTAGAACTTTTACTTTGGCTTATGTAAATATTGGTCTCATATATCTGCTGCATCTGGATAACTACACTGAAGCTGTTCAGTATTTTTCTGAGGTTATTAGAATCAATCCATTACATATTCAAAGCTATATTTGTCGAGCAGAAGCCTATTACAAGGTATTTAAGGCTTGAGAACTTTGTTGTTGTTGTTGTTTTTTAAGTTTTAGTTTTCTGGACACTAGTTCAATATAATTTTAAATATATTAATGCATTTTTTCCTTGGCTAATTGTAAAAGTTAATGTATATATGAGCAATAAATGTTAAGCAATAAATGTTAAGCAGATATAGTTTAAGTATAAGTAGTCCCTTATAAAGTCTATGAGGTGTGCATTTGTTATGTCTTTTAAAAAGACAATACCTTTTTTCTTTATTACAAAAGCAATATATATTTATTGTAACTGATACACGTATGTAAATAAGAATAAATTTAAAATATAATTTCATTCTCTAGAGATACCTACAATTAACATTTGGAATCTATTAGTTCAATGTTTTGTGTATACATGTGTATTTGTCTGAGTATCTGTGTGTTTTCAAAGAATGGGATTCATACACAGAATGAGATCTTAACCATTCATACTTTTCTTGAAACTTTGCTTAATTTTAACAAGTTATCTAAATGAAAAATTAAATTGAACATATCTTCAACAAATTCAAACAATACAGTAAATCATAAAAATGTTCCCTAACCCCAACTAAATCTGAACTTCCAGAAATGACCCCTGTTAACTCTCGTCTCTATCCTCAAAATAGATAACCCTTTCCATCACTTCATGACTAGTCGCCCTGTCCGAGACACTGTCATTTCTCATAAGGATTATTATTATTTTTTTAAAAATAATTATTGATTTACTTTTATTTATTGTTGTTATTAATGTTTTTAAACTTGTTAAAGGGTACATGCACATACCAGAGAGAGACAGGGAGGGAGACAGAGAGAAAGAGAGAGAGATGCAAAGTGAGAAAGCAAGCTGCCAGGACCAGGACTCAAACCATGGTCTGCGTGTGGGAGTCCAACACTTAGCCACCACACCACCTGTTGGTCCCTCTCATCAGGATTATTGTAATAGCCTCCTGATCTTCTTGCTTCTGTTCTTTACCACTTTGGAGGAATTTTTCAACACAGCAGCCAAAGTGATTTTGCCAAAACATAAGTCAGATTATTTCACTTCTTTGCTTTTTAAAACCTGTCAATAGCTTCCTTTTGTTGTGGTTAGAACAAAAGCCAAATCCTAAAAAGCCAAAGACTTGGAAGAGCCCACAGGAGCTGGTCTTCTTTACTTTTCCATGCTCATTTCCTGTAAGTCCTCTAGCCATGTGGCTTCAGTCAAGATAGGCTAGGTTGGGGACCAGTAGTTAGTGTAATGGCTATGTCGCTGAACTCCCATGTAGTCGACCGCAGTTCAAGTCCCAGACCCGGTGGCTTAATGCCGGGCATGTGTGTATGCGTGCCCAAGATCCCGAGAGGAGGATGGAGGAGAAGGGATTGCGGTGTGGTCATTCCCCCTGGGGGGTGATTTCTCACTTTCTGTCTCTTTGTCTCTCTGTTTTTCTGGCGAGCGCATGCGCCCTGTAACAAAAACCTCTCAAAAAGAAAAAAAAATGATAGGCTAGGTTATGCTGAGATTAAAAACCACCCTCAGCATCACCATATGAACATACAAAGGTGTGGTTCTTGCTTATACGACATGTCCATTGAGGGTGTCCTGGACACTGTCTATATCTCAGGACTCAGTGTGGCTACAATCCCCTTCAAAGTCCTTACCTTTCCAATGAGGGGGGTAGAAGACTCAGAATGGGTTCAGTGTTGACCTCAGGGAAAGTTTGCTCTTGACCTACACTGGGGGAAGCCTAGACACAGTTATTTTTTCTTTAAGTAATTATTTATTTAATTTTATTTATTATTATTTTTAAATTTGACCAGAGAGAGGAAAAGTGAGAAGGCAAGCTGCCAGGTCTGGGGCTCAAACCGCAGTTGGCAACGTGGGAGTCTAGTGTCTTAACCACCAGGCCAACTGCCAGCCCAGGCATAGATACACTTTTAACGTGTGGTTCTTTGGTTTAAGTCGACCCTGTTGATAAAGCCGAGACCATCTGAAGGAGTCGAATTTCTCCTGAGCACACACAGGAACCAGGAGACAGCAGGACAGTAGAGTGTAACGACACGTGTTCAATGACTCTTTCTTCTGAGAGGTCAAAATCTCTATACAGTATTCACACCATGGGATATTATAGAGTCAGTACAAAGAAAAATATAACTATGCCAGCTGACTTGAAGGGACTTCCATGAGATATTCTCAAGTGAGAAAAGGAAGATTGAGAAGAGTGTATGCTGTATGCTATATGATTTCATGTGAATAAAACCATTATAAATCAACCCTTGCGTATGTATGTAGATGAATATATACTGTTACTGTTACTGGTTCAGCCTCCAGGGTGAATCTAATCTAAGACTGCCTGTAGAAGTTCAATACCTAGGAAACTTGTGGAGATCAGAGAGTGAGCCTCTATCTGTCCCAAACCAGGGTCTCCTCAATGCATAGATATGTACAATGGTAGAACAGGTACCTTGACGTGGACATACCATTAGAGGACTCATTTATTATATCAGCTTGAGCAGGGTCAGCTTAAGGAGCAGTAGGCCTGATGTTCACCAGAAATTCTCCAATTTGTTTAATAAATCTCAAACTTCCTCCTTTTGGCTTTCTTCTTTTGATGCCATTCACACAGTTTCCTTCAGTTTGTACCATTTCTTCAGGTACTGCCTCCTTCCAAGCACAAATTAGTTCTTCACGTTCTCTTCTTTGCATTATCACATCATTATAATAAGAAGAGTGGTTGATTACTCCAGGTTAATTTTATTGGTGTGTGTATAGTACTTCTGTAATTTATCCAGTAGTAGTTGACTTTTGTCCCAAAATTTGTACAAATTCAGATTGTGTTTCTGTGATCAATACTTAGGAAAGATTCAATGTTTGTCATTATATGTATATTGATGTCACATATATCTCATTTGTTTATACTTCTTGTATTTTGTTTGTTCATTCATTTTCTTAATTTTGGTGCAAGCCTATTTTTCTTCCCTTTTATTGAAGTGACATTGACTTTTACTTTTTATTTTACTGTCTTTTGCATGCTAATTATTTTTATTTATTTATTTATTTTTTGGAGAGGTTTTTGCTATAGGGCACGTGCGCTCGCCAGACAGACAGAGACAGAGAGACAGAAAGCGAGAAATCACCCCCCAGGGGGGATGGTCACGCAGCAATCCCTTCTCCTCCATTCTCCTCTTGGGATCTTGGGTACGCACGCACATGCGCCTGGCGTAAGTTCAAGCCACCCGGTCTGGGACTCGAACCGTGGTCGACTACGTGGGAGTCCAGCGACACAGCCATTACGCCAACTGCTGGTCCCATGCATGCTAATTATTGACATAGGTGAAGTTGAGTGAAAAGATCATCATACTTAAGGGAGAAAAATTGAAAAGCTAAAACAAAAAGAGAAAAGCACACATACTAGAAAGTATGATATAATCACATTTATGTAAAATTATATATATATGTTGGTGGGTATAATTATTTTTCAAAATTAAAGGTAAATAATTAAAAAACAGTAGACTACATCATATATATATATATATATATATATATATATATATATATATATATATATATATATATATATATTGTCTATGAGGCGAAGTCCCTGCAAAATGTCTATAGTAAATGGTGGAATAAATATCATAAAGAAAGTGATTGGTATTATCAGTAGCTAAGTGTCTGTTTGTTACTTAACAGCTGCATAAATGGAAAAAGGCAGTGAATGAGTTATCTCAGGCTATCCACCTTCAGCCAGATGGAATCCAATTATATATCATGAGGTACGGGCATAGAAGCTTCATTCTTTTTGGGATAACTACATCTGAGCAATCTGTGGGGACCTTCAGTTCTCTCTTCATCGTTCCAGCCTTCTTGTTTTACAATGAATTTTCTGGCAAGAGTTATCTTCCAACCAACCAGATGTGGTTATTGCTTTTGTTATATTTTAAGATAATTTATCGCGTAACATAAAAAGATATTTCCCTTTGTCCTACCTTTGCATCAAAACACAACTACTTGGTGGTTAAGTTCTTTGAGAGTTATCTTGATTACTAGTTATAGACTTACATGTATCTCCTGAGAATGAGGTAACATTTCAAACAGGTGCTTTTTAAATGTTTTATTTATATATTTTTTCCAAGAGAGAATTAAGCAGACGTCTTTGACAGGGTCACCATGCTGCAGTCTTTCTGTTCCAGACTCTAGGCCAGTCAAGATCACAGGTGCACGGAGATACAAACCCAGGCCTTCCAGGCAGTTCCTGCATCCCAGAACTGAGCCATACTGCCTGTGCCCCATAGTCAGTCCAGACAGTTGTTTTTAATTGTGTTCATAGAGATATTAAACATAAACCTTAGCTGATTCAAAGGGACCCTTTTCAAGTTATGAGTTACCACTACCAAAAATATGAGTTTTGAGAATTTATAGATGAGGGAAAATGGAATGGAACAAAGCATTCTGAGGAGGACTTGCTTTGTCTTTTATTTCTTGGGCCACATTTTAGCAATTTATGTAAATACTTCCCCCTTTTATTTCCCTTGAACTTTATCTTTTAATAATTTCTCAGCAACAAAGTATGGTATAATTTTATTTTGTTAATTTTTAAGATAATTATTTATTTAACATTTTTGTTTATTATTCTTCTTCAATTTAGTGAGAGAGACAGAGAGGAAGAGGGAGAATGAGAAAGCAAGCCACCAGGTCCAGGACCTGAACCATGGTCAGCTATGTGGGAGTCCAGTGCTTCAACCACCATGCCACCTGCATGCCCCAGTACTGTATAATTTTAAACAAAGATAATCATAAAAAGGGATTTTAATATTATTTGTCTTCAGCATCACACTTTCTAAATTGTTTTAATCCTATCTCTATGATCATTGATCTATTTATTCTATATAAAATGTTTTTACTTTTTTACATTTTTAATGCATACATATATAAATATGAGTGGATGTACTATAATTGTAAAATTTTAAGTAACTGGTTATAAGAAATTTTATTTAAACAATTATTTTTAACTGCTTAGAATTAAAAAGCTATTATTTCTTCCAGAGGACAATATCTTCTTATGATGAAATGTTATGATCTTGCAAAATTCACTATTTATCAAGTAGCAGAAATGAACAAAGGTAAATATAATTAGTGCACAATTATAATTGTTTAACTTAAGAAATACTTCCTTACATTTTTAAACTATTCGTAGTAGCTATATATAGGTGGCATTTGAAAGTTAAAGTTACAATACATTTGAAACATTTTCAGTTTAACGTGTACACATCAAATGGTAAAATGATTCATAAATAACCTAGTGAATTTTGTAAAAAATTATTGTAGGAAATATCAGCATTACAATTATAATTTTTTTGTTTGTAGTTGTCATGTCTTACTATTTGCTGGTAGTAAATAGATCACAGTATAATATTGATTTAATTCATATTATAAAGAAAAATTATTAAATTTCTTGGCTTTCTTAAAGTAGTTGTATTCTAAATCTTTGATATTTGGCAAATGTGTTGATAACTCTGCTTTCCTCTTAGGTCTCATTGAATTAACTCCTATACAGCAAGCACTCATTTATTCATTTTGTGAAAACCATGACAAGGCCATTGAAGTCTTGGATGGGATCTCAAGCAGTAGACCTGATATAACCATGTATGCTCTATTAGCAAAAGCCCATCTGAAGGCCAAGAGAACAAAGGTGAAAAGTTCTCTGAGTAATGTTTACTAAACCTATTAATGACATTGATATATTGTACACTAGTATGATGATTTAAATACTTTTTTTTTACAAAACTATATTGTACTATTTACTTATTATTCACTTATTTGTTCTTTTAATTAACATTTGGGTCCTTTTTTCTCTTAATAATAATAGAGTTTCTTTAAAAATTTTTTTCATATTTTTTGTTAAAGTGTGGAGTAGTTTTCCCAGATTTATTTCTAGGAGTGGAACTGCTTGTATGTAGAAAGAATGAGAGAGTTTAACTTTCAAGAAAATGACACATTATTTTATAGGGTGGTACCAGTTTGTTCCTCCATCTACAGGGTATGAGTGTTTTTGATCTGTATCATCTTCAGCAATTGGTATGGATGTACTTTATTTCTGCCACTTTGGTGGATAAAAACTGGTATCTCATTGTGATCTTAATTCACCTTTTCTCTGAGCATGGGGCCGAGCATCTTTTTACGTTTATCAGGTCATATTTCTTGTTTTGTCAATGAAATGCTCTTGATATTTTCATTAATGACTTCCTTGTTGCAAATGCAATGCATCATTGTCTACTTTTCACCACATAAGAAATTGTCAATCTCTTCATCTTTTTAGGAATACTTTCTATTTCTCTCCACTGCTGTGTCCCTGTGCTCTAGTATAAACTGGACATCACCTTTGGCTGCCCTCTTTTACTCTATCCCTTGGTTCTACTTTCTAAGTCTCTCTCAAATTTACTTCTTTTCCCTCTTTCTATGGTCATGGTCCTGGTTCAGAATGTGCATGCGTGCGTGCATGTGTGTGTGTGTGTGTGTGTGTGTGTGTGTGTGTAACTTTGCTTGAATAATAACAACAGCTTCACACCCTTCCAAGCTTTTATGCATGTGGCAGTAACAGCACTGCTTTGCCTTATCTGCAAGTCCCTCCTCATCTCCCTGAGAAGACTTCATAGAGTAGAGAAGGAGAGATGGGGAAAGCAGGAGGATGTGAAGATGTGTTCATTTTTTATTTCAGTGGCATTGAAAGCATTAGCAAACTAGACCGAAGTCTTGATAAAATCAAGGAGACAGGGAAGGGGCAGAAATCCAAAGGAGGAAGGAAATAACAGATTGTACTCAGGTGGGGTAAAAGGAGGGTGGGGTTAAGGACATAGCTTGAGGACTTATCTTTGAAAAGGCAAAAAAGGGAAGCCATTCAAAGACAGGAGAGAAACAAATGAAAATGGATGATGAGACATAAAACTGAGGACCATTGAGAAGATAATCCAATTTTTCTATGATGAGGTCATCTGCTGTAAGGACAGAATAATAAATGTTGAGGTGAGTTGTAAACATGTGGAGTTAATATTAAAGGGCAGCACTAAAAAACACTGTGCAGCCCCAAGTTAAATCTCGCTGTTTCTTTAGCTATTTAATATAATTTAAGAAAATGAAATTGTTACTGAAACAACCTAGATGTGGGACCAAGAAGGACACTGAGCATATCTGAGTTAAATCTCATCTTTTCTTTAGCAATTTAATGCAATTTAAGAAATAAGATTGTTACTGAACCAACCTAGATGGAGCAAGAGGAATCAGTCACTTCCTGCAATAAAAGCCAATCTCTGACCATGAGGTTTGTCAAAGAGGAAAGTTTTATTATGGGTGATGCGAACTGCGAGACAAAGAGCTAGACTGCTCTAAAACATTGCCTCTTCAGCGACGTTCAAGAGTGGGCTTTTATAGGGCAATGATTCCTGCTCAAGTCTTCAATTGGATCCTTTTATGCAAATAGAGGATTTGAAACATGGGCAGTTCTGAGTGGTTAATTCAGGGAGCACTCCCATTGGTCCATTAAGCTTTCTATTGCAAATAGAAGATTGAAGCTGGTACTGTTCTTACTGATCACACTGTTGCAGCCAGCATTTTCACTTCCTCCCCCCAGCGGGAGTCCACTTTAGGTCCCTTGGCCTTGGCCCTCTCAGCACACTAGTCCTCTAAGCACATTTATGAAACAGCATTTAGTACTAGGTTGTACTTATTTGGGCAAGTTCTGGCCCATTACAAGATAATGAATAACACATGTTTATATATATTTATATATATAGTGATTATATATAGTGATTTTATAGTTCATTATTAACTGGCATTTCAACTTGACAAATTTATATCTTTTCACTGAGTTTTTTTTTTAAACTATCTTGACTAAATCATTCAAGGGGTCATTTTTGATGGTAGTTTATTTTCTGGTGCCAATAGAACTTCATTAAGAGTGTGACAGGACAAAATAAATGTTGATTAAAATTATGTCAGTATTATCAGAGGTGATCTTTTACTGCCTGGTAGCTCCTTAATATTTCGTTCAGGAACATTACTTGAAAATTGACAATAAACTAGTCCATAAGTTTAGGTCCAATTTAAGACTAGAAGAAAATTTGGAAATAATATGGGGCTGGTGGGGGCATAGTCATAAAATGTGATACTCTGCAATGCAGATGCACATGGGAAGATTGTGAGAAACATCCCTGAGTATGCCAGGTACGTGTGTATCATGATCCAGATTGGCTGAAGGTGGGGGTGAATCATGGCTTGGGACCCTGTTGAGACCCTGTCTCTTTCACTCATAGAATACATTATTTTTTTAAAAAAGAAAATTTAGAAATTACAGTTCCACAAATTCATGCGGGCA
Source organism: Tupaia belangeri chinensis (assembly GCF_000334495.1). Classification (NCBI taxonomy): domain Eukaryota; kingdom Metazoa; phylum Chordata; class Mammalia; order Scandentia; family Tupaiidae; genus Tupaia; species Tupaia belangeri. The sequence continues at coordinate 2,853,045 of NW_006159844.1, read as the reverse complement.
AACCTGTTTAACTACTGGTTTATAGGCTAGGTCCCTAAGTGGGATTTGCTGTGATGATGATCCTGAACTGGGTCCTCTTATGCTCCTGACAAGAAGTGTGTTCCCGAGTGAAATGAGAGAAGAGCTGAGTGCTATGGGTTCCTTTTAATACTTACATGTAATGCTACATAAATATTAGAAAGAAGCATCCCTACTTCTCTCACACTTTTTTCTTCCCAAATTGTTATAGGAAGCTATGAAAATGTTTAAGAAGGCATTGGAAGTCTTTTCTCTTTCGGATAAAGGACCAAATGCTGTAGCCACTTCAGCAGACTGTCTGTATAACTTGGGTCTTTGTTACTTGGAGGAAGGCAACTTACAAATGGTATTTTGGGTATTTAGAAGCTCAGGTTATTTCTGCTTTTAGAAACTGATTGCATTCAGTTTTATTTCTGAAGGCTGTCTCCTGCCTTGACTAGTTTTGATGAGTTCAAAACTTCTATAAGACTTGGCTCATATTAGTTTAGAGCCTGAATTATCTATGACATTGTTTTATATGTTTAATACATTTTATTTGATGCTTGCTTGTCAATAATATTCAAAAGACTAGTGTGTGTTTCCTACCAAATACTAAATATAACTATAGGAAATTATTATAGAAAAATAATTTTATCATATTGGTATGAATTTGCATATTAAATTATAGTTACTACATACTGAATACTTCAATGTAATGTAGACTAAATGAAAAATGATGAGGACAGTGTTTGGCTTCTCTCATTGACAATTAGACTATTCAAATTAGATTGAAACCTGTTAAGACAGACAGACTCAGGCCAGTAGGTGGTGTGTTGGTTAAAATGCTGAATCCCACAGGGTCAACTCTGCAGTTTGAGTCCCAGACTAGGTGGCTTGTAAAACATTGCAGGCATGTATGCATGTGTGCTCAAAATCCCAGAAAGAGACTGGTAGAGAAGGGACTGCAGCATGACCATCCCTTCCTGGGGAGTGATTTCTCAGTTTCCTTCTCTGTCTATCTCTCGTTCTCTCTCCGGTAAGCACACATGCCTTATGACAAAAATCTAAAAAGCAGAGAGAGAAAAGAAAGGGACAGATTCATTAAAACCAGAACATTCTTTTTTTTTTTTTTTTGAGAGATTTTTGCTGTAGGGCATATGAGCTCACCAGAGAGACAGACATATTTTTTCCATATTTCTAGTCCTTTTGGACAGCCAGAGCAAATTCAACTTTGTTTTACAATATTGGGAAAATTTTAGAGTTCTATTATCTGAAATTTTATAACTATTTATATTATGTGGTTCTTGGGCCCTCAGGGGAAATAGAAGTGCTGGTTATGATTTCTCTGAAGAAACAAAATCTGAAGAATAATGATTAAAGTTGTGCTTTCCATAACATTATAAATCTAATGACATAAATTATTGTAGACATTAGTCTGGGAATAAGGCCTTTAATAATAATAATAAGCCTGACTTATTTCTAAATATTCCTTTTAGTTGCTCCAGAAATTTCGTTGAATAAATTTCTTTAAAATGATCAAAGAATAGAGTGAAACTTTCCAACAATTGTTATATATTGTAACTTACTAACATTTTCAAATAATATCTTTTATCACTAAGTGGTTTTCATTTTAGCAATGTGCTCTTTCAGGCTTTTGAGTTTTTTACAAAAGCTGTGAAAACAAATCCTGATTTTGCAGAAGGCTTTTATCAACGAGGGCTCTGCAAAATAAAACTCCAAAAGGATAACTCAATCCTGGATTTTAATCGTGCAATTACCATCAATCCAAAACATTATCAGGTATTTAAATAAATGTTGTCAGTGATTTAAAGTGAGTTAATTCTTATAAAACGATTGCATCTTTTACATGCCATTTTATTAATTAGCAGTAATCAGTTACTTATACCTAGCTTTTTTTTTAAAGACTTATTTTATTTAACTTTATTTATTTATTTATTTTAATTTGATGAGAGAGAAAGAGAGAAGGGGGGAGAGAGAGAGAAAATGAGAAAGCAAGTCACCAGGTCCGGGACTTGAACCGTGGTTAGCCATGTGGGACTCCAGTGCCCTTAACCATTATGCCACCTGCTGGCCCCAACTTATACCTATCTTTCTATGACCTGTATTTTGATAATCCAGAAATCTGCATTTCTTATTTAACTAAAAATATTATTTCCATCAAAGATGTTCTGTATGTAAAAGAATTTGTAAACCAGAATGTTTATAAATATTGTTAACATTAACATAGATATTAATACCTTTAATTATACACTATGTGATTAACATTTTAAACTATCATATTGATTCCTGCATTTTAATAGCCTATAAAAACAACACAAAATTTAATAGGTGAGGCCTGATTTAAAAATTTTGTGAAATTTCAATATGAATTAACTAGTAGATGATTTTAAGGAATCACTGTTAATTTTCTTAGTATATAATGGTAGTGTGGTTACATAGGTAATGCCTTTTTTTAAAGGAGATACATACTGGAAGACTTCATTAAAGTATTATGATGTCCTCAACTTCTTTTTGACTAATTCAGAAAATAATGGATAAAACAATTATGGCGAAATGTGAATAATTATTAATCCAAGTGATCGCTATATGGGTGATCTTTATAGTATTATTTTCAATGATTCTGTTTGTTCAGAATTTTCCTTAATAATTTTTCTAAAGCATCCATTCCCGTTTTTCTTCTCTCTTTCTGAGAATAGGCATATTTAAGTCGAGTAGCCTTCTACGGTTCAAAAGGCAGATATTCCAAAGCTATTTTGAATTGTAACGAGGCTATCAGAATTTGTCCGGAGAGTGTGCGGGCCTATCTCTACAGAGGAGTTCTGAAATACTACAACAAGGTAGGACCCTAAAATGAGTGAATTCTCTGAATGCCAAATGGGGACTCCCACTTCCTTTTCTTCTCTGTGGGTGGAGAATCACTGTAGCATGAAGGACAGAACTGTATAGAGCACTTCGCGCTTTCACAGTGCATCAAAAGGAATTTTGGTTCATAGATGTTTTACCCCACAATGTGGCAATATTTATTTTTGACATCTACCCATAAATATTATTATTTATTTTTATTAATAAAATAATATACATTTATTAGACTATTTGGAAAATACAGAAAGAAATAAAGGGTTATTATCCCACTATCAAATGATAATTTCTTTTTTTTTTTTTTTTGAGAGGTTTTTGCTATAGGGCGCATGTGCTCACCAGATAGAGACAGAGAGACAGAAAGCGAGAAATCATCCCCCAGGGTGGATGGCCACGCCGCAATCCCTTCTCCTCCATTCTCCTCTCGGGATCTTGGGCACGCATGCACACGCGCCCGGCGTGAGTTATAAGACACTGGGTCCAGAACGCGAACTGTGGTCGACCACATGGAAGTCCAGCGCCATAGCCACTACGCTAACCGCTGGTCCCTCAAATGATAATTTCTGAGAGCATTTGGTATATTTGCTTTAATTTTGTATTTTTCTGATAATGTAAATATATATTTTTCAAAACAGTATTATGCTACTTATGTAATTTGTGTTGTGTCTTATACTTAATCTTTGAAGGTGCTATTTTTCTGAGTGTATGATATTCTGCCATATTTTATTTTTAACCACATCATTGTTAAATATTTGGGTTGTTTTTCATTTTCAATTTTTTAAAGTATTATTTAAGTTAGTGTAATTATTATTATATTTTTTCAATTCACCAGAGAGAGAAAGAGAGAAAGTGAGAAAGCAAGCTTACAATCCTGGGACTCAAACCACAGTCAACCATGTGGGAGTCCAGTGCCTTAACCACTATGCCACCTGCTGGTTCCCATTTTTTACTTTTAAAAAATGTTTTATTTACTTATGAGAGAGAGACAGAGTGAGATCGATGTTTGACAGAGTCTTGATGTGTCTCAGTCCTCCTGCCTCAGCTTTCCCAATAGCTAGGACAATAAGTATGCCTGTTTACATTGGGTCAGAACTGAGCCCTGGTCTCCCGAAAGACCTCAGCCTTGAAATAGCATCTGTAGCAGTGAACAACACCACAGCTGGGCTTACTACTTTTAAATGATGCAGTCTGCATCCAGCAAGTTGTGCGGTGGTTAAAGTACTGGACTCCAGTATGACCTCAGTTTGAATCCCACACCTGGCAGCTTAAAGATCACACAAGGTGTGTGTGCATGCATGCCCAATAGCCCAGGAAGAGAACAGAAAAGAAAGGATTGCAGCATGGCCATTCCCTTTAGGGGATGATTTCTTACTTTCCTTTTCACTATCTCCCTCTGTCATTCTCTGGCAAGAGTATGTGGCCTATGCAAAATCCTAATGAACAAATAAATGATGCAGTTATGTATAACTAATAACAAAATTATTGCTTGAGTTTATGATTGATTTTTAAATAGAAATTGTTAGGTTAAAGTGTATGAACAGCGTGGTTGATAGCTGATAGTACATGGAATACTTTGTCTCTCCCTACTATTCTCTTCTGACCTTTCTTTGTAGCTATCTCATATGAAATATTTTGCAAATAATTCCTTACTTAAAGCAAAAATAAGACCTTGTATTATGTATTAACTCCATGAAAATTACCATTATAGAAATGGATGATATAAAGTATTAGAGAAGAATCTAGGAGGAAGTAAGAGAAAAAGTTAGTAGAAAACATCATGGTTGTGTGGTATTACAGTCTGAGTAACAGGTAGTGTTATATAGCAGTCTGAGTGGCAGAACAAGCCAACTGGTGAACATTTGCTGATGAATATGGGTTACTTTTCTTTATATAAAATTATACCCATAATTCATTTTCTCCTCACCATATAGCATCATAGGTAATAACTGTGTAAATTAAAGTTGTTGATGTGTTTAATTTTATTTATAGAAAAACTATAATTTCTTCTAGAAGTTTCCTTTTTTCTTTTGAGAGGTTTTTGGTATAGGATGTGTGCACTCATCAGAAAGACAGAGACAGAGAGACAGAAAGCAAGAAATCAACCCCCCAAGTGGATGGCCATGCCACACAATTCTCCTCTGTTCTCTTGGGATCTTGAGCACACAGGCACATGTGTCTGGTATGAATTTAACCCACTGGGTCTGGGCTCAAACTGCACTAAACTACATGGGAGTCCAGTGACATAGCCATTACACCATCTGCTGGTCCCTAGAAAAGCTTCTTTTTTTTTTTTTGGAGAGATTTTCACTGTAGGGCCCGTGCGCTCGCCAGACAGAGAGAGACATAGAGACAGAAAGCGAGAAATCACCCCCCAGGGAGGATGGTCACGCCGCAATCTCTTCTCCTCCATTCTCCTCTCGGGATCTTGGGCACGCACGCACACGTGCCTGACGTGAGTTTTAAGCCACCGGGTCCGGGACACGAACCGCGGTCGACTACGTGGGAGCCCAGCGACATAGCCATTACGCTAACTGCTGGTTCCCTAGAAAAGCTTCTTAAATAACTCTATGAGAGATAAGCTTAGGGAGCAGCAGGTGGCATGGTAGTTAAGGTGCTAGACATTCCCACATGGCCAACCATAGTTTGAGTCCCAGAACTGATGGCTTGCTTTCTCACTTTCTCTCTCTCTCCCTCTCTCTCTCTCTCTCTCTCTCTCTCTCTCTGGTCAAATTAAAATGAATGAATGACCAAAATAAATAAATAAATAATTCTTTAAAAAAAAAAAAAGAAAGATAAGCTTGATTGTTTCAATTTCACAGATGAGACATTGGATGTTTGAAAATGTTCCAAAACTCTGATAGGGTGAAGAATTTCTTTCACAACTAAGTTTTATTTTATTGTATTTTACTCTTCTTATCTATTTATTTACCCTTCTTCCCCCTTTTTTTTGTAGGCTTATAAATTAGCGATTACAGATTTAAACATAGCTGTCAACATGGACAAAAATAATTATGTAGCCTTTTATAACAGAGCATTATGTTACACCAAGATAAAGGAATTTCAGATGGTAAGATTGCTATTTTAGTAGACAACACGTTTACAACATTCAGTAAAACCTGTATTCAATAGCTTATTGAATTCAATAAGTAATCAATAAATGACATCTAATAAGTAACACGTTAAAGTATTTATAAACCTGCTTAAAGTGCATGCAATTTTCTTATTAATTTTGCTATAATTTTGAAAAATAATTCAACTGGAAATATATACAAAAAAACTTTAGAAACAGAGGAACCATTTCAAAGAATATTTAATTTTTTGTTGGTGCTCACCAAATTTTTTTATAACTTTTGTATTAAGTCAAATGAAAATCAATTTCGAAATGCTTAAATGAGTATTCAAAGGCATGAAAAATGAAAATACATAGTTTTGAGTATGTTTCCTTTTAAAAAATAATTATTTATTAATTTTATTTATTCATTCATTTATTTTAATTTGACCAGAGAGAGACAGAGAGAGAGAGAAGAAAGGGAAAGTGAGAAAGCAAGCCACCAGGTCTGGGACGTGGTCAGCCATGTGGGAGTGTCCAGTGCCTTAACCACTATGCCACCTGCTGGCCCCAAGTATGTTTTTATTGATACACTATATACATTGTAGTATTTTGAAGCACTGGCCACAGCAATATTGTTGCTTCAAAATTTCAACATTAGCTGGAGCTGTTCATGATCATATTTTTTCCCGTGGTTCTTAGACGACTGTACAGCAAAGCGTTTGGAGTGGTGGTTTCCAGCTCCAGGGACCAGTGAGCAAGATTTGCTTCGTTATTTTGAAGGCCTAACTGTTGCTCTAGCACACTGTTTTCTCTATTTGTCTTGATCCAGTGTCTACCTGTGCAAACACTTGCTTATGTTTTCTGATCTTCCTCCCTCCCTCCTCTTGTTAGCTGGGTCATTTTTCAAGAAGGATTCTTCAGTGGGGAGCAGCTGGTTTGTGGTCTCTTACTATTTTGTCCCATCTGCTTGCTTTTCTTATTCGATTATCCACTTGTCTCCTCATCTTTTCTGCTCACTTCTGTGGCAAATGAAGCATTCCCCTGGAGAACTACATCACATTCTCTTTGTTCTTTGTGGATGAACTTCCAATCTTTGTAAACCTTGTCTAAGTCCATTTAAAACATATAGAAATCTGGAAATGGATAAGCATTGGAAGGAAAGAAATTGAGAAACACGTTTCTGCCTGAGAGGATGCAAAATTCCTACCAAACTGTCAGCTCCCTCCAGAAATGTTGACAAATTAATAATTTTTAACAAGGGAGTTGTTAAGACTCTAGGAGTTAATTAAAACATTATTTATCAGAGTAACCTGCACAGCAGGTATCTTTGATGAATTCCTCTCCACCCTCCATCCCTGCCAGAGAGGTAACCCTGAAAGCCAAAAACAATGGAGTGGGTGGGCTTTGTTTGGACTTTGTTAGGACAGATATTACAGGAGCTAATGCTCTGTTAATAAAGTGCAGAACTACCTAAGTAAAGTCAAACCTGATTAGAATAATGAAATCTTGGTGATTTTAGAGTTTCGGGTACCCTAAGGCATTTTATCCAGTCCACTCATTTTACAGATGAGGAAATAGAAGTAGGGAGAGGTTAGAAAACTCAGCCAAGTCACACAGGGAGTTAGAGACCTGTATTGCTGTTCACAGGTTTGTTTGCTTTTGGGTTAACAGTCTTTAGGTGGCTTTGTAAAACCATCTAACCTCCAGCATGTGGACGGATGTGGATGTCGTTTAACAGTGTCACCTCTGCCTTTTTTGTCTACCTCCACCTGTTTCTCA
>NW_006159844.1:2839615-2845175 GCF_000334495.1 Tupaia belangeri chinensis | reverse complement strand
CTGCTATCACTAGCCTGAGAAAAATGAAGTTATCTTTCTGTAGAAAATGTACTTAGGCATTCTCCTAAGTTAAGCTTTCAGAAAAACTAAGCGATGGTATGTTCTGGTTCTACCACTGTATAAAATAAAAATAGTAACTTTTTTAGGGCTTAGTGTGTTTCAGGCACTGGGCTAAATGTTTTACTAACACACAATTAAAATATTGAAGTAGATTTAAAGTAGATTCTTAACAACAATATGATACATTTTTAATATCCCAATTTTCCAGATGAGAAAACTGAAGTTTACTGGTAAGTAACTTCCCCCCAGATTGTAAGTTAATAGTAATAGCAGGGGCATGGCGGAACTCCAGGGTAGGCCAAGGGTCTGATCTTAGTGCATTGGCCATCTTAACCAAAATCAGTGTGTCCCTTCTTCCTCTGTGCCCGCCTTCACTGACCTTCACGAGGTGTTATTCTTAGCTTTTATCACTCTCGTGCAACATAATCAGCTGCTTTGTGAAGCTCGACAGCCTCTTACATGTTTTACGTTCTCTGATTCAAATCACCGAATATAATTCTAGACTTTTTTCTCTTTAACAAGTTTTATTATTTTTTTTTTACCCTGGCACTGTTAGTTATAATTATGTCACAATATACATATAGGATCTAATTTAAGCACTTTAAAAAAAAGACAGTTGACTCCTCAGTCAGGAAACAGTAGAGAAAGACAAATAAGTAAAAAGTAAAATACCATTTATTTGACATTTTTAGTTAGCAGGTGCCACGGGCATGTAAGATTTGATTTGTTTCTGATCAAACCATACATGGCTCTTCTGAACAAAATGTTAAGTAGGAAAACGTTTTAAGATATTCAGCCTCAAGCCAGATTTAGGATGCTACTAGTACTTGATGCATGTTAGAGACTAGTAAAATCTTATTTACTCGGTGAATTTTTTAAAAAAAGATAAAAGTCATAGAGGAAGGTCTTTTAAGTAGATCAATTCTCAGCTAAGACTACTGTCTTTAAGAAAACAATGAGGATACCTATCAAAATATTTTGAAGTAATTTTCCTAGAAGTACTTGTTAGTTTTATTAAGATCAATTTTTATCGATTGATCATTCACTCACCTGATAAAAATTTATTGAAAGCCTATTATGTGCAAGAACAATGCTTATTAATGGGTTTACAGTGGTGAATAAAATTGGTATGTTCTGCCCCCAGAGTGCTTAAATTTCTATGAGGAAAGCAATAAAACACTAAAAAGAAATTAAATTTCAAAGAGTAATCAATGTTCTACATTACTGTCAACAGTCATTTGGGGAAACTACTGAGTGGGAGAAGGATATTGTATTCCACCCATTCAATCTACACACAAATGAGAATATATAGGCTGACTCACCGATAATATGCGAACAAAACGGGCACCACTTATTAAAAAGGAGCAGCAACTATAATATTTAGCTAAAGGGACCCTTGAAATCTGACATATGATTATTTTGGCCATAAATTGTAAGTTAAATTAAAGAACTGTTGGTAAGGTCTTAGTCTGAATTAAGAACATATTTCCATGTGCCACAATGAAGTAAGATCTGAAGAGCTGACTCTACATTGCAAGTTATTATTTATTTTTAGGCATTAATAGATTATGGGATTGTGCTGCTTCTTGATGCTGGAAAAACTGTCACATTAAATACCTTCATTAACCGTGGACTTATCTATAGAGAACTAGAGCAGTACGCCTTTGCATTAGAGGTAAGCCTTCCTGTTAGGCATGTATAAATGGACCTACTTAACTTTGCATATTTACTTCTGAAAACTAGTGACCAAGTTTCAATTGTGGGGAACTGGCGAGATTAGTGATTACTTTAACAAGAATTGTATCAAAACACTTAGAATGGCTAATAGAATCTTTGCCAAGAAAATGTGTATTTTTACTCTGTTTTGGTTACAGATAAATAGCAAATGTATTAAAAACATTCTAATTTCATTAAGACTATCCCCTCTCCCAAGGAAGTGCACACAAAATTCAGTTATTTTGTAAATAAAGTAATTTATCATTTACTCTGCTGTCCATTGCTCTTTCTCATTCACAATGTTCCTCTTTATATATTGAAAATGTATCAAAATAAATCTGTTGCAGACAGGGTAGGAAATATTAATAGTTGCTTGGAATGGGTTACTGGGAACAGGCTTTTGAATCAATGGGAACAAACACTAAGAAGGGTCATGGAAGGAAGCATATGTAGTATATTGAAAAGAAACAGGCAGTTTAAAATGTATTTCATTGTAGAATAATTAAGCAAAATCCTTAATTCTCATTTTTAACTTTTTATTTTTATTATATGTTTTACAGTAATATTAAGAAACATAAAGCAAAATTAAACAGCACTTCGAGGTTTGCGTTTAAATACTAACACTTTTGCTTCTTTATTTTTAAGGAAGTGCCACCTAACACTGTGTGTAATGTGTTTCCGATGGTTTTTCTACTGCAGCAGTCATCATAGGAGATTCTGCCCAACAGAATCACTTTCTTTCTTTTTTTTTTTTTTTTGGAGAGGTTTTTGCTATAGGTCGCGTGCGCTCACCAGAAAGACAGAGACAGAAAGATAGAAAGTGAGAAATCACCCCCCAGCGGGGATGGCCATGCCGGAATCTCTTCTCCTCCATTCTCTTCTTGGAATCTTGGGCATGCACGCACATGCACTTCGTATGAGTTTAGCCACCGAATCTGGGACTCGAACCGCGGTCACCTACATGGGAGTTCAGCAACATAGCCATTACGCTAACTGCTGGTCCCCAGAATCCCTTACTTTCTAGGCAGTTTACAATATGATGAAATGTAATCTCAACATTTTAAATTCTTTTAAGCTTTTTGATATATTAAAAAGTCTTTGAGATAATACCATTAGGATGTCCTTAGTCAAGGGAGTGGAAGAGCTTCTCTGCAATAGACAAGAAAGCTTAAAATTTGGGAAATTTGGGCAATGGTGTTGGATGGAGAAGGTGAAAAAATGGACGCGGGAGCAAAGGATGTCAGCTGTCGAATAAAATGGCCTGTGTTATCCACTGAGTGAGATTAACTTAGTGTTAGACAACTGCATTGCCTCTGTTTATTGCACAGTTCCTGCATACTAAGTTCGCAACAATACTGTACAATTTATAGTTATAACTTACAGATGAGGAAACTGATATTTAAAAGAAATTACATAAAAGATCTCTTAACCAGAAAATATTGGGGTAAGACCTGAAGTGAGGTCTCATTTGACTCCAGATTCTATTATATGTTCTTTTAGACAAGGGACAGGCATTAAAGATACGGAGATAAGACGAGAGTTCTAGTTTATTTATTCATTTATTTTTTAAGAGAGATCTTTTGCTATAAGGTGCATGTACTTGCCAGAGAGACACACAGAGAGGGACAGGAAATAAGAAATCACCTCCTGGGGTGGATGGCCTTGCTGCCACCTCTTCTCCTCCATTCTCCTCTCAGAATTTTGGGGACTCATGCACACATGCCAGGGGTGAGTTTGAAGTTGCTGGGTCCAGGACTCAAACCTTGGTCGACTATGTGGGAGTCCAGCAATGTAACCATTACACCATCTGCTGGTTCCAGGAGTTCCAGTTCTTGAGGCGCAAATGTTTTAGTGAGAATCGTTCTTGATTCTTCTCTTTCCTGACACCCCAAACTTAACCTGTTACATATCCAGTCAGCCCTGCCACTAAACCATGTTCTGAATGAAATCACCTGCCATAATTGCCACTGCTGTCCTCCTTTCGACCAGTAACTATGAGAGCAAGATGTGAACTTGGATCTCAGAACTGAATCATCTCTCAACTGGCCTGTCCACATCCACGCTTGCCCTTCTACATGCTGTTCTTCATGCAGCAGCCAGAAAGATTGCTAAAGAATATGAAGCTGATCAAGTCATTCCTCTTCTCGAAACTCCCTGCTAGCTTCCCATCACACTTAGAGTAAAATCTGAATTCTGAGCTGTGAGCAACCAACACCTTACAAGATCTGACTGCTGCTAGCCTCTCTGACCTCACAGCCAAACATTTTTTTCCTGCACTCTAGTCATTCCACTCTGGCCTCTTGCTATTCTGTGGAAAGGACAAGCTACCTTCCTGCCCCAGGGCCTTTACACAGCTATCTGTTTGTGTATGCATACAAAACTCTGATGATCTGTGTAAGGTTCATGACCTCCTCACATTCAGGTTTCTGCTCACATGTGACCTTCTCAGTCAAACAGAAAATAGATAGATTAAAATAGAACATTAAACTATAAAAAGAACCCAAAATAAGTCTAGAAAGGGAAAACAGGGGAACAGGAACAGGAGACCAGCAGAAAACAATAAAAGAGTTGTCCTAAATCTAGCCTTATCAGTAGTCACATTAAATGTAAATAGTTAAAATATACTAAATAAAATAATGAGAATGGCAGAAAGTGTTCTGATTATATTCTAGCCACAAGAAATACACTTTAATTTTAGATAAGTAAAATGAAAAGCCTAGACAAACATAAACCATACAAACACAAAAGGAAAAAGGTTATTTTCCACTATGTCAAATTTTTTAAAACTAAAAATTAAAAAAGATGCAGACAGACGAAGAAGCCATGAAAACTATTACTGAGTAAAAAGAAGTGTAGATGAAGAAATAAAAGAAAGCAAAGTCTTAAGACCTATCTAGAGGAAAAAAAATAAAGATTGATCAATTATAGGTCAAGTGTATTATTGCTGAAAATGTTAGTTAATTGATAGTTGTATGCTTTTCATGAGAACACTTTGATCAAGCAACATTTAGACTGGGATTGTTTGAGAAAGTAATGGTTAAGTTTGTTGGAAAATGTTGAAAACATTTTCGTCTATCTCTTTTCCCTCTTGAAAACCTATCATAACGATAGGAAAGTGTTAGGGTGATCTCTGTGATGTGTTAGGGTGGCCTTGGTAGCAGACTGTGAAAGAATTCACAAACTCAGAGAGAAAGCCAATAGAAAAGAATTTATTTACTTTCCTAAGGGAGGAAAGGGGCTGGATACGGAGAGTTGTATTGGCCTTGGAGGGTGGGGGCACGCAATTTTATTGGGAGTTGAGGAAAGGGGGGGCTGTAGTTGGGTAATTAGGGTGATGCATTTGTTGGCCCTTGAGTTATTCCGTTATCTCCAGATGTCACGTTTGGCTGCTGTATTCTGTCTTTAGTTTTGGTGCCAACTGACGAGGGATGTTACAACCTTTATGTCTGAAGGCAAAAACAGAAAATACGAGGTCGGCCATCTGTGATGAAGTCAAGAAAGGACTAATGGGAAAAAACAGGAAGGAGGAGAAAGAATGTCTGGAGCAGCTCAGAGTTTTAGATGCGTTCTAGGCCTTTCCAATTAAAACATTCAAGGTGCCAGCCAGAGACTGAGTTAACCCTTTCTCGTCCCCAAGATGCTTGGGAGAACATTGAACCCTTTCAGAAAGGATTATAAAAGGTGTCATTCCGCAAGGTTAAGGACTGAAAAGAAGAGAGTGGAAAGAGCAGAGGGAAGGCACGTCATGTTGGGGCAGTGAAACACGGATTCAAGATACAGACGA
>NW_006159844.1:2831166-2839584 GCF_000334495.1 Tupaia belangeri chinensis | reverse complement strand
TGTTAGAGCAAGTTTCCGGAGGAGATGGGAAGGAATGTGGTCAAAAGCCCACCCTCTGATACAGAAAGAAAGATAATGAGGGTGAAGGTCATTTCAGATAAACTGATCAGCAGAGGGAATGGGAAAAGAGGGAAGGTGCATTGTATGTAAGTGACCTTGTGTTGTTATTTCTGATCCTCCTATCATAGTATGAATGCGGAAGAGAAAAATTATACAGAATGGTGGTTAACTCTATTCTGAGTAATGCTAATAGTCACCATGTATGTCTGTTGCTGATAATTAACTCCTAATTACCATGTAATGATTATGTATTGACTTTTGTAAGTTTGGTATGATTACAAAACCAAACTTACTATTCTCAGCCTTTTACATTGCATAGTAATTCCTTGAAACTTCCAAAATTAATGAGAATATTTGTAATAAATTATACACTTGTAAGTTTGCCTCCATTTTAGCCAAAAATCTTCCTAGAGGATAACCTGGAATTATGTTTGGTTAGACTATCTTTATTTAGACAATAAAGTTCTTTTTTCCTTCCTAATGGTTTTGTTTATATCAAAATATGCTTTGTGAATGTAAGTGGAGAGTTCAAATCCTCTAATGACCAATACCTCCTCCATTGGGATCCCAGGATGCTCAGCTTGACCCTACTGCTCTTTCTGCTTCCCAGTTATAGCAGAAAACTTATCCTACCTTCTGAAAGAGACAGCTTCTTCCCCCTCCCTTTTTTTAAGAGAGAGATTTTTGCTATACAGTGCATGCGCTTGTGGGAGAGACAGAGAAAGAGAGACAGAAAGCGAGAAATCACCCTCCAGGAAGGATGGCTATGCTGCAATCCCTTCTCCATTCTCCTCAGATCTTGGGCATGCACATGCCCCCCGCATGAGTTTGAAGCCACCAGGTCTGGGACTTGAATTGTGGTCGGCCATATGGGAGTCCAACAACGTAACCACTATGCCATCTGTTGGCCCCTGAGCCTATTCCCTTTGATACAACCAGGGATGGTTTGTGAAAGCAGGAAGGAGGGGTAGAAAGAGGAAAGACTGTCGGTTATGTTAGTAGGATAGTGCCCTTGCAGGCTGTGGAGGCCTAATGTCTTGCTTCCAGGAAGGGAGTTTGTTTATATTCCTCATGGGTTCTAGGCTCTTACTTTCAGAAAGCCCTTCCCACCTTATGGCAATCATTAAAACCAGACTATATTAATAATATCGCAGTGCAGTTGATGTGATAGTTTGATTTGTAGGTATTTATTCGAATATTTTATTAAATTCGGTGATATTTTGCTCCAAGTCTCAAATATTTTTTAAGACTCTGAAAGTTTATAAGCTTCAGACATCATCTCTAGTGCCTTAAAGAGGAAAGCCTTCTGGGCTATGGTGGTGGAATCCCTTGTAGACTTAGTATTTTTAATTTTGTAAATAGCTTCTTCCCTGGGGCCGCTCTGCTCCAGCCCCACTAGCTTCTCTAAGTTCCAGTTTTGAGGCTAAAGTTTCTATTCCTCCCTCTCAAGAGGGCTTTTGGATCCCTCAACAAAATGACAGTGGATCTTGTCAAAACAGTGGCTTCCAAGAGTAAGAGCAGCCTTAGCTAATCTGTACTGAAGTCCCAGGTATACCTTTCCCTGGCTTGTTTGTCTTGTGGTCATATAACTCCAAAGTTCTCTCTAGAACTTTTCTTTTATATCCAGACTGGGAAGTCTCTGGTGGTGGCATTTATTGGAAATAAGCAATGAAAGAAAAGTAAACAAGATACCTCATTACACATAGCAGGGCAAAACTGCAGGAAAAGCCCTGTGCTTTAAGTGAAGAACAGCAGTACAGTGTTCTGAGTGAGTTGACAGAATGGCTTTCCTCTGCTCCTCCTGATCCCAAGAGATGTAATATTATAAGGAAAAAAACCCCAAAGCTTTAGGAAGACATATATTTTAATGTTTGTATTACATATTTCATGATGGAATTGAAGCTAGAAGACAAGAAAGCATCTGGAAATGTTGTAAAATTAACAAACTGTTTAAAATTGTTTCAGGATTTTAAACAAGCTGCAGTGCTAAGCCAGACCGATGTGAACCTTTGCCATGCTACCGCCATGTGCCACCACAGGTATGGAGTGCAGCCAGTGTCAAAGAGGAGCGAGTGGGACCTTCAGACTTGCCAGTTATTGCCTCATAAGCAAGCCAGGAGGAAATAGAAGAAATGGGGGGAAAGGTTATGAAAGTGACAGAACACAAAAATGGGGAGAAACACGAAGTGTTTCCTGTAGAGCCACGAGACCACACCTAATACATCATTTGCACCCCGTGCCTTCCAGTGAACTATTTTAGCCAAATTAGCAAGTAAATACTTGCATGAGGCATTGAAGGTATTCATCTAATTCAAGCCCATGCAGTGGAACAGAACTTGATAATACATAGAATAAAATTATGCATAACTCAGAATATCTAAGCTAAAAATAAAACCATTAATTTTGTTCCATGAAATGAGACTGACTTTTACAAAGCCTATATCCTGGAAGAGGGGGTCATTTCAAAAAATAATATTGATCTAAGAAGTTTGGCATTCAAAAATATATTCTAAATCTAAAACAACTTCCAGCAGTACCATAAAATATCTACAAAATACAATGAAATCTATAAAACCCACTATATTTAAAGTAGTTTTTAATTTTTTCTGGGATGATTTTAAAAATAAGCAAGTTATATTATAGAACGAAGAAGAGAAGAGTTACTTCATACAAGATGATGATCAGTTTAAAATATAACCTGAGAACATTAGCGTGTAGTGTATAGACTTTGCTGACTGTAATATTTATACCTCCACATCTGTATTTGATAGCTCAACGTTATTAATTTTTTTTTTTTATAATTTTGGTTTTAAGATCATGGCAATTCAGGACATGAGGACTTTAATTTACGATAAAATACAGAATCATGTACCATACAATGTGGTCAGTGATGGGCCGCATCTGTGAAAGTACTCTCAGATTATAGTAGGTTATACCGTAATAACCTAGGTGCAGAGTAGGCTCTACCAACCAGTGTGCTCTGATCATGCAGTGATGAAGTGGCCTAACAATGCATTTCTCAGAGTGTATCGCCTTTAAGCAATGCATAACGATATTTAGTTATGTAATAGTTTAAAGTATTATTTTTTCCACCAGAGAAGCAATAGCAGTTAATTTAGAAGAGGAAATTGGGATAGTTCATTAATTATGTAGTCTAGATTATGTAAGTATCTATCTAATGAACAGAATATAATTTGAATTATTTAGGAAAATGACATCCTTGTTTTTTTCTCCTGTAGAATATAGATAGTACAACTATATGTTCCTATGAGAGTTAGATTTTAAAGTTTGATGTGCATAAGTAACTGGAATATAATAACTGGAAACTTTGGGTTAAAAGGCCTAAACTGGTCTCAGACCTTTCATTTTATGTAGACAACAAAACATAATCACAGTATCATCTATTTTAATGGAGCAAACTTTGTAGACTCCATCTTTTTAAATAATTGTCATTCTTTTTTTTTTTTAATTTTTTTTTTTTTTAATTTTTTTTGTTTTTTGGAGAGATTTTCGCTATAGGGCGCGTGCGCTCGCCAGACAGACAGAGAGAGACATAGAGACAGAAAGTGAGAAATCACCCCCCAGGGGGGCTGGGCACGCCGCAATCCCTTCTCCTCCATTCTCCTCTCGGGATCATGGGCACACATGCACACGCGCCCGGCGTGAGTTTTAAGCCACCGGGTCCGGGACGCGAACCGCGGTCGACTACGTGGGAATCCAGCGACATAGCCATTACGCTAACTGCTGGTTCCCAATAATTGTCATTCTTTTTTTTTTTTAATTTTTTTTGTTTTTTGGAGAGATTTTCGCTATAGGGCGCGTGCGCTCGCCAGACAGACAGAGAGAGACATAGAGACAGAAAGTGAGAAATCACCCCCCAGGGGGGCTGGGCACGCCGCAATCCCTTCTCCTCCATTCTCCTCTCGGGATCATGGGCACACATGCACACGCGCCCGGCGTGAGTTTTAAGCCACCGGGTCCGGGACGCGAACCGCGGTCGACTACGTGGGAATCCAGCGACATAGCCATTACGCTAACTGCTGGTTCCCAATAATTGTCATTCTTTTTTTTTTTTAATTTTTTTTGTTTTTTGGAGAGATTTTCGCTATAGGGCGCGTGCGCTCGCCAGACAGACAGAGAGAGACATAGAGACAGAAAGTGAGAAATCACCCCCCAGGGGGGCTGGGCACGCCGCAATCCCTTCTCCTCCATTCTCCTCTCGGGATCATGGGCACACATGCACACGCGCCCGGCGTGAGTTTTAAGCCACCGGGTCCGGGACGCGAACCGCGGTCGACTACGTGGGAATCCAGCGACATAGCCATTACGCTAACTGCTGGTTCCCAATAATTGTCATTCTTAAGGACAAATGGAATAAAGATGACTTATGTGTTTGTTTGGGTGAAGAGGGGCAGACCAAAAATATCTGAGGTGATTACATTATGTTAAAGCCAAAAACAGACTCCAAAATTTCTCTTAACCTCATTCCTATGTTTAGCAACTATTAGAATCAGTAAATTTCTCCATGTGTCAGTTCACAATCTCTTTTATGAAATGTAATCACTGGGTATCTATGGCAGAGTCTCCTTAAGCTGATACTGCTTTGCAATTCCAAATAACCAACTTTCATCACCTTGCTACAATCTCTATTGTTCTTTAATAAAAGTAGAATTTAAATCAGTAAAGCTCTGATAACTCAGAGTTGCAATTCCATGTGTTCTGAGTTTTAACAGTTTTACTGAATTTAACAAGAAGGAGTGTTTAGTGATTGATTATATTTATTTTCAGGAAAATATTCTTGCTTTTCAAGGTAAGGTGCAATATATAATACTTAGTCACAGCAGCATGGTTCCTAACTATGAGAATTCCCTTTTAGAGTCTTATAGTGGGAAAAGTAAAAAATTTCTCATTTGGAAAAATTCTAAAACAAGTAAATCTTCAAATTTTAGCACTTTGATCTTTGAACTTGTGGGGTTGCAGACTTTTGAAGTATTCTTTGTATATCTTTGGTTCTCACATGGTTGCTAGGAGACAACATTCCTTTGGCTTGAATATCCTACTTGTTGCCTAATTTAGTCACCGAGAGTGTTATGGAAGAGTTAATTTTTAGATATCTTTGAGAAAGCCACCTTCATATCTTAAATATAGTATCTTTGAGGGAGTTTAGGTTTTTATTTCAGCACATTTATTTAACTGTTCTTGTATCTGCATGAAATATTTTTGAATCTTTAACTGAAAACCACTTTCTTTAGTAGGGGAGGTATTTGTGGTTTATTTGCACAGCTCAGTAGAGCACATCTGGTCACGTATGTGATTAATTTGGAAAATGCAGTGGGCCTTTGTACCTGTGGGCTAGCCAGCAAGTTCAGCAATGCTCTCTTGGGGCACTGAAGTGAGAATCATGCACCTTCAGTGAGCGAGCACATTCCTTTAGATTTATACATACATACATTACTTCAGAAAAACTCACTTAATATTCTTCTATATTTGGAGTAATTGGTACTTGACCATTTGAAGCTCAATGAACAAGTATCCTTATAATAGCATAGACATTCCGCCACATTTTCCAATGGCTAACTGCCATGTGGTTACTTAATAAGAACTTCAACCTGTAGGACATGGATAGACACATTTTAGAAAAATGAAACTGATGTCTTTGTAGTGGTACCTACTTCATTTCATTTCTTGTTCTTTGGTGCAGGTAGCTGGGGAGTCTATCTTTAGCACTGTCAACTCCTTTGGAGTTGGTTTTAGTCATCATCAGCTTTGAAGAACCTGGTATGGGGCTTTCAAGATTTTTTCTAGTACAAGGTTTAATGATTATTTACTTAGTGTGAACAGACTAAATATTCATGAAAAATTAGTGCTGTTAAGGAGATAGGCGTAGAAAAATAGCATCTTTTGTTGCCTTTTGGTAATTCATGACTCACACTCCATGTTGGTAAGCTTCAGTTTGCTGCTTCGTTTTTGGTTTTGGTTGGTTACGCTATATAAGGGAGGGATTATATTTTATAAGCCATATATATAAGAATATGTACTTGCAAAGGGTTTTTAATTTTCCTCTGGGTAAGAGGGGCAATATGATGCAGTTTGATGTGTATATATTCGTGGCATTTCAATAATTTATAGGAAATATATGGAAGAACAGGGTCCTTGCATATTTCAGTTTACCTGGTCATCAAAGGTGTCCATCATAACTAAATACCTCACAACCATAGATAGAAACGCTGAGCACAACAAAACTTACCAACCAGATGCATTTTATGCAAAATGACTTATCATCAATTCTTGATAAAGGATTGTTAGGTTATGTTTAGAATTATTGCTGCAATAGTCAGAGGACACCTGGAAAGGCAGTGTGACCTATGTTTGGTAGACTTCTACTTCTTAAATAGTGTCAATTATTAGAAAAGGGGAGCACAAGTTAATTGTAAAGTACTTAAGGGAGTGATCTTGTGTTTTCTGCATTAACAACCCTCAAAGGAAACTCAGAAAATACCAGCTGGCTCATATAAATGAGTATTAACCTTTGCCTATCTGAGATGCCAGAAGCCAAGCTTTCCTAGCTCTTCACCATCAATTCTCGTGTGATCTTCTAGCAGAGCACCTGATGTACCACTTTTGGGTAGTGTTTGGCAAAACATGGAGTAAATTTCATGAGTACTTCAGTTATTTTTCATGGTATGGACAAGCATAAAAGAAATACTGGATCACATTTTGAGAAACTCTTCGCTTGTCAGTTTCAAAATAAATTATTTCTCAAATTTTCTATGTCAAGGAGAAAGTCTCAGTGAAGAGATATTCTTGAATGACTTTTTGACTCTTTGTACCATGCGGTATAGCTCTCATTTCAATTTTCCATAGACTATGAGTATCTAGCTGCAATTTTACTCATTTCAAGTTTTGCCTTATAGTTATGGCATGGGATACTGATTTTTCTATTTTTAAAATTTAAATTAAGTTTTCTTTAAAAACATTTAATTAAGTGAAAAAGTGAATTGATTTAAAAGTAAATATTCAGTAAATGGTAGTGTAGGGGGAACACAGGGCAATTTTCATGTAGGTAGGGCTGAAGTTTGAGGATTACTTTATTAAGAGATACTTTTGAGTAATATCTAGGAGGTGACACTGTTTAGAACAGTTATCTTGGGTCCTATGTATTTTTTTTTTTTTTAGAGAGATTTTTACTATAGGGTGTGTGCACTTGCCAGAAAGACAGAGAGACACAGAGAAAGCAAGAAATTACCCTCCATGGGACATGGACATGCTGCAGTCCCTTCTCCATTCTCCTCTCGAGACTTTAGGCACTCACACACATGTGCCCAGCATGAGTTTGAAGCCACCAGGTACGGGATTGGAATGATGGTTGACGATGTGGGAGTCCAGTGACATAAGCATTATGTCATCTGCTGGTCCTAGGTTCTATGTATTTTTTTAAAGGAAAAATTGGTGAAGTAGTGATGTGTGTTATTAATTTTTTTCCTTTTTTTCTCCTTTTTTTTTTTTTGAGAGGTTTTCGCTATAGGGCACGTACACTCACCAGAAGACAGAGAGACACAGAGAGACAGAAAGCAAGAAATCACCCCCCGGGGGGGGATGGCCACGCCGCAATCCCTTCTCCTCCATTCTCCTTTTGGGATCTTGGGCACGCATGCACATGCACCCGGGGTGAATTTAAGCCACTGGGTCCAGGACTCAAATCACGGTCAAACCACTTGAGAGTCCAGTGACATAGCCATTACGCTAACTACTGGTCTCTGTCTTATGAAATTTTGAAATATATCTGAGAAGTAATGAAAAGAACAGAAGGAGGATGATCTTTATTGGGTGATGGCCTCTGTGCTAGGTGTTCTTCACATACTTTTATTTGATGTGCATGGCAACCTTGAAGCAGTAGTATTAATGTACGTGTTCAGGCTCAGGTCTGAACCCCAAGCCTCTCTTCAGACTACCTAGCTGGAATGTAAACTCACTGGCTCTTGTGCACCACCCACAGGCATGTGATAGGGACAGAATGTGCATCAGAAATAGCTGGGTAGAAAAGCATGGATTTCGAAATAAGATTTACGTGAGTTTGAATCTCAGATATTTACTCTGCATATACTTAATATGTTCTTCTCTATGCCATTTACTTTGTGCAGAGTTTTCTGGGCCGTGATTTTTCATCTGTAAAATGCGGATCATTATAACTAGCTTACAGGGTTGTTGGGAGGACTAACTAACTGGCACATGTAAGGCACTTAGCAGTGCCTGGTAAATAAGCAGTTACTCAATGGTAGCTCCCGCAATGTATCTTTCTTAAAAATTTTTAAATTTTGTTTTATTTGTTATTATTATTTTTAAATTTGATGAGAGAGG
>NW_006159844.1:2827648-2831135 GCF_000334495.1 Tupaia belangeri chinensis | reverse complement strand
AAAGGAAAAAGAAAGCCACTAGGTCTGAGACTCAGCCATGTGGGAGTCTAGCACCCCAACCACCATACCATCTGCTGGCCCCAATGTATCTTAAAAAAAAAAAAAAGAAAGGACAGGAGAGTTCCAGACTCCCTCCATGTTAATCGAGACTAAATATAGTTATTAGATATGCATGTGAAGTGGAGAGGTGACATTATTTGCTTGTGAACAAATATTTGATTCCTTCAACATCCTCATCTCCACCATAAGAGAGTCCTTAGGAAGGACAGAGATTTCATTTAACGCATATGTTCACAAGTTAAGAAATAAACTGTAGGGGCCGGCAGGTGGTGTGGTGATTAAGGGCGTTTGACTCCCACGTGGCTAATGTGGTTTGAGTCCCAGACCTGGTGGCTTTGCTTTCTCACTTTCTCTCTTCCTCTCTCTTTCTCTCTCTCGCACAAACACACACACACATTCTGTCCCTCTCTAGTCAAATTATGAACAAATAAAAGTTATTTTAAATGAAATAATTATTTTTTTTTTATAGATTTTTGCTATAGGGTGCATGTGCTCACCAGACAGAGAGAGACAGAGAGATAGAAAGTGAGAAATTCCCCCGCAGGGGGTATGGCCATGCTGCAATCCCTTCTCCTCCATTCTCCTCTTGGGATCTTGGGCACGCATGCACATGCACCTGGCGTGAGTTTAAGCTACCGGGTCCGGGACATGAACTGCAGTCGACTACGTGGGAGTCCAGCGACATAGCCATTATGCTAACTGCTGGTCCCTAAATGAAATAATTTTTAAAAAATATAATAAACTGCATTCTGCTTCTTTTCCCCCCTCCTCTCCTGGTACGCACAATGAAATGGGCTGCCTTTACTGAAGATGTGAAGTCAGGACTCCCATGCAATGAAAATTGGTTTTCTTTTATTGTATAAAAAGATACTAAATACACATAAATGAATGTATGATGACTCTAGTTTAAATAGTGTATTTAATCAATAATAGTATGTGTTTCTTCTACACTGACAATCAATAGCTGTTAAAAATAGGTGTAGTAATTCAAACTCTTATAATTTGAAAATATAATCCCAGAATATCATCTCAGCACATTCTGCTGTGAAAATGGCTCTAAATTCCGCACTTTCTTTTTACCGAAATCTTCAAAGAACCTGTGAACTGCCTTTGGGTCATATGGACTTATGTACTTCCCCCCTATGATAGATTGAAAAAAGAAAAAAAAAAGAAAAAGTTTTAAGCGTTAATCTAAATTTTTCTGGAAAAGTCATATATAAGAAAACATTTATATGTATTACCAAAAAGCATCAATTCCTCCGAAGGCATCGATACTTTCATTTATTTCCAGAATTAAAGAGTTTGAGGAAGCTGTTGATTTTTTTACCTGGGCTCTTAAAATTAACTCACATTTTCTGGATGCTTATGTTGGACGGGGAAATTCTTACATGGAATATGGTCATGATGAAGCCACCAAGCAAGCACAGAAAGACTTCCTGAAAGCGTTGCATTTGGATCCAACGTACACAAAAGCCAGAATTAGTTTAGGCTATAATTTGCAGGTAATATTATGTAATAACATTCTGAGTATTAAAAGTATTTTCGAATGGGAGGAAGAAAATAGTTGGCCCTTTACTAATGATGGCGATAAATGTTATTTCTTAGGTTATGAACATCTACTTTCCCCTTACTTTTAGTATCCAGAGTAGCAGTGGGAGCAGAGAGCCTGCCTGGAAGTGCTCAGGACTTGATAGTCTGGTCAAATGAAGGTCTTTTGAATCCGAGTTTCCTTATGCCTGTACACCTCCTTATCTCATTATATACTTAAATAACTTTTATACTTTGCCTAATGAACTTCACACATAAAAATCTGGCTGAAACTTCTCTTGGTAGCTTATACCTGGTCTCCACAGATCTTGTCCTAATGAATTAGTACAAAACTAAAGGAAATAAACAATGCATGCGTGTTTTAAAGTGGACCCTAGCCATGCAATAGGTCAGGCACTGCATTAGACTTCTGAGTTTGGTCATTTTCCAAACAGCAGTGAGTTAGAACTTGCAAGAGGCCAGCCATTTGTCTGTTCAGTGATATGGGAGAGTGCTACTCTGCGCATTGTCAAGGGTCTCAGAGTGGTTTCCAGGACACTATAGCTGACCCATCACTGATATTTTATAACTCACTGAGTGATGGGGTTGTCAGAAAAGTCATGCCTCATTTTTGCATAGAAAAAAATGGAAAAATACATCATGACTTTCCTGACCTAGTATTTGCAGTAATAAAAGGTGTAGTGACGTTCTGGGAATGAAGTACTAATTGTGCTTACATTTTTCATGAAAAGGAATTGAGTAATCTGATATCTTCCTTTTCCCCTTTTAATATTAAAAATTTTAAATAATAGGCAAAAAGTTTGTTCATTGTTTTGTAGAAATTTCTGTTAATCATTTGCCATTAAAGTTGATTCTTTTTCATTTAAAAATGAGTTTGGCTGATTTAAGACTGATAATATTGAAGTTATAGGCTTGGTAGTTATAATGAGGTACAACAAAGGACTTAATAAGGGAAATAAGATAGCCTTCTGAGAATTAAATATAAAGTTAGCCATTATTGCATCACAGTAGAAATGTGCAAAGTCAATTTGAAGAGGCAAAGTGACTTTTAAAGCAGGTGGAGCTGAGCTCACTCCAGTGAAATGGATTCACTGCATTCAATAGGCATTTACGGAGCACTAGTATAGGGTGAAAACTATACAGCAATGAGCACGATGTACTTGTTTTTTCTTATAGAGTTTGCTACCAAGCAGTGAGGGAGGCATCAACAAACATATGAATAATATTCAATTATAATGATAAATGTAACAAAGGGAAAGGATGGTTCTTAATGCAACCTATAAAAAAGAAACCTCACATTTAAGTTGAGGTACAAAAAAGAATAGCGGCTGGGGCTAGTGTGCAGTGATCCAGACAGAGCCAGTAGCCCATTTGGAAGTCTTAGGAAAGAGACAGAGGACCCAAGTTGATGGAATGTTACAGACAAAGGGAGAATGGTGTGAGATGAGGCTACGGACTGAAACAAGTTGAAGGTCTTGCTGTGCAGTTGAAAATAGGAATAGAACTAGCCATGGAATTGGCATTGAATGTACATTTATGGGATCAGGATATTGCACAGTGGTTAAGTGCTATCTGAGGGAGCCAGATCCCACAGGACTGCTCAAATCTTTGGGCATAGGTGCCCTGAATCTTGACCACATGGAGAAATGAAGGAAAAAGACTTACTGCATGACCTGGCCCCATGGGGGGGGGTGCTTTCTCTTTTCTGTCTTTTTCTCTTATGTGTGCCCTCTATCACTAAAAGAAAAAAAGAATAATAAGAAATTTGTGTTTATGATGATCTCTGTATGTAACAACCTGATGAAGGATAGAAAAGTGTAAAGGATCAGGAAAAGGACTGAAAAAGGAAAGTTAGGCCTATCTAAGTACTTTCGAGGGA
>NW_006159844.1:2795373-2827623 GCF_000334495.1 Tupaia belangeri chinensis | reverse complement strand
TATAGATTCCTTTACTGTTTGCCTGGAATTATGGATGTAGAAATGTTTGCAACAATTGTCAAAAAGAGATGACATATATAATTCCATTGTGAGGCTGTTTGCAGTTTAATAGCCAAATAATCTATTCTCAATTTGCTTGATTCTTTCTTTATTAAATAAACTTGTGATGACAATGTGGATTCCAAGTAGTTTACCTAGACAGAGAAGATATACTGGGACCAGCAGTTAGTGTAGTGGCTATGTTGCTGGACTCCCGTGCAGTCGACTGCGATTTGCGTCCCGGACCCGGTGGCTTAAAACTCAAGCCGGGCGCATGTGCGTGCGTGCCTATATATATACACTGAAAAAACAAGGTCTAGTCCCCTTAATAGTTATATTTATTTTTAGTTTCATGCTAGAGTCACTGGGCTCAGTTTGGTTAAAGTATCAGCTTCTGCAATTCTGGCACGTTGATTTTTTGAGGCCACTTCAAGAAAGGATAGTCCCTGGTTCATGCTGCATTTATTTATTTATTTTATAGAGAGATTTTTGCTATCAGGCCCATGCCCTTGCCCAAGAGACAGAGAGAGACAAAGTGAGAAATTACTCCCTAAAGGGGGATGACCACCCTGCAGTCCTCCTTCATTCTCCTCTTGAGATTTTGGGCTCACACACACATGCACCTGGTGTGAGCTTGAAGCTACTGGGTCTGGGACTTGAACTGCAGTTAATTATGTGGGAGTCCAGCAATTCAACCATTATGCCATCTGCTGGTCCCTTCCACCCTTTTCCCATGCTGCATTTATTAACTCAATGCTTCCCTGTGGTCAGGCATTTAGTTGTCAGCTGGTTTTCTCTAAGAAATCCTCTGACATCGGTCTATTAACAGTGCTCCTCTTCTGACCTATTTTCTTTCTTTTCCAGTTGACGCTAAGGTAGGTATAAACAGATGCTTGGTAGATTACACGCATTTTCTGTAGAATATGTATGGCGATCCTAAAGTTCCAGATGCTGATATGCTGTATATCATTAGTTCATTTATTTACCCTACACCAATGTATTTTATTATGTCTCTTATGTATATTTTGTGAATTCAGTGCCAAGCAAACAAATACAAGTCCTACCTCTGTGTGTGCAGCCCAGTGTAAGTTTCTCAGCAATTGTTGGAAGCATTGGTGTTTCACATGGTGGCCCTGATTTTTCGTGGTCCAAATTGCTATAAGAGATGATTCTGCAATTAAATTTATTTGAATGAATTCCCTTAATTACTTTAACTAATTTAATTAACTAAATTAATTATAATTTCTTCACAAATACTCAAGGTTATTAGCCAATTAAAGCCAATTAAATGTGTTCACAGTATAGCCTACTTTCTTATATAAAATACATTAGATAGGAACCAGCAGTTGGTGTAATGGTTACATCACCGGACTCCCACATGGCAAACCATGGTTCGAGTCCCAGACCTGGTAGCTTGAAGCTCATGCCGGGCACGTGTACCTGCATGCCCAAAATCCTTAGAGAAGAATCGAGGAGAAGGGATTGCAGTGTGGCCATCTCTCTAGCAGGGATTTCTGTCTTTCTGACTCTCTTGTCTCTCCAGTGAGCACATATCCCCATAGCAAAAAAAAAAAAAAAAAACCAACCAAAAAAACAAAACAAAACAAAACAAAAACTTCTCTCTAAAAATGAACAAAAAACCCCATTAGATTTAGCACAATATAAATATACCCTTACCAAAGGTCTTCTTTGATTGCATTAGAATCAGAAACATTTTCATGTTAGGGACTATTTCCTTCTTTATGTAACTGGAAAATTATTTTAGACCCAAGGAAAATTTCAGAAAGCTTGGAATCACTTTACTATTGCCATGGAAGTTGATCCAAAGAGCTACCTTGCCCATGAAGGAAGAGCTGTGGTCTGTCTTCAGATGGGTAATAATTTTGCTGCGATGCAGGATATTAATGAGGCCATAAAGGTAAACATGCATTTTGGGGTATGTTATTGTTCACATAAATTAACACTGGTAATTAATAGATTCAAGTAAAAAGTTCTCTGTTACCTTTGTAAAGGAACTTTGGGAAAAATCTTTTTTCAAGTGATTTCTAGGGTCAAGAGTTATAACTTAAGAATTTTAAAACCTAACTGCATTTCAAAGTAAAAAGTAAAATTCCTAATGTTGATTTCTCTCAGTAAATGGAACTTATAGTTTCATGAAGCATCAATACTGTTTTATAAACCTCTCCAAAAAAGGAAAAAAAAATTAATAAAAAGGGACCAGCAGTTAGCGTAATGGCTATGTCACTGGACTCCCACGTAGTTGACCATGGTTCGAGTCCCAGACCTGGTGGCTTATATTCACACCGGGCATGTGTGCGTGCGTGCCCAAGATCCCGAGAGGAGAGTGGAGGAGAAGGGATTGTGGTGTGGCCATCCCCCCCTGGGGGGATGATTTCTTGCTTTCTGTCTCTCTGTCTGTCTCTGTCTGGCTGGCGAGCGCATGCACCCTATAGCAAAAACCTCTCCCAAAAAAAGAAAAAAAATGCTGTTTTACAACACAAAATGGATGATGTAAAATAATGTTCTAGATTTGAAGGAACTAAGGAAAAGGAAAAAAACAGTGTAATCCCCTGATTATTCCTGTAGAGAAGTGGCAGATAAATATCTCATGTTTTGTATGCAGTGTCAAAAAGTCTTCTGTAAATTTGAGTAAATGCAATTTTTGAGATGAGAAAAAGGACAGAATTAATTGAAAGGTAATTGTAAGCATGGCTTTCTGATTTAATTTCTTCTCCAGGTTACCATAGCTAACCAGATAAGCTTTAACCTCTGTGTCTATTCTTTGGAAAGGAACTGAGTAAAACAGTCAGATTATTTGTTTTATTGCAACCGAATCAACAAAGTGTTGACAATGAACCAACTGCATACCAAGTCCTTTCTCAAAATATTTGTTCTAATAGGGTTTTACCTGCACTATAAAATTACTAGTTTCTCAGAAGTAAATTTCATAATGTTCATTTTTGCAGACATGAAATAGGAGATGAGGACTATTTCCAGGTGCTAAATACTCATACTTTCATATTGCAGATCAATGCTACAGCAGAATTCTTAACAAACCGTGGTGTGATTCATGAGTTCATGGGTCAAAAGCAGAATGCAATGAAAGACTATCAAGCAGCAATATCGCTAAACCCCAAGTACTCGCTGGCTTATTTTAATGCAGGAAATATCTACTTTCACCACAGGCAGTTTTCCCAGGTAATGTGAGTTTTCCTTAACATTTCCTTTTTGTCATTAAATGCTTTCTTTGTTGTATATAATTTCAAAGTGCAATCTTTACATCTCAGGCTAATAACTCATTAGCTCTTCTTAAAAATGTTCTTTTTTAGGAGTGTCTGTAAGTATCCATTAAACATTACAATTCTGTAGATTTATTCTCCTCATTATTATCAACCATACAGTACATGTTCAGTGAAAGTATGTGTACAGAAACATTCTCTTAGACTTCTCTAAGTGTCACTTCCTTCGCTAATCATCGCCAGTCTGAAATCCTTTAGTCTTTTCTCTTACTTCCTTCAAGACCCTTTTTAGGATATAACTTCTTATGATCTAACTCAATTTATACTTTTCTAAATTTCAATTACCTGAGCATTTGATGGGGAATAAGGCTACTTGTGTTTTAATTTTGTGTGACTTCTTAATCTCTTTGGACCACAATTTGTAATGTCTGAAATGACGTGTTGTGTTATTAGATGATATTTTCTTGTTTAAAAACTTATTCAAAATGAATAAAATAATTGAATAAAATGAATGAATTATGATACATTTGCATGATTTAACTCTCATAAATTTTTACTTTTTATTCATAATTGCTCTTATTATACTTTTCTTCCATTTATTTTGTGTTATTTGATTCTCTCTCTCTCTCTTTTTGTTTTAGTTGGAGATTCGTTCATTTATTGTCACCCTTTCATTTGTCTCATGAAAAATTAGGAAGGTTACGCCTTTTTCCCCAAGTGCTCTTTTGGCAGTATATCACATAATTGGGTCTATAATGTTTATTTGTTTATTTTTAACTTGGATAAAATACACATAACATAAAATTTATCATCTTAACTATTTTTTAATGTATAGCTCAGTAATAAGTTTACCGTGTAATGGCTTTATTATTAATGTTTTCCAAAAATTTTGTACCTATATTTTATTTTTGTCCTTTGCCTCAAGAATAAACTTATCAGGCATTTAACTTATAGGAAGGCTTTTATGTTTTCTACATTTTGGAATTTATTGTTATGGTTTTTCTAAAGAAGAGGTTTTACTGTCAGGATATAGTTTAATCTACATTTCTTTTTTTTTGGAGAGGTTTTTGGGGTGTGTGCTCACCAGAAAGAGTCAGAGAGACAGAAAGCGAGAAATCACCTCCCAGGGTGGGTGGCCACACCGCAATCCCTTATCCTCCATCTCCTCTCAGGATTTTGGGCACACATGCACACATGTTCGGTGTGAATTTAAGCCACCCGGTCCGGGATTTAAATCGCTATCAACTACATGGAAATCCAATGACATAGCCATTATGCCAACTGCTGGTCCTGAGTTTAATCTATATTTCTATAGTCTAACTTACTATGTTTTTAATTAGCTTATATCTGTATGCTTTTTATCACTTGTTTTATCTTGGACTGAAAAGGTTTATTTAAATATCCTCTTATCAGTGTGTTCCTATGCATTTCTCTTTACATCTCTTGTAATTTCTGCCTCATGAATTTGCTGTTCTATTATATCATATATTTCAAACTGACTATCTATACATGGTGAATTATAGCCTTCAGCATTACAGGTGTCATTTGTTTCTTCTAATGTTCTTTGGAACAAATTCTACTTTATCTTATATGAAGATCATGACTTTTGATTTCTTTCTTTCTTTTTTTTTTTTGGAGGGGGTTTTCTGGCCTGGTATTCCTTCACCTTTTCTTTTCAGTGTTTACAATTCTTTGCCTTAATTGTGCCTCTTTTATAATGCATAGAGTTGGATTTTGCTGTGAGAATCAACTTGAAAATAATTTTCTTTTAATAGGCAAATTAAGGCCATCTACATTTTGGCATGATCAATATGTTTGGTCTTAACCTTATTATTTTATGTAATATAAAGTGTGTTTATGTGTATTTGAAAAGTATTTTATTCCATGATCTGTTTTCTTTAATTTTTCTTTTGGAATTTTTCCTGATATTTAGGGAGGTTTACAGTTTTTCTCTAATGATTACTTTTATAAAAGGACCTTTAATAGCCTTGGTTTGGGAGCCGGCAGGTGGTGTGGTGGTTAAGGATGCTGGACTTCCACATGGCCAGCCACGGTTTGAGCCCTGGATCTGGCAGCTTCCTTTCTTGCTTTCCCTCTCTCTCTCTCTCTCTCTTGCTCTGTCCTTCTCTGGTCAAATTAAAATAAATAAATAAATAAAGTTAAATAAAATAATTCTTAAAAAAAATATACCCTTGGTTCCTTATTTCTTTAGTTTCTCTATTATGAGCAACAGTAAAATTACCCTATAATGTCTTCTGTCCTCCCATCCATTATTCCGTTTTAGTTTGAAGTAGTCTTTTTTAAAAATGTGCATCATTGTATTCTTAAATATGTCTAAATGTATTGTGTCAGCTTGGGATGCTGGACTTCCACATGGCCAGCCACGGTTTGAGCCCTGGATCTGGCAGCTTCCTTTCTTGCTTTCCCTCTCTCTCTCTCTCTCTCTTGCTCTGTCCTTCTCTGGTCAAATTAAAATAAATAAATAAATAAAGTTAAATAAAATAATTCTTAAAAAAAATATACCCTTGGTTCCTTATTTCTTTAGTTTCTCTATTATGAGCAACAGTAAAATTACCCTATAATGTCTTCTGTCCTCCCATCCATTATTCCGTTTTAGTTTGAAGTAGTCTTTTTTAAAAATGTGCATCATTGTATTCTTAAATATGTCTAAATGTATTGTGTCAGCTTGCTTCTCTACTGTATCTTTAGAATTTGAAATGTTACTATTTGAAATGTTTGAAATGTTATACCATTTGATATGTTGTAATTTTCTCCCATTTTATTGCATTTCATTAATCTGATACCACCAGAGGATTTACTGTTTATCACCTTTATTGCAAAGTTTAGTCTTAGTTCTCTGGTTAAGAGTATTTCATTCTTATCACTAGACTTTTTGCCAAAGTTCACTTCTCCCTTTATCTTTTCTTGGTTGTCTTAAATGAATCCTCTGGTAGAGACCTAAGGAAGGACTTATGAGAACAATATTTCCTGAACTTTTGCATAATCACAGCTGTTCGCCTTGATAGCTTAAGATAACATGTCTCTGATTCATTTTTTTCTTTTCTTGAATGTTTTGTAAGTGTTGCTTCCCTGTTTTCTGGTGATGTTGGTGTATGTTGGTGTCAAGAAGCCTGATATAAATGGTCAAGATAACCAAAGACTTTTTTTAAGTAAAATGTTTACCAGATATGCCTTAGGGTTGACCATTGGCAGTCATATTTATCAAATACACAGTACATAGTTTTATTATGAATATTTCAGAAAATTTTTGATAAATTCAATATATATTTTTTTCTATTTCATTGTTATTCTTCATGGAGAGGATGCATATGAGTTGTAGATCATGTTGGATATTCTTTGACTTCTACATACTATCTTTTCTCAATTTAAAAAGTTTCTTCATTTCAGGGCTGGCAGGTGGCATGGTGGTTAAGGGGGCTAGACTCCCACATGGCCGACCATGGTTTGAGTTAAAGACCTGGCAGCTTGCTTTCTCACTTTTTTTTCCTCTCTCTGTCCCTCTCTGGTTAAATTAAAATAAATAAATAAAGTTAAATAAAATAACTATTAAAAATCTTCATTGGTGCTTAATTTTATTTGACTTCCTCAAATCTCTTATCTAAACCTTTGCTATTTTTTTCTGAGATAGCTATTATCCCTTCTAGTCATAATTCAGGCTTCTTTTTTTTACTTTATTTTTCTAGTTCTATTCCATTTCCAAGCTTTTGCTTCTTGGTCATCTTCTTTTTGAGTTCTTTTATTTCTGATTTTTTTTTTCTCAACTGTAATTTTGTTCTTAATGGTTTTTTTCCAGTTCACTTGAAATGTTCTTTTTTTTTTTTTCCAAAACTTCATTGAGTTCATTCAAAAAACATTGACAAAATAAATTTCAGTTGCAATTTCACATGCACCAAAAATAAAAGTGTTACTTATAACCATGGCTTACAAATGAATGAAAAACTACAATTTCACAAAAGATTGTAAACATTTTGCACTAGTCAGACCTTTCCTTTAGGCAAAGTGCTCTTTTGATGACAAATAAATGAACAAATACACAGTATTGTGAACTATTTCAGACAATCAAATAATGTTCTGATTGTTTTTTCTCATGTAAGCAAAAATTTATCATTTATAATCTTTTTTCTTTCTTTCTTTTTTTTTTTAGAGGTTTTTGCTACAGGGCGCGTGAGCTTGCCAGACAGATGGAGAGAGACAGAGAGACAGAAAGCGAGAAATCACCCCCAAGGGGGGATGGCCATGCCGCAATCCTCTATTCTCCTCTTGGGCACGCATGCACACATGCCCGGCGTGAGTTTTAAGCCACCAGGTCGAAGACGCAAACCATGGTCGACTACATGGGAGTCCAGCGTCATAGACATTATGCTAACTGCTGGTCCCTCTTTTTTTTTTTTTTGTCTCACACCCACCATCCACCACGCACTCTCTACCAACCACTTTCCCCGCTTTACTGTCACTAACATCCACACTGCTTCTCTCCACCATCACATATTTAGATCTCTCAACCTCTGCCGTAGAGTGCAGACACTCAATACAAATTGGATGGAGATATACTATGTGTATCTTTTAAAGTCTGGCTCACTTCACTCAACATTAAATCTCTATTTTCCCATTTTGAGTTGAACCATAGGAGCTCATTGTTTCTTATAGCTGTGTAATATTCTGTAGTGTATATATGCCACAGTTTTTCAACCCAGTCATCAGTTTTTGGACACTTAGGTTGGTTCCATGTTTTAGCAATCATAAATAATGCTGCAATACATATGGATGTGCAGATGCCTTTCCAATTGATTGTTTTCTTATCCTGTGGGTAGGTAATAAGAAGTGGGAATACTGAGTCATATGGAAGACCAAGTTTTTTCCCCTCAAAAACTTACAAATAGAAATTTTATAATTTTAATTTACATTGTAGCAGTACTTTTTTTTTCTGGTAAGTTTTTATTATCTTTCCACAATTAAAGCTGCTTTTTCTTTGGATTCTCTATTTACAGTGAGAACAGGCAAATTACTTTTCCGTCTCTCATACTTGAAAGAGATAAGTTGCTTCCTAGACCAATAGCAGAAGTTCTGGTGGGAGGCGGAAGGTGCGGTGATGGGACGTGACGACTGTCCACGTTGGACTGTATGTGATGTTAATGCAAAGGACTCTACAGTACGTCCTCTCCAGTCTAGCCTAGGCTGGTTTGGAAAGGCTTCTACCACAAGCTGTTTTACTCAGAACATTTTACAACTTGCACTTTTAAGATGACAAATTCATTTTTCCAAAAGCTGTTCTTATTACTGGCATATTTTGAGAACTGTCACCTCTCTATTACCTTCTGCCACATGATATTGTCACCATACTCCTTAACAAAATGACCTTTAGGGGCACGTTTATGTTCTGAATTGCTTTGGTTCCAGTCTGTTTTGCTGAGCAAGTGAAGCACCCACTTCTGGATTCCTCTCGGTTCTTCATTCATTCAGTCTCCATATATTTATGGTGTCTGCCATGTGCTAAGCCCTGAGGGCACAGAGCGGACCGAAATAAGGGAAGGCTTCTTTTCTAGTGTAGCTAAGATTTTATTAGAGGAGGAGAAAGAAAAAAAAAAGAAACAAAATGCTAGTAGTGAAAAATACCAAATATAGTTCCTTTTAAAGATGATTGTATTAGTAATAGCATACGTGGGTAGGGAGTATGGGTAGAGAGAAGGGCTTATTCAAGGACAAGCTTTGAGATAACACCAGTATTTAGAAGCAAAGCAGGAAGAAGGTGCCAGAACATAGCCTGAGAACAGAGCACCCAGCCAGGGTGATAGGAGGAAAAGCAGGATGCCTCTCAGAGAGAATCAAGTGCCTTAGGAAAGGAAAAGCGCCTTGCATACAAGGCTGCTGAGAGGTCAGTTAAGAGGAGGATGAAGTAGGTCGCAGATAACTTTGATGAGAGTGTTAGAGAAACAGTGAAGGCTGAGCGTGCTGAAGGAAATAGGAGGTGAAGAATTAGAGACAAACAACTATAGATAATTGATTTAAGAAATTCCTCTGTGAAGAGTAGTGGTGAAATCGAGGTGGTAGCCAGAGTGGGCTGGAAGGGTGAGAGTTTTCTTTTGTCTCTCTTTTTCTTAAAAAAAAGAAAAATGGTCAGAGGCTGTGTGCTTGCCAGAGACAGAAAAATGGGAAGAAGGAGTGAGAGAGAAAGAGAGAATGAACTCCTACTGGCCCTGCTTGGCTGGAACATGCCGAGTAATATGTGTGTGCACGTCCAGGATCTGGCAGGCTGGAAGACTGGAGGAAGGGGATCCCAGTATGACAACCCTGTGGAGGGTGCTTCTCTTTCTTGTGTGTGTGCATGTGCTCTGCCATGAATTTAAGACAAAACAAAACACAAACAAATAAGAAACTGGATCTTCGTTCTAATCAATTACAGATTTGAGGGCATTAGACCAACTGTTAGAAAATCAAGGCCATCCATTGAGGTCTATGCCTTTAGCCTCTGACTGTCTCATAAATAATACTCTGAAACTTCCAGAAACCTCATTAAATTTATAGGTTTTTATTTTCTAATACTACATTGTAGAACTTCTAACAGAAAGCTACTTGTTTAAAGTTTGGTACACTATAGGTGTTTTACCGAGTTCTTTTAAAGATTTATTTTATTTTATTATTATTATTTTTAAATTGTTATAGGCCACACATGCTCACCAGAGAGAGAGAGAAAGTGAGAAAGCAAGCCACCAGGTCAGGACTTGAACCACGGTTGGCCATGTGGAAGTCCAGTGCCTTTAACCATCATGCCACATGCTGTCCCCCTGAGTTCTTTTCTTTTAGCCGAGGTAGACAATTGCTCCTATGTGATTGAAGTCGTGCTTTTGTGATGTTTAATTCTGTATCCTCTATTGATCATTGTCAGTGAATTAAATGAAGCCTAAATTACTTTATGAAGGAAATCTTGTCCCTGCTTGGAGTCATTTTCTTGTTTATTTATGATGACTGTGAGTGCAACCTCCACTTCGGGGGAAAATTCTTTCTTTTTTTTTTTTTTTTTTTTGGAGAGGTTTTTGCTATAGGGCACGTGAGCTTGCCAGACAGACAGAGAGAGACATAGAGACAGAAAGCGAGAAATCACCCCCCCAGGGGGGATGGTCATGCCGCAATCCTTTCTCCTCCATTCTCCTCTCGGGATCTTGGGCACGCATGCACACGCACCCGGCGTGAGATTTAAGTCACCGGGTCCGGGACGCGAACCACGGTTGACTACGTGGGAGTCTGGCGACATAGCCATTACGCTAACTGCTGGTTCCCAGGGGAAAATTCTTTCTAAGCTCTTCACAGAAGCATGTCAAGTCTGTCTTCATCTTAACAGATTCTTAACTTGCGCTTATGTTTAATATAGAATAGCCACTATTCAGGAGTGAGTTGGGCTACACCAGCAGTGAGTTATGGTAGTTAGCAGGGTTGTGAGGGTAAGAGTTTGCTTTTTTTCTCATATAGTCTTGTTCTAATTTCCTCTCAAAAGTCATAGGAAGCAAAGTTCAGAGAGTATTCCCCAAAGGCTGTGTTGCCTTTCTATTTCTAGACACTGGAAAAAAAAGACAGATCAATAATAATTGATTGAGTCTTTACATATTCCATATACCATTCTCAGTCCTTTACATATTAATGCTCACTTAATCCTCATACCAATACTGGAAGTGGAGTTTTATTACCTTTGTTCTAGAGATAAGAAAATTGATGCAAATAGGGCTTTAGTAACTCACCCAAGTAGCAGGCAGTATTGGAGCCCTTCAGTGGTCTGGGTTCCACTGTCTAGACACCCAGGCTCCATGCAATCAGTGTTCCATGTCACCCATGATAGCATTACCCAGGGGCAGATCCTTGGAAAATAGGTCAGTAAAGGAAACTGAGAAAACAATCAGAGATACAGGACAAAAGCCAGGGAGAAACCCTGTCTCAAGGACAGAGAGATTTTTAAGAAGGCAAGAGGAGTTAAGAGTCTCCATACCACAGAACTGTCATGGAAGAGAAGGTCTAGAGAATGCCCACTAGGCTTGAGGGCCACTGCAGCCTTAGCAAGGGAAAAAATATGAAATAGAGGAGGTAGACAGAAACCAGATTTTGGTGGTTTGGGGAAAAAAAATCTGAGTGCTAAGTCATTGGAGAAAATAAGCCAACTTGTATAAGTGACTTTGCTTTAGGGTACTAGGTACTTTTTTTTTTTTTTTTCTAAGAGATTTTTCACTATAGGGTGTGTGCATTTGCCCGAGAGACAGACACAGAAAGCAAGAAATCACCCCAAGGGGAGATGGCCACACAGCAATCCCTTCTCCTCCATTCTCCTCTTGGGACTTTGGGCACATACACACTCGAAACCAGCATGAGTTTTAAGCTGCAGGTCAGGGACTCGAACCACAGTCCACTATGTGGGAGTCCAGCGACATAACCAGTATGCTATCTGCTGGTTCCAGAGTCTTTGATCTTTTTAACAAGTAGACTTTTTTTTTCTTCTCTCTTCCTCCTTATAACTTTTCATAGTTTAACTGAGATTTTATCCTTTCAAGTGTGGCTTGGAAACATATTTGAAAACTTATTTATGTGTTCAGCTCTGTTTTTATATGCAAAATGTTATGTTTTTAATTTGCATTTTATCTTCTTGTTGTAGCCTGCTTTTCTTTTTGGGGTAGGAGCTTGATAATTTTATTTATTTATATATTTTATTTTTAATTTATTTTATCCACTCAATTGGTATATATCCCTTAGTTTATAAAGTGAATTTACCCAACATGAACACATTTCACACCAGTCCAGTCCAGGATACCAAGCGCATTATCATCAACAGACAATAATCCATCACTGCATCCCACAAATGTCCAACCTCTCCATTTTCCTCTTTAATTTCTCTCCTCTTACTCTCCTTCTTCTCTTACCCTCTTCCCACAAAGTCTTCAGTATCCCTAACCATTTTCAATGCATCTCTAGTCTTTCATTTTCTTTTCTTTCTTTTTTCAATTCTTTGAGAGGTTTTTGCTATAGGGCGCATGTGCTCATCAGAAAGACAGAGAGAGACTGAGAGACAGAAAGCGAAAAATCACCCCCCAGGGGGGATGACCACACCGCAATCCCTTCTCCCCCATTCTCCTCTCAGGATCTTGAGCACGCATGCACACAAGCCCAGTTTGAGTTTAAGTCACTCGAACTGTGGTTGGCTACATGGAAGTCCAGCAATATAGCCATTGCTCCAACTGCAGGTTCCTAGTCTTTCATTTTCTGCTGTTAAGAGTGTGAAGAGTTGGTATATGTTAAGTGGAGACATACTATCTCTCTCTTTCATAGCCTGGCTTACTTCATTCAGCAGATCTTCCATATTCGCCCACTTTCTATCAAATGCCAGGATCTTGTTTTTTTATGACTGAGTAGAATTCCATGGAGTATATGTGCCACACTTTTCAATCTATTCATCTGTTTGTGGACATTTGAGATGATTCCATGTCTTAGCAATTGTGAATAATGCAGCAATATACATAGATGTGCAAGCACTTTTCTGACTGAACCGTTCTCCTGTCCTTTGGGTAGATACCCAAGAGTGGAATTGCTGGATCATATGGTAGTTCTGTTTGTATATCTTAGAGGAACCTCCATATTGTTCTCAACAGTGGCTAGACCAACTTTTATTCCCACCAACAGTGTAGGAGAGTTCCCCTCTCACCACAGTCCTGCCAGTACTTATCATTTTTTATTTTTTCCATCTTCACCATTCTGACAGGGGCTAGGTGGTATCTCATTTTGGCTTTGATCTGCATCTCCCTTATGATGAGGGATGTTGAGCATTTTTTCATATGCTTTGGGCTGTTTATAAGTCTTCCTTAGAGAGATTTTGTTCAGTTAATTTTCCAATCTTTTAAATGGGTTGATCTTTATTTTTTTTTAGGGTAAGCCACTTGATTTCTCTGTGTATTCTGGTTATCAGTCCCTTGCCTGAGGTATTTCATTTTCTTGTTGTAAACTGCTTTTCTAATTTATGTTTTGTCTTTGTGTTATTATTGTTACTGATTTACTCTATACAAGAATATGAGGTTTGGATGTTGGGTAATAGAAGCATTTCATCCCAGCAGAGAATAGTATTTTATTGATATTGTCTAGAATTGCTGGCACATGGTGGTAACAAAAAGCAGAGCAACTTTTGGGTTTTACTCTTGGGTTTTCCTATTGCTTTTTACATTTTCTGCAGACCATGTACTTCTTTATCTGGGATGAAATGCTTCCACTGCCTGCTTAGTATGTGACTGACTTTAATTTTAAATTTAGAATAGAAATGTTTCAAATTTCTGTACACCAATGACGATATATTCAAATGATCATTGTCTTCACAATTTATAGGCCAGTGACTTTTTCTCAAAGGCTTTAATGTTTGATCCAGAAAATGAATTTGCTCTCATGAATCGTGCTATTGCAAATACAATATTAAAGAAATATGAAGAGGCAAAAGAAGATTTTGCATGTGTAATTAAAAGCTGTCCTTCTTGGGCTGCAGTTTATTTTAACAGAGCACATTTCTACTGCTGTTTAAAGCAATATGAACTGGCTGAGGAAGACCTCAGTAAAGGTATATTTTGGCAATTAGTTTGATATGATTACAGCGGATGATGTGTTTGTTTTTATACTACAAAAGAGGAAAATAATCAGATCTATTTGCCTATACAAACTTACATAAGAATTAATGTTTTTAGATACTGTGTTTTTAATGTAATTAATACAGATTCATTTTTTAAAAGAATTATTTTATTTAACTTTATGTATTTATTTATTTATTTTTAATTTGACCAGAGAGGGACAGAGTGTGTGAGACAGAGAGGGAAAAGTGAGAAAGTAAGCTGCCGGGTCCGGGACTCTTATGGCAGCTGGCCATGTGGGAGTCCAGCACCCTTAACCTACAGGCCACCTACTAGATTCCTTTTTAAAGCCTCAATAAGCTGAGATATATAGAACTACTAGGAAACCATCTCCAAACAATGCCAGCCTTTCAAAGATAAACATTGTACTGTTTTTCCCATTTTTTTTTTAGAAATATTCAATATTTTTAATTTAACTAAATAGTTACATTTCAAAAATGTTTTCAAATGAGTGATATCAAAGTTTTACAAAATTTTAATTTTTATGAAATGAGATTATTTTTGAGTGCTAGCAGAAACATTATCTTCAATTTATTTTTTCTTTTGCAGCTCTGTCTCTGAAGCCTGATGATGCTGTAGCATATAATCTTAGAGCAGAAGTTCGTGGTAAAATAGGTTTGATTGAGGAAGCTATTGCTGACTATAACCAAGCCCTTGGTCTTGAAGACTATACTTCGCTTATGTGATTACACAGACTGTATCTTCTAAAGTAGTTTACACAGCTTGTTCCTCCTGAAACTGAAAATATATTTGTTGTTTAGAAGGTAGCAGTATCTTCATTATTGATTCATTATGCTTAGTCTTCTAAAAACCTTTTAATACATTTTAACAACATATTTGTTATATAGCAGTTGTAAAACTTTTCAATCATTTTCTGCATATTTGAAATCCCACAATAATTACATTTCTTCAAAGGATGCAGAATTTAAACGGGTATGTTTCTTAAGGAATACTAACATTTAAAACACTTTATTTAAAATAAAATGATTTCCTTTGAAATAATACTGTATGAGTGTAGAAAAAGTGTCATCAACCTTTTCACCCGTCCCTACTCATAACATCTAGATTAAAATGAGCATCAACAGCATCCTGATTAAAAATAAAGACCTGCTAACTATAAAAAAATGAAGTCAAGTACATTTTCTCTCTCCCCCTTGAAATAATGCATATCCCTGCCTATATGCTTCCCGGTCCCCATTTTCTTCCACCAAATAAACACATTTATCTTTTTATAGTGTTTCATGTCTTCCAGTCCAGCACATACAAAGATTTGTGAGCATGCTGTTGACTTGATTTCTTTACTTTTCTTTCTTCCTTTCTTTTTTCTTTCTTTTCTTTCTTTCTTTTTTTTTTTTTTTTGAGAGATTTTTGCTATAGGGCACATGTACTCGCCAGAGAGACAGAAAGTGAGAGATCATGCTCCCAGGGTGGGGGATGGTCACGCTACAATCCTTTCTCCTCTTGGGATCTTGGACATGCATGCACATGTGCCCATGTAAGGTTAAGTCACTGAGTCCGGGACACCAACCACAGTCAACTATGTGGGAGTCCACGATGTTACCATTACTGTTCCCTGCAAAAGCTGATTTCTTAAATAATTAATGTATATATATATATATATGTGTGTGTGTGTGTATATATATATATATATATAATATGTATTCACTAGCAATTAGTGCTTCATAGTAGTGGGGAAGTAAAAATAACACAGCTAAAAATTCTTTATTTCTGGCTGAATGTATGAGAAAATGTCTTCTTTTTACCTCACTGATAATAACAAGGCTTACTGGCTTCTAATTCATTCAGATTTGCTCCACTTGATTAATTTTCCTTTTATTCTTTAAAATTATTAGTTAAATTTTTTCTTTCTTTTTTTTTTCACTTCTTCCAATACATCTCTAGTTTCTCTAACATCTGTTTTCACTACAATTTAAGCATTTTGGGAAGAATACTTTTATCCATTCAGCTTCCTTTGCTTTTAGTTTGATGAATCCCATTTTCACAGTAGAAAACCAATTTTAATTTATAAGCCACTTTAGGGATGTATTACACTATTTCAGGCTCATTTTCTTAGCATGATATATGAGATCGGATCAGCT
Source organism: Tupaia belangeri chinensis (assembly GCF_000334495.1). Lineage (NCBI taxonomy): Eukaryota > Metazoa > Chordata > Mammalia > Scandentia > Tupaiidae > Tupaia > Tupaia belangeri. The sequence goes on along the minus strand of NW_006159844.1, from coordinate 2,811,585 downwards.
CTAATAGGTTGTTTATTTGATGAAACACACGGATTTCAGAAGCTGTTTCAGATCCTCTTGCCTTCACTTCTTTTCAGACCTTTTTACTCCTCCCCAATCAAAGGTGGGATTTAGATCCAGGTCCTGAACCCACAGATAGCTCCTTGCTTCCCGCCTGTGCCACAGCTGTTGCCCACTGCCAGGGGCTCCTCAATTAACCGTGAGTTATCAGATGCTGTGGGACTCTCTCAGTGCCCGCCCACAAGCATGGTGGATGTGCAGGAAACCCAGGTACCCAACAAATGAATCTTCGCCAGTGGTGAAAAGGAACTGATAGATACATTCTCTCCTTTTCATCCCTAGGTGGAGTGCCTTGAGACATTTACTTTGTAAAGTTTCCTGGAGGGTAGTCCTCAGAGATTATGCAATTCCTTGCCCTTTCCAGAGGCCAGTTTTAAAACACACCTCATGTTGTTTTTTCTCTTTTCTGTCATAGTCCCCTTTTTACCATCACCACTTCCTTGGCTTGTACTTCTTGACACAGAAGCATTTGCCTCTAGTTCTACCTTCCAGAGGAACCCAGGCTAAGACAAATTAGTGACTGATAACTGTGGGGGAATGATACCAACCAAGGGTCATGGAGCATAACAGGACTAATTGTCACAGCCAAGGCTGTGTCCTCTGGCTCATATGCTGTGGGCACCCACAGTTGCTATCCACACTGTGAGCACCTATGAATTCCTCCTGAGGCATTTTGCTCAGTCCACAGACAGACCAGGCCAGAACTGCAGGGAAGGGATGACCAGGAGCAACATTCTGCCGACAGAGGGGAGATGGAAGATAAACATGCTGGGCCCCTTGCCTGTTGGGCAACTCTCCCTCACTTCCCCAGTGGGACAGAGCTCCAGGTTTCCACCAGATGGTTTCCTCTATAACACACCCTTTCCCTTCCCTGCCTCACTTCCTTCCTCTCCAGGCAAGAATGAGAGAGAGCGGGAAGGTGAGAAAGCAAGCCACCAGGTGTAGTACTCAAACCACCGTCAGCCATGTGGGAGTCCAGTGCCTTAAGCACCACACTACTGTTGTCTTCTAGGCTTTTTATATACCTTCCATTATACAGAGCCTAAAAAGCTAAAAGTTTTGTCTCCCAAAAGACTTTATGGCCAGCAGCCAGAGTTCCTAATACAATTTAGTTTCTGTGAACTTGATGCAATCCCAGGAGGCTGAACCGAAGGAGTGAGCAAGGCACCTTTGTGCTGGTGATAAACCGCAAGTTCTGGGTAGCCCTAGAGGAGAATTGTCAGACTTAGCAAATAAAAACACAGGACACCTGGTTAAATTTGAACTTAAGATACATTCGGGACTCTCTTTTTAATAATTCAAGACTCTCGGTTAAACACACAACACCCGATTACATTTCAATTTCAGATCAAAAATATTTTTCAGTATAAATACATTCTGAATATTATATGGGACACACTTATACTAAAAATTACTTGGAAATTGAATAATTTTAGAATTTTTTTTCTGAAATTAAATGTCATTGTTCTGAAATTCAAATTTACGTGGGTGTGGTGTGTTTATCTAGCAGTTCTTCACCAGAGTCAACCATCATGGTCATGGTCTGCAGCCTGTATCTCTAGACCTCCCAGTGATTTCATGAGCACCCATTTCCTTGTATAAAATCTTTTTCTTCTTATAATAACTAGAGTGGCTTCTGTTACCTATAACTGAACTCTAATGGATCCTGTTATGTTCCCAAGATTTATTTTTCTTTCCTCTCAAATGGAACATTGTTTTCTGTAATGAGGTATGTATGTTTTGGTCATGGGCAGAAGATAAGATGCTTAGAATATGAAATCAATAGCTCTAATAATTAGGATTTTTAGCACTTACCTTTAGCCAGGTATGGGGTTTTCATGTACTGTCTCTACCTTCTCAGTTGCCTTGTTAGGTAATACATAACGTAATATGAAGAAATCAAGTCTCAAAGCCTGCTCTGTGATTTTCACTCCTATTTCTCTAGCAAAACCATGACAAATGTATGGTCTATTAAATGATCATTATCATAATAACATTAAAGCTCTCTGTTTACCTCCCCAATATTTTTTAGAAAAAGAATGTTTGGTCTTTAATGCTTCTTTTTGTACTATTGGGTTGTTGGGTAAGTCATGATGAATTTATGCATGAAAAACCATGTTATGACTTTCCCAATAACCTAATAGCATATATATGTGTTTATACCTGTGTCTGTTTATCGTCTATCCACTTACCTATCTATCTACTCATCCCTCCTAACCTTGACAAATGCAGTGAGATTATCTCAGGTTTTTAATTTGAAATATATTCAATGTTCTGTTTTACATTTCAGCTTTTTTTAAAGAAGAATTATTTTATTTTAACTTTATTTATTATTATTATCATTATTATTTTCCAGTTTGATCAGAGAGAGACAGAGAGAGAGAGAGGAAGTGAGAAAGCAAGCCACCAGGTCCGAGACTTGAACCGTGGTCGGTCATGTGGGAGTCCAGCGCCTTTAGCCACCATGCCACTTGCTGGCCCCACATTTCAGCTTTAATAGTAAAGGCCAGGGGACTAGCAGGTGGCGTGGTGGTTAATGCACTGGACACTCCCACATGACTGACACGGTTCGAGTCCTGGACCTGGTGGCTTGCTTTCTCACTCCCCCACTCCTCTCTGGTCAAATTAAAAATAAATGAATGAATAAAACAAAATTAAGTAATTCTTTATAAAAAATAGTAAAGGCCAGACGGGAGTGGAAAGCAGAAGTGTCAACATGTAAACAGTAGAAAGAGAAGCGAAAGGAAACAATCATTTGTTAAAAGCCTATTATGTACCAGATACTCAGCTGTGACTTAAAGACATTTTCATTTCACCCTTACCAAGAGGCAGGTATTATTAGTTTTACCATTTTACTGAGGAAAAATATGAGATACATAAAGGTTAAGTAATCAGTTTAAAGCACCCCTAGTATAATGATGTTATCCACACTTTATCCCATTTTTTTTATTCAATATTTTCCCTTAAACTGATTTGCTAGTATTAGTTGGAATTATTTTAAAGTAAGAATTCATTAAAAATGCATACTTATTAAAACATTTGTCCTTATTCTACCTCAAATGATTTCGTTATGCCACAGTGACTTACATATATTTTTACTCATGTGATACTGTATTACATTTTTTTTTTTTTGGAGAGGTTTTTGCTATAGGGCGCGTGCGCTCGCCAGACAGACAGAGAGAGACAGAGAGACAGAAAGCGAGAAATCACCCCCCAGGGGGGGATGGCCACGCCGCAATCCCTTCTCCTCCATTCTCCTCTCGGGATCTTGGGCATGCACGCACACGTGCCCAGCGTGAGTTTTAAGCCACCGGGTCCGGGACGCAAACCACGGTCGACTACGTGGGAGTCCAGCGACATAGCCATTATGCTAACTGCTGGTCCCAACTGTGTATTACATTTTGAGAAACATTATACTTCATAGTATTATTGCTTGACTGGATGGAAGAGTAACCAGTACAAGGAAGGGTAAAACATCTAATTTTGTTGAGACGGGTAAGGAAAGAAGCATTAAGTTGGTTGGTGCCTGGTCGGGACCAGAAGCAACAATCTTGTGCTTTGAGAGTCCCTGTCTGTGTTCTTAGCATGTTGTAACAATAAGACCCTACTCCGAAAGACCCTCCAATGTCACCAAAGATGTTTTGCTAGTCATGTCCTAGAATTGTTAATTTCCCCAAATGACAGGAACTTTAAATAATAACCATCTGCTATGAGATCCCAATGTTCAGTATTCATCCTCTCTTCACTTACTGTTTCCTGGCTGACTTATTCTCAAGAAGGGAGTTCTTCCCCTATCTGGGAGGGTGGCCTAGATATTTTTGCTATACACTCATGTCCTTGTTTAATGGCTGTCTTTCTCACAAGACTGGAAATTCTTTAAGGACAAGGATTCTGTTTCTTCATTCAACACTGCATCCCTATTGCTTGTCATAGCTTCTAGCACCTAATAGCTGCTTCATAAATAAATGTATTTAAAGGAAAGATAGACTGGACACTCACATAGGACATAATGACCCAATACACTAAAGATATATGTTTTACTACTCATTTCTATGATAAAGTGGCATTCTGCGAAAGTCTAGGCTAGCCCAGGCAGTTCAGAGGTCAAAGCAGTCTAGTCATGGTGGTAGGGAGGTAACAGTGTTCTGTGATGCTGAGGCCATCTGGGTGGTCCAGGATTCCCATTCTGAGGCCTCCCTCTAGGAGGGGCAAGTGAGAGCTCGCACATGATCTAGCTTGCTGAGGCTGGGGGATGGGTTGTGGTGTGAAGACCTGGCTGAGGGAGATGGTCTCTCTCTCTCTCTCTCTCTCTGTCTCTCTCCTATGGGAAAGATAATGAACTTTTTCTGTAAATATGGTCTACCCTAAGGATTAGTCAAGTAGTAGATAGCTAAGAACAGAAGTCGGTCAGTTGATGATGAGGGTGTAATGTTTGAAACAATGTCTCAACATCTCAAGCTCTTCACACTAATCTTTATAATTAAGTGATGACTCAATCAAGTTATGATCCAAACAAGTGTAGGGAGAAGAGACCAGAACAGAATTTTAATTACTATCCTTTCTTAAGAAAGGTTGTACTAATAAAGGGGCATACATGTATGTTGAATCTAAAATGGTGGCAGGGGAGAAAATGATCAGAGTACAAACATTTATATGCTTGTTCCTGGCTGTCTACTGAACAGGTGCTCTTAACAGTAGATAGAAACATTCTGATCGTTTGGCCTCTTATTAGTTGGTAAGTTCCCATAAAAGAAATGGAGCATGCCCTTTCCGATCCGCCATCTGTGGTGGGATGGCCACCAAGATGCAGATTTTCATAAAAACCCTCACAGGGAAGACCATCACTCTCGAGGTTGAACTGTCAGATACGATATCAAATGTAAAAGCCAAAATCCAGGATAAGGAAGGAATTCCTCCTGATCAGCAAAGACTGATTTTTGCTGGCAAACAGTTGGAAGATGGGAGTACCTTGTCTGACTACATCCAAAAGGAGTCCACGCTTCATCTTATGTTGAGACTTTGTGGTGGTGCTAAGAAAAGAAAGAAGTCTTATACCACTCCGAAGAAGAATAAGCATAAGAGAAAGAGGGTTAAGCTGACTGTCCTGATATACTATAAGGTGGATGCAAATGGCAAAATGAGCCGCCTTCGTCGGGAGTGCCCTTCAGATGAATGTGGTGCTGGGGTTTTTATGGCCAGCCATTTTGACAGACATTATTGTGGCAAATGTTGTCTGACTTACTGTTTCAACAAACCAGAAGACAAGTAATTGTTTATGAGTTAATAAAAGAAAGGAACTAACCTTTAAAAAAAAAAGAAAGAAATGGAGCATGCCATTGTCATAGATTGGATCCACTAAGCCATTAGGGTAATTCAACTACTTCTTTTTCTGATTCTACTCTATCTTTCTGATGGTTATTTGGTTTTCTACATTGACATACAGAACAATATGTATAGTATAGTAAGATTCCATGTCATTATAAATTTAACATATGTAGAATATATTTTCACATATATATGTAGAATATATCTATTATAAATAAAGTTCACATAAGTAGAATATGTCTATTATGTTTTCATAGAAAGTCTTAAACAGTTTCCATACAGCAGCCTTTAATAGTGAGTACCTGTGGGGAATGTGATTGATGGCGCAGGCTTGTAGGTAGTTGTGTGGGGAATTTAAGTGATCCTCATTTTGCTTTTTTTAATTTGTCTTTTTTTTTAGATAAGAAAAATGTAAAATGTTTCCTCCATCCATCCCCATTTCAATTTGATTTGAGGCAGTATTTGAGACCTTTTTTCCCACTGAATGCCTATAATGGACTCTGACCTAAAACTGGCAGGCCAAGGACCCTCTGAGGTGCCATTGGTTTGGGCAGGTCCTGTCCAGAAGGCACCTCAGGTTCTTGTTTGCAACATGACTATCTCTTAGAAAGAACTAAGACTTAAAATTTATTCAGATACTGTTTTTTTTTTTCTTTTTTCTAAAATACATCTAAAATCATCATAGCCACTTAAATTTCCAAGAAAAATATAAATTTTGCTGTCTAAACCTGTGGGTCAGATGAAGTCTTTTATCTTTCCAGAACTACAGTTTTAATTTACTTTAAAAAAAGAAAAGATAATAGTTTGCCTGTTGTTACATGATGCCTTTCCTTTGCTTTAGAGCTCTTCTCTGCAAGTATAAAAATTTCCAAAGCTTCTGGTAAAAAGTAAAAAAAAAAAAAAAAATCACTGAAAACGTTGCCTTAACATATCTATCAACTTTATGACATAAATTCTGATAAAGAAAGGCCTCTTGAGAGACCAGTGGTTTATGTTGGTGATACTTATACTTTTATAACCATCACTTAAAAGTAATAAATCACTGAGTGAAAGAAGCATCATTTATATTCCAAATATAAATATACTCCTTAATCTTACTTATATGTTAATAAGTTAGGCAATTCCCATCACTTTGTATGTATTATCACATATGTAGTATATATTATCACATGCCATGTAATGTTGATTTTTACTCACATTATTCTAGGTCCTCGGTGAAGACGCTTAGTTGTTTTGCATTAGGCATTGCTTTTTTTATGAAACCTTCCCATCAGAGACATATGTTAAGTCTGTAAATCAACTTAGCTTAACTTATATTTAAAGAAAAACAAAATAATCGGTAATTTAACTTAGTATTTTATGACATTCTGACTGTTAAGCAGTAGTTTTGGGGTTTTTTTTTTTTTACCTTGTTATAAATTGAAATATTCTGAATTTATTAGGCCGGAGACTGTCATTTAGGTACATTTGCTTTATAAGCCAGGAAAAGAAATCGCTTTCGAATTTGAAGACAAAGGCAAGAATTTTAGAGTTTAAGTTAAGACATTTTATTACATAAAAACTAGAGATGAGGAGTTCTTTCCTTAAACATGAAGAGTGATGATTTTATGAAAGTCTTGGAGTCCTATTTAGAAACTTCATAGTGTCAGATTTCTGTAGTAGAGTTCTGCCTTTGAATGTGGGAGACATCACAACACAACTTTTCTGGGTGTACTTTACCCTGAATAATGTATGAGGTGTATAATAGCTCTGCAGTGCATTCTCATCTCCACGGAATACGGTCTTCCTTAGTATTGCATTTTCCACTTTCAGTTCTTAAGCTCTGTGTTTACTATATTGGATGCGCGATAGTGAATAGACAAGGTGGGAGAAGAAGGTTCGAAAATTGGAAATCCTTGGCAATCCAGGAAATAGTTTAATATTTCAGTGTAATGTGACTATGAAAATGTGACTTTTGCATAGACTTTTCCTCCAGGGTTTCTGAAACTGGGCTTGTCTGACTACAACATCCAAAAGGAGTCCACGCTTCATCTTATGTTGAAACTTTGTGGTGGTGCTAAGAAAAGAAAGAAGTCTTATACCACTCCGAAGAAGAATAAGCATAAGAGAAAGAGGGTTAAGCTGACTGTCCTGATATACTATAAGGTGGATGCAAATGGCAAAATGAGCCGCCTTCGTCGGGAGTGCCCTTCAGATGAATGTGGTGCTGGGGTTTTTATGGCCAGCCATTTTGACAGACATTATTGTGGCAAATGTTGTCTGACTTACTGTTTCAACAAACCAGAAGACAAGTAATTGTTTATGAGTTAATAAAAGAAAGGAACTAACCTTTAAAAAAAAAAGAAAGAAATGGAGCATGCCATTGTCATAGATTGGATCCACTAAGCCATTAGGGTAATTCAACTACTTCTTTTTCTGATTCTACTCTATCTTTCTGATGGTTATTTGGTTTTCTACATTGACATACAGAACAATATGTATAGTATAGTAAGATTCCATGTCATTATAAATTTAACATATGTAGAATATATTTTCACATATATATGTAGAATATATCTATTATAAATAAAGTTCACATAAGTAGAATATGTCTATTATGTTTTCATAGAAAGTCTTAAACAGTTTCCATACAGCAGCCTTTAATAGTGAGTACCTGTGGGGAATGTGATTGATGGCGCAGGCTTGTAGGTAGTTGTGTGGGGAATTTAAGTGATCCTCATTTTGCTTTTTTTAATTTGTCTTTTTTTTTAGATAAGAAAAATGTAAAATGTTTCCTCCATCCATCCCCATTTCAATTTGATTTGAGGCAGTATTTGAGACCTTTTTTCCCACTGAATGCCTATAATGGACTCTGACCTAAAACTGGCAGGCCAAGGACCCTCTGAGGTGCCATTGGTTTGGGCAGGTCCTGTCCAGAAGGCACCTCAGGTTCTTGTTTGCAACATGACTATCTCTTAGAAAGAACTAAGACTTAAAATTTATTCAGATACTGTTTTTTTTTTTCTTTTTTCTAAAATACATCTAAAATCATCATAGCCACTTAAATTTCCAAGAAAAATATAAATTTTGCTGTCTAAACCTGTGGGTCAGATGAAGTCTTTTATCTTTCCAGAACTACAGTTTTAATTTACTTTAAAAAAAGAAAAGATAATAGTTTGCCTGTTGTTACATGATGCCTTTCCTTTGCTTTAGAGCTCTTCTCTGCAAGTATAAAAATTTCCAAAGCTTCTGGTAAAAAGTAAAAAAAAAAAAAAAAAATCACTGAAAACGTTGCCTTAACATATCTATCAACTTTATGACATAAATTCTGATAAAGAAAGGCCTCTTGAGAGACCAGTGGTTTATGTTGGTGATACTTATACTTTTATAACCATCACTTAAAAGTAATAAATCACTGAGTGAAAGAAGCATCATTTATATTCCAAATATAAATATACTCCTTAATCTTACTTATATGTTAATAAGTTAGGCAATTCCCATCACTTTGTATGTATTATCACATATGTAGTATATATTATCACATGCCATGTAATGTTGATTTTTACTCACATTATTCTAGGTCCTCGGTGAAGACGCTTAGTTGTTTTGCATTAGGCATTGCTTTTTTTATGAAACCTTCCCATCAGAGACATATGTTAAGTCTGTAAATCAACTTAGCTTAACTTATATTTAAAGAAAAACAAAATAATCGGTAATTTAACTTAGTATTTTATGACATTCTGACTGTTAAGCAGTAGTTTTGGGGTTTTTTTTTTTTTACCTTGTTATAAATTGAAATATTCTGAATTTATTAGGCCGGAGACTGTCATTTAGGTACATTTGCTTTATAAGCCAGGAAAAGAAATCGCTTTCGAATTTGAAGACAAAGGCAAGAATTTTAGAGTTTAAGTTAAGACATTTTATTACATAAAAACTAGAGATGAGGAGTTCTTTCCTTAAACATGAAGAGTGATGATTTTATGAAAGTCTTGGAGTCCTATTTAGAAACTTCATAGTGTCAGATTTCTGTAGTAGAGTTCTGCCTTTGAATGTGGGAGACATCACAACACAACTTTTCTGGGTGTACTTTACCCTGAATAATGTATGAGGTGTATAATAGCTCTGCAGTGCATTCTCATCTCCACGGAATACGGTCTTCCTTAGTATTGCATTTTCCACTTTCAGTTCTTAAGCTCTGTGTTTACTATATTGGATGCGCGATAGTGAATAGACAAGGTGGGAGAAGAAGGTTCGAAAATTGGAAATCCTTGGCAATCCAGGAAATAGTTTAATATTTCAGTGTAATGTGACTATGAAAATGTGACTTTTGCATAGACTTTTCCTCCAGGGTTTCTGAAACTGGGATGACTTTACAATGAGAGAAATAAGTGAAGAGCTAGAGAGTACCAGTTTTACTTCAGGGCTTGTTAGAAGGCTATTAGAAGCTGTTGGTGCAGCTAGGGAGGGGGAGAGAGAAATGTAAGTAATTTAACTGGAAGTATATATCATTTAATAGAGAGTGTATTCATGTGCACAGAGGAGAGAGACAGAGAAGGAGAGAGAAAAAAAGAGAGAGAGAGAGAGCATCCTGACAAGGTCTCACTATACCACAATCCCTTTCCCTCGCCCTCTGGCTTCTCAGATCTTGGGTACCTGTGGTGTTTTCAGGCCAACCTGATGATCCCAACCCATCAGCCATGTGGCCTCCAGCACTGCAGTTCAATATGCTACAGACTGTGCCACTTGGCTGAGCTGAAGAGTAAAGTATTTTTATATTAAAAGGGTACCACTGGAACCACCAGATGGTGTCATTCTTATGTCACCAGACTACTACGTGGCTGACCGCAGTTTGAGTCCTGGACCGGTGACTTCAAAATCATCCAAGGCGTGTGTGCCAAGATCCTGTGAAGAGAATGGAGGAGAAGGGATTGCAGCGTCGCCATGGCCCCTGTTGTGTGAGGTGGGTGATTTCTTTCCCTCTCATTATGTCTGTATCTCTGTCTGGCAAAACCTCTAAAAAAAAAAAATGGTAGTTATGTCATGAAATACAACTTTAGAAATTCTCATGATTCTTCATGGTAGAAGACCCAGAGTAGGCACTTCAATTTTGTTTTAAAATGAGGGAGATTTGAGGATAAAATTCCATATTAAAACTGAATAATTAAGGGCCAGCAGGTGGTGTGGTAGTTAAAGTGCTGGATTCCTATATGACCTACCACAATTTGAGTCCCGGACCTGGTGGCTTGCTTTCTCATATTCTCTCTCTCTCTTTGTCTTTTGCTCTCTCTCTCATGCCCTGTAGCACATTAAGAAAAATACTTATAGGTAAAATTAAACAAATAATTCTAACTCCCCCCCCCAAACCTAATAAATAACCTCACAACACTGTAGAGTATGCCTTCTATTGAGCTAGAACTTTATTTTCTAAGTACTGAGTCACTCTGAGATTTATTCCTGAATGATTATAGGAAAAAGAAAGGAATGTCTGAGAGGAAATGGCTAATGCTGACCCAGTGCTCTAAACAGGACAAGGCTTTAAGAGTAATATCTGCCATTAAGCTCTCTTGTGACCCACAAGCAATAAATGACAGTCTTTTAAAAATGGCAATGGCTTATCAAATTCTTCGGCATCAAGCGAGGAAGAACTCGAGCAATTTCTCTACACTTGTAATGTCAAGAGGAGTCATACTCTGAGACCTCTGTTATAAAAGAGGAATTGTTTGTGGCTATTGAAAAATCCTGTGGAACTGTCCATCAAACTTTATGAAATGTGTGAGTTACTTAGGTATCAGCTTTCTGGATCTAATTTTCATTCCAGAGCATTCAGAATCAAACCCTTTCCTTATTGGCTTGTTTCTTGCTGATCAACATTATGCTATTTTACTCTTCCCCCTCCTATCTGTTTTAATTGATTCTCATCAGTTTTTCTTTTCTTCATCTTCTGAGACTATAACTCACTGCTTCTCAAAATGGGGTCTGTGGCCCTCCTGGATCAGAAAAAACTGTGATGTGTATTAAAAATGAAAGTTCTAGGACTTACTTCCACTATATTAAATCAGATTCTCTGGGGTGGAACCTAGGAATCTGCATTTCAATAAACTTGAGGGAGATTTCATCTTACTGAAGCAAAGAAGATTTGGTGATTATCTAGTGATTATAAGTTTTAGGACTTTTTTTTAGAAGATATTTTTATGGTAACTAGGAGTTCTGTTGGGTGTTTGTAACTATCATCAAAGATTTTTACTAAATGGGTTTTATGTTGTCTTAGACACTACTAAAGAAACATAATTAATCTGAGCTTTAGAAATGGTTTTCAAACTTAATTGTGGAAGGCTGTCATAACACAGATTAAGGTGTTATAAATTGTATAACAGAGTACACAACACAAATTCCTAGACCCCACAACAAAGTTGAGTAGGTCCTGGGTAGGAACACAGAACTTGGTATTTCTTTTAAGGCCCTAATACTGTTGCTAGTTTGCAAACTCCACTTGGAGAACTCTAGAGCTTGGAGAATTTGAGATGCTCTACCTTAACCTTTGTCCTGAAAATGTATTTAAAAGAAAATTTATTCATTTATTTGTTGCTAATTTATTTCTTCTTTTACAAGAGAGAGAGAAAATGAGTCAGACACCCTGACAGGATCTCGGCACCGCCATCCACCACAGTCCCAGATAGGCTGTATCATGGGGACACTTACACACACCACATGCTCAGGGAGGCCTCTGGAAGTGAACCCGAAATCTTCCCATGTGAGTCAGCCTCACAGAGTGCTGCCCCTCCATCAACATTCAGCACCCTGAAGCCCTGGAAAATTTGGTCCTAAATGCTCAATGTTCATCATTTTCGATGCAGAAATAAAAGCATTACAAAAACAAATTTCTACCTGCTCTTTGGTGTGCATCACTCCTCACTCTTCACCTATGCATGTTTTGTCCTTCTGAGCATCACCCCAAACTCCTCAGGAGCAGTCCCTGATTCATAGAACTGAGTCACCTCTCTCCTTAGCCTTTTACCTCCATTCCAATTATATTGAAATTAGAATTGAATAAAGAAATTATGTATCCAATCCTATTTATCAGCATTACTATTTTCCAGTTTGCTACAGGACATGCACACTCACCAGAGAGAGACAGAGAGGAGGTGAGAAAGCAAGTCACCAGGTCTGGGACCTGAACCCTAGCTGGTCATGTACGAATCCAGGGCCCCAACTGCCATGCCACCCACTGGCCCCACCCACCCCAATTTTGACTTCTAGAGCTCTCATTCCTTTCCACGTGGTGTATAGTTATCCGTGTTTGGGGAAGATGTCTCATCTTTCATACCTTACTGTAAAGTCCTCAAACACAGGGTTTGTGCCTTTTTCACTCCATTCTGCCTGACAGTATATAGAGTAGTGCTAGGTACAGCTCTGATGCTCAGCAGATGTCGAACATCAAAGTTAGTTAATGAATGCTTCAGTGGGTGAAGGGTGAATCTAATTCCCTCTCATTGGTGCTAGACCATTAAGGCTACATATCTCGTACTCGCGGGATCTGTCTTCACGTCTTGTACCCGCGGGATCTGTCTTCCCGTCTCGTACTCATGGATCTGTCTTCACAGCAGTGATGGTCAATTTTTTTTCTTCCATTTGGCTGAGAAGGTAGGTAGTGTTTGGGATGAGCCTCTGTAGAGAAAAGCTTATTAAAATCCAAGGAATATTCCAGGAAGGTGTTAAGGTCTTTGGCTGGATTCCTAGAGACATTTTTCTGTTTTCTGTCTACATAAAGCGTTTCTGGACTAGTAGCTCCTGCCTCACCTGGGAGCATGTAAGAAATACAGAATCTGCTCTCTCCACCCATCTCCAAAATGAGGATCTGCCGGTGATTTATGTGCACATTCAAGTCTGGGAAGCATTGCGCTGCTCAGAAGTTTCCTTTTGACTGAAAAAGATTACTTATAAATAGTGGCAAGTCAGTACTAGAATTTTCTGGTGGTTTTAAGTTTTAAACTCTTTTTTTTTTTAGAAGATACTTTTATGGTAACTAGGAGTTCTGTTGGGTGTTTGTAACCATCATCAAAGATTCTTACTAAATGGGCATCATATTGTCCTAGACACTACTAAAGAAACGTAATTAATCTGAGCTTTACCACAAAACCAGACAGCATTGATGTGGGAAGGCATATATTAAGACATAATTAAACATGTGAAGCCTATAGATGCAGCATCAATACAACATGAATGGATTTGTTCTTGACTTTTTTTGTTATTCATCCTCTATAATCCATATTTCTTTGATTTCACGGTTTTCAACCAAGAGAGTTTTAGCTATTTGGCTATGAAAATTTGGTTTTAAATAGTAACCTGGATTGATTATATAAACATTGATGTATCTGAGTACTTTCTATTCTATCTCAATTTATAATGAAACATAACAGATATTTTTTGATATGAAAAACTAGTTAAGCTACATGGTACCCCAAAAAGGTCATATTCTCTTTGACTTTCATTTATAGTAAAACTGATGCAGAACTGGATCAGGCATCAGAAACATAATTAACAGTTTTAAGTATATTGTCAAAAAAATATGGGCAAGTGTTTATATGCTTTGTCTTAAAATGTTTACTCATAATTTAGTGTTCAGAGTATGTCATTATTATACAAATATAAAACATTCCTTTAAGCTTATTTAAGATTACTGTACTTAGAATATTGATCCTGCTCCCCACTGAATGGATTATATAATATTTAATTTGTTAAGCTTATTTGGGATCTGAACTTATTTGGTTAACATCTCTGTTCTTTTATGATAGTTGTGATTCTTATAGTATGCTTATTAGAAAGGTCAGAGTGGCTGCTTTGAAAGCACGGCCAGTATTGGGATGAGTGTTTTGGCAAGACTATTGAAAGAGTTTGGGAACTTTATATGTCTCGTTCATTACTGTGTTGTTTTTCATTTCTGTGAGAGGTTTTATGTGACATAATTTAACAAAAGAACAGTGTCATTAGAAAGCTATTTAGGATATGAATGGTATTATTGCATTGTAAACATTCTGCTCTCCTAGACCCTTGAGTCTTAGAACAAGTGAATACAACAGTTAATTATAAGAATATCTTTCTTTCCATTTTACATATTATAGAATTTTAGTGAATTTTTTACGGTTGAAACCTATTTTTAAATGGTCTTAGAACAAGTGAATACAACAGTTAATTGAGTCTTAGAACAAGTGAATACAACAGTTAATTATAAGAATATCTTTCTTTCCATTTTACATATAGAATTTTAGTGAATTTTTTACGGTTGAAACCTATTTTTAAATGGTCTACTTACTAGTTATATCATTGCTATTAAACTTCTAGCACATAATAATTAATACATTATTTACAATAATTTTGTCTCACTGATTTTGTCTTTATCTTAGACTACAGAATTGAAAACAACCAATGCTCACTACCAATATCATAAAATGGCCACGTTCATTATAAACAGAAACAAAACAATATTCTTTTCTTAATGAGAATGTTAAAATTTCTCCTAATTTTTTAGGCACTTTCCTAAGTTACATGAAGATTAGCATTGTAAACAGTCAAGTCTCTTATAAGCTCTTCCTCTTTAAAACATTCTTTTTCTTCCCTTCATCAACATGAAACCCAAGAATTCCTGAATTAGTAACGAAGTGCCCAACTTATAGTAGGCAACTGATGCATATTCGTTGAAATCAGTATTTGAGAAATTTTTTGATTCATCAAAAAAGAAAAAGTTTTAAAATGTAGACATGGATTTCAGAAATTAAAAATGAAAAGTCAGTGCTAACAGGATATGGAAGGTAGTTATGTATGTTTTGTATCAGTAGTAACCACACGCCATGCATTTCAGTCCTGTGCTAGTGTGCTTTAATGTTCGGAACAATAAACTTCTACATAAGTGCATAAAAGTTTCATGCTCTCACCCTATGCTAATTTTCTGAATCAAAGCATATTAAAAATGAAATAAAGTTGTTTCCAGAGACGAAATAGTTCAAAAGACTAGGGAACTTTTTTTTTTTTTTTTCTAAAGTGCATATCTGGACTTAGGTTTAGAATTGCATGTCTGGAAAAACTATTTATAATCTGCTTTTCTCTCCTTTTCTTTTATTTTTGCACGTATTTATTTTGGCCAGCTGGCGAGACAGATCTTTTTCAGGGGCTCAGCCTTCCAGTCTGAGTGTGGTTCTCCAAAACCAATCTTTGGATCAAATTCCTGTCTTACTTGCTCCTGTGTCTGAACAGTGTTGATGTCACAGGGGTATGGTGACCCAGTTGTCTGTCCCAAATGATTGGTGGCTTGCCAAGTAAAGAGCTTAGCCAGGCGACTACATACTACCCCAGGGGAAGGAAGTTGGGATAGAACGCTCGGGCAACTTGTCTTACCTTTGCGTTTCCCATGTCAGTTGTTTAATGTGAAGGCAGACACAGGAGTCTCCTGATAAAATAAATGTTTCCTCACTTCCTCCCTAGCTTGATTTTTGCCTCGTCTTTCACCATGTCAGGGTATCTAATGGGCTCACACAAAGGTTAATCTGAAGAGCCAGAGGTTGGAGAGTTATTCTTGCCCTGGAAATATTCCATAGCTGTGATTTTGAGGGAAAACTGTAAAATTTGGTTCTATTCTAGGTGGAATTTGTTCTAATGGGGTAATAAGATTTTGAACTAATTTGGGGCCCTAAGTATCACAGTTAGCCTGAGAAATCCTTCTTAGAGATTCTGAAATATCAGATCCAGTCAGCTGCTGAGAAGAATCAGGTGGGTTGCATTGACTGGGAACCAATTTTCCCTTGAGGTTGAACAGGTTGAGTAAAGGGCTGTTTACTTACTTCTTTTTTTTTTTTT
>NW_006159844.1:2775932-2794924 GCF_000334495.1 Tupaia belangeri chinensis | reverse complement strand
CGGTCGACTACGTGGGAGTCCAGCGACATAGCCATTACGCTAACTGCTGGTTCCCTAGGGCTGTTTACTTACTTCTCTGTCAGCTCTAACATTGACACACAGACTGTGGAAAGTTTAAAGGGTTCTGTACCTCACATTCCATATAATCTCAAATATGGGGTCTAACTTGATGTGATCATAAAACAGTGAAATTATGTGGTTGAAACTTGTGAGCACCTCTTTTCCTTTTTTCCTGGTGGTCATCTACAGGCAAAATGACCACTTTCAGTTTTCCCTACTAGAGATAGAGGCAGTATTATGGTTTGGTAGAAAGATAGCAGGTCTGTTGTTAGAGGTAGACTTGCTAGTCTCATCTCTACCAGCTGTGAGACCTCAGGTAACTGCTCTGAGCCACTTATCGGCAGGATAGGTGATCAAGTCCTTCTAGCCTTAAGATGTATGGATTTGATGGGAATAATATTACCTGCTCAGCCTACCAGACTAGGTTGTTGTGGGAATTAAAAGAGATCAAATTTATGAAACTACTCTATACACCCTCTACAAAAGATTAAGGAATGTGATACTATTAATTCCCTCTGAAGAATCAAAATAGTTTGCAATTTGCTTTTAATCTTCAAGACTGTGTATATCTTTTGTATTTGGATCTTTAATGATGCGTACCACAATGCAGGACAAATGAACAGACTAATCTCTCTCTCACGAGATGTAACTCCAAGTGTCATTCTAAAGCAGCTGGAGAGAGGATTTTTTTTTTTTTTTTTTTTTTTTTTGAGAAAGAGGTAAAATTAATCTTAGGCACACAGGGTTCTGGTGTTTTTTTTTTTTTTTTCTACTCCTTTCAAAGTTTTGAGAAGCAGCTTACTGTTCCACACTAGAGATTGCTTAAATGGCTGGGACCTTGGTAATGCTAAGGAGGAAACTACTTTGGTCCAGAACAACCCACAGCCAGGAAACTTAGAAGTGAGGGACAAGTGCTGATTGTATGAGAGACACTTTTAGAGCCCAAAGGGAAATAATGGTATCCTTTGGACCTGGCTGTTACTCTTGAGACATGGCAGTATTAGATTATGACCTCTATCCAGCTGTGGTAGTAAAAGATTATTTTCCATTCTTCTATGTCACAAAACTAAAATGCCACATATTCTCTCTCTATATATATATCTTGCTCTCTGTTTATTATCTCATCTATCTGTCTAATCTATCTGTAATTGGATTTAGTTGAGAGTAGTACAAAAAAAAATGAGAGTACTCTTTAGCAATATGAAATGTTCTCTTAAGTCTGCATACTCATAAATCATCTCTCCAGCTAAATTATGTTCCTTGAAGCCAGGAACCATGTCTTTCTCATATTCCCTCAAATACCCTAACAGCATCAGA
This sequence comes from Tupaia belangeri chinensis, assembly GCF_000334495.1. Lineage (NCBI taxonomy): Eukaryota > Metazoa > Chordata > Mammalia > Scandentia > Tupaiidae > Tupaia > Tupaia belangeri. Next base: position 2,793,547 of record NW_006159844.1, on the reverse strand, counting down.
CTCAGTCTAAGCCCATCGTAGGTGCTTGAAGTCACCTCTTGTTGGTAAGGTGGATACTCAAACACAAAGGAAAGCTGCTGAAGACCCAACTCTTTCTCCTATTCTTCTGTGTCCTTGAGTTCTCAGCTTATGGTTAAAGCTGAGGGGTAAGCACTATCCTTACAACTGCAGGGAACATAGGTAAGGGGTGGCAAGGTGGTGCAAAGTGCTCTAGCGAAGATTCTAATTGTCCACTTTGCCCACTGCTCCATGTGATGAATTCTAGATTACCTTGTGGTTATGAGCCTGAGGGACTGTTGAAAAGTGATTTTTAAAAAATTAAGGCTTCTGGAGAGTGGGTTAGATCAAATGAAGGGGACCAGCAGTGTTTATAATGGTACTGAAATTTAATTTCAGTGCTGACCTTTTATTTGACATTTTAGATAATGCTATGGATGTGCTCAGCTATTTGTTCTTAACATATTTTTCATCTTTTAGGGGCACTAATCTACTTAAATTCAAAGTCAACAGAAGAATAAAGTAAATTTTTGCTTAAAAAAATCACTTTTGAAAAAAGTTTATTCACAATATCAACAAAATATGCAATGCATATGAAATAACTTAAGAAATGTTCAAGACTGACCAAGTGTAAAACTTTATGAAGAGGCAAAAAAGTATTGGAAACAAAAATTATGTCCTCAGATGGGAAGAGTTCGTATTATATAGCTACTAATTCTTGTAAATTAACATAGAAGTTAAAAATTCTATTAAAAATCTTAATGAGCTACATTTTTTAGAACTTGAAAACAGAATTTTAAAGTCTATCTGGAGGAATGAATTGGTCAGATTGCAAAAAGTTTGAAAGCTTGAAAACATTAAAGACTAATGATGGTGTGCAGTGATGACGGAAACTAGAGGTGGGAATCTAAATGTCCCACCACTCTGGAGAGGCAACTATGCCATGTATACATCCAACATCCAACCAAGGCAACTCGTAAGTAAATCCTTGGGGAACTATTTCACATGTGGTAGAGACAGGGAGAAGATGTTTACAGCAAGACAAAACCAAACATGACACCTCCTTTACAAGGCAAGGTATAAAATAATTTAAATGACTTTATTCCTACAGCGGAATATTGTGAAACAATAAAAATTAAGGCACGAGAGCTATATTAATGATCTGTACAAACTTCACAAACATCATATTGAATGATAACAATGACAAAATAGGAAGCATATTATTTACACTAAAATATTTTTTAGTTTTTTAAGGGCTAGCCCTGGCACAGTCATTAAGTGCTGTGCTTTGGGATCTGGATCCTACATGACTGCGATTTGAATCCTGGCCCCAGCAGCTGGAAAAACATGCTAGGTGCATGTGCATGCATGCCCTAGATCCTGATGGGGTGGAAAAGTGGAGGAAAAAGGGTTGCAGAGTGATCATGCCCTGTTGGGAGGGATGCTTTCTCTCTCTTTCTTTTTCTGGTGAGCACACAGGACCTGTGGCAGTTAAAAAATAGTTTTTGGAATGCTAAAAAAAGATATATTATTTAAAAATATATGCATATGCTGTCAGGTATAATAAATTAGAAAGAGTTGTAAATGTCAAGGATAGTGACAGGACAGGCAGCTCTTTCTGATTAGGGGAAATAATTGAGGTAGGGAGACACAAAGACATTGACTACATTGCTAATTCTAAAAAGGCTTAAACTGAATGGGAGGCATATGCATGTTTATTATTCTACTTGTCTTTTCATATGGCTAAAAATTTATGTAATATGTTGAAAAGTGTTAAATTATAAATGGGTAAGACTAGGACAATTTCTGTTAGGATAAAACAAATCAATCAAAAGGACCTCATACCAGATATCATAGGATATCATGAAGCTAAAATAAAGAGCGTATTATGGAGGCCAGCAGATGGTGTACTGGTGTGTGGCTGGACTTCAGTTGACCACAGTTTTCAGTTCCAGACCTGAAAATCTTGCAGGGTGTGTTTGCATGTGTGTCCAAGATCCCAGGAGAAGAATGGACGAGGATTGTGGTATGGCCATCTCCCCTGGGAGGTGATTTCTTACTTTCCCTCTCACTATCTCTATCTCTCACTCCAGCAAGTGCATGTTCCCTATGGCAAAAACTTCCAAAAAAAAAAAAAAAGATTATCCGTCCGTTATCAAGGCCAATAATCTGGAGTCATCTTGGACTTCTTTATTCTTCTCACAATTATTATTTTTTTTAAATTCATGCATACTTTTTCATAATATGCTTTTTTATTAACTTATTGAAGGTCTCTCATTTATCCTCTATCTGACCCTTCTCACAACTTACAGCTCTTATTCTTACCCAATTCAAAAGCCACTTCATTTTTTTAGAAATTTGTTACAGCATCAGCCCACTCTTATACCAGAATCTGCATCAGTCAGAGAAACAGAACCAGTGTGTATGCAAACTCATGCGTGTGTGTGTGTGTGTGTGTGTGTGTGTGTGTGTGTGTAGGGGAGATGGGAGATTGACGGAAAGGAGCTGCTTAAATGCAGTTTCTGGGGCTGGCTGAGCAAGGCTGAGCTCTTTCCAGTAGCCCAGCAGGCTGAGCACACTGCCCGCTTCCTTAGGGAAACTTCCTGCTCTTAAGGATTTCAGCTGATGGGGCCCACACAGATGGAATAGAGTCCTGATTAAAATGAAAAATCCTTAATCTGACTAGTTTTACTTAAAACAGTTTGGTATGTATTAAATGAATACATACCAAATGAAAAGGACAGACTTTTTGCTAAGTAGTGTTGGGACAACTGGATAGCTATTTTCAAAGCAGATAGGGAAAAGCCACTACCCTACCAAAATAAGTAAATTTAAATGCCAAATCTATAAGAATAATATGGAAAATATGATGAATATGTATATAATCTTGAATGTACTAGGTCCTTTAAAACTTGACACCAAATGCAGAAATGAGAAAAGAGAAAAGTGGATAGATTTATCTACAAATTTAAACCTTGCTATATCAAAAACACTACAAAACAGTGAAATATAACTATATTTGCAGTGTATACATATATATATATATATGTGTGTGTGTGTATACATATGAGATGGGAAAAGTTCATATTACATAGCTATTAAATCCTTTAAATTACATATATATATAATTGTTAAGAACGAAAACACCCAGGGTCAGTCTTATAGCCTAGTGGTTAAGGGAGCTGGATCCCACATGGATGACTATGGTTTGAAAAACATTCTAGGTGCATGCGTGTGCATGCCCCAAATCCTGATAGGATGGAGAAGCAGGGAAGGGACTGAGATGTGACTATGCCCCATTGTGGGTGCTTGCTTTCATTCTCTGTCTCTCTCTGTCCATTTCTCTTTGGTTAATGCACATGCCCTCTGGCAATTAAAATATTTTGAAGTTAGGTAGTGTGATGTCTTCTGTTTTGTTCTTTTTGCCAGCATTTCTTTTGCTATTTTTTTCAATTCCATACAAATTTTAAGATTATTCTATTTCTGTGAAGAATGCCAGTGGTATTTTGATAGGATTTGCACTGAATCCATAGATGGCTTTGGCTAATATGGACAATATCAGTTCTTCCAATTCATAAACATGGGCTGTCTTTCCTTTGTGTGTGTGTGTGTGTGTGTGTGTGTGTATCTCTATTCCTTTTATCAGTGTCTTATAGTTTTTAATGTAGAGATTTTTACCTCAGTTAAATTTATTTCTAAGTATTTTATCATTAAAAATAGTATTGCTTTCTTGGTTTTAAATTTTTTTTTCTGCTAGTTTGTTATTGGTGTTTAAAAACAGTATTGATTTTTAAATTTTGCCAGAGGGTGAGTATGCTTGCCAGAGAGAGAAAGAAAGAGAGAAAAAGTGAGACTGCATGCCCCATGGGGAATAATCATACTGCAATCCCTTCTCCGTTCCTCTATTTTTGGGGCATGCATGCACATGTGCCCAGCGTGTTTCTCAAGCCAGCAGCTTCAGACTTGAATTGTGAGGTCAGCCTTGTGCCTTAGCTTCCATGCCAGCAGCTGGCCCAAACATATTACTGATTTTTATATGCTGATTTTGTATCTTGCAGCTTTACTGAATTTGTTTCTCAGTTCTAAGAGTTTTTTGGTGGATTTTAATGGTTTTTATAAGATCATGTCATCTGCAAACAGGGACAACTCGTCTTCCTCCCTTCCAATTTGAATATCCTTTTTCTTTTATTTTTAGTTTTTGCTATAGGGTTCCAGTGCTTTCTAGAGAGACAGACAGAGTGAGGGAGGGAGGGGGAAACAGAAATCACCCTACTGGGGGAACGGTCATGCTCAATCCATTCTCCTCTTGGGATTTTAAGCATGTACACATACATGCCTGGCATGTTTTTCATGCCTCTGGATCCAGGATTTGAATTCTTTCTTTCTCTTGTTCAATTGCTCTGGTTAGGACTTTTAGTACTATGCAAAATAAGAAAGATCAAAATGGGAATCCCCATCTTGTCCCAGTTTTTAGAGAAAAAGCTTTCAATTTTCCCCATTTAGTATGATGTTAGCTATTATATATGACATTCATTGTAATGAGGTTTGTACTTTTTTTTTTTTTTTATTATATATGACATTCATTGGTAATGAGGTTTGTTCTTTTTTTTTTTTTCTTTTTGAGTGGTTTTTGCTATAGGGCGCTTACACGCACCAGAAAGACAGAGACAGAGAGACAGAAAGTAAGAAATCACCCCCCAGGGGGGATGGCCACTACGCAATCCCTTCTCCTCCATTCTCCTCTCAGGATCTTGGGCGGGCACGCACGCACATGTGCCCGGCGTGAGTTTAAGCCACTGGGTCCAGAACTTGAACCGTGATCAACTACATGGGAGTCCAGCGACATAGCCATTACGCCAACTGCTGGTCCCCAGTATGTACTTTCTGTATCTAATTTGTTGAGTATTTTTAGCATGAAGAGATGTTATATTTTATAAAATCTTTTTCTGTGACTGTGTTTATTCCTTATTTTGTTGATGTGGTAAATTGCATTTATTGATTTGTGTATATTGACTCACTCTTGCAACTCTGGATAAATAACACTTGATCATGGTGTATAACCTTTATGGTGTGCCATTGGATTCAGTTTGCTAGTAATTTGTTGAAGATTTTTGCATCTCTGTTTATCAGGAATATTTGTGTGTAATTTTGTGTGTGTGTGTGCGTGTGTGTGTCTTTGGTTTGGGTATCAGGGTAATGTCGAATTTATTAAAATGAGGATGGGAGCATTCCCTCTTTCAATTAAAAAAAAAACAGTTTGAGAAGAATTGATGTTCTTTTTTAGAAGTTTTGTAGAATTCAGCAATGAAATCAGTTTATCTCGAGCTTTTTATTGTTGTGAGAATTTTTTTTTATTATTACTGATTCAATCCCATCACTTGCTACTGGTCTGCTCAGGTTTTCTGTTTTTTCCTCATTCCATATTGGTAGGTTGTATGTGTCCCTAAATTCATCTGCTTCCTTAGGTTTTTCAGTTTGTTGTGTGTAAGAAATCTGCTGTTAGTCTAATGAGACTATGTGACTTAATATTCTTATAATTCTCTTTTTTTTTTTTTGTTTTGTTTTTGTTTTTTAATGTAGTATGTTCCTCAGAGAGGAAATTTTTGAATTAGTTTATGTGGGGACTTTCAAACTTCCTGGATCTGGATGTTCACATGAGTCCTAACACTTAGTAATTTTTCTGCTATTATTTCATTAAATAGATTTTGTATTACTTTCCCTATTTTAACTTATGGGACTCCCATAATGAGAATATTTGTTAGTAGTGTCCCATAAGTCTCATAGAAATTCTTCTTCTTCTTTTCTTTTTTAATTGCTAGATGGTGTTCATACTTGCCAGAGAGAGAGAGCACAAGCGAGAGAGAGAACCCCCAATGGGGCATGGGCATACCAGGACATACTATAATCCTTTTTCCTTTATCTCTTCATCCTATCAAGATTTTAGGCATGCACACACATGTGCCTGTATGTATTTTATGCTGCCAGGGCTAAGATTTGAATTGCAATCACCCATGTGGGATCTGGCTCCCCATGTGCATTGCTTAATCACTGTGTTATGGGACTGGCCCTTCTTTATTCTTTTTAATTCTATTTTTGTTCCTGCATAATTGTGTTATTTTAAATGACTTATCTTCCAGTTCTGAAATATTTTCTTCTGCTTCTAGTCTGTTATTGAAAATTTCAGTTGTATTTTTCATTTAATTTATTGACTTACTCAGTTCCATGATTTGTTTTGTTCTTTTTTTTTGTCTGTGTGATATACCTATCTTTAAATTTCTCATGCAGATTATGAATTGCTTTTCTAACTTTATTGAATGATCTGTCTATATTTTCTTGTATTTTGCTTACTTTCCTTAGGATCATAATTCTAAATTACTTTTCAGGCAGTTCAAAGAGTTTTTTTTCCTTTGGGGCCTGTTATGGAAAATACTGTATTCCTTTGAAGGTGTCATGTTGCCTTGCTTTTTCATGATTTTTTTTGTGTCTGTTTGTTGATATCTGCATATCTGATGGAATTGTTGACTTTATTAACTTCATAGTATGGCTTTCATGGTGAGATAATTTACTAGAGATGGGTCCTAGGATGTTGGTAGGGTTAGGTGTGTTGGCTTTGGCTAAGCCGAACTGTGCCCATAGCTACCAAAGCAACTATGCCTAACTATGAACCAACCCAGTAAACTGTGTGTGTTGTGGAGGGAGGGGAGAAACTTACTCCTGGCACAGTCAAGTGGTTAACTGCAGTATTATTGGCCTGTGTTGGTGGATCCTAGGTGGGTGGGGCAACTACCAACTAATGGCATATGGTTAAGCACTGGCCAGGTTCCTGACTTAGTGACTTGGGAGGATGGGTCTTCAAAATGGCTCCAGATAGCAGCAGCCTGGGGCAAAACTTGGACTGGGTTTTCTCTCTAAGGCTATGCAGTGAAGTTTGCCAAACTGGCCCTGGACCCATGAAGGATATAAGATGGTTCTGTAGCAAAAATTTTATGTGACATTGATTCTATAATTAGTGGAGGACACTGGGGGATTTTTGTTAATTCTTCTGTGCCGTGAGAAATCTCTTTGTTTCCAAGAAGCTCCCAACTGATGGGATGGGGCTGTAGACGTGGAACACGTTTTCTTTTTCTTTAAAGTCCATCTTGGTCCAGCTGTGGTGGTGCAGGCGGTAGGTGCATTGCCACATGATGCTGGAGCCATATGGGAAGACTCTGGGTTTGTGTCTTGGGTCTCCCTGAACATGCTGTGATCTTGGCTGGCTGCAGGGCTGTGGGGAGGACTGTTACGTGGAGACCTTGTAGAGGATGCCCCTCTCTCTCTTTCAAAATAAATAAATAAGTAAGTAAGTACTAAAAAAAGTTTATCCTGAGTCTCTGTGTACACTGGTATCTACTCCACATCCTTGAAATACTCCAGCCTTTTCTCTCTATCTCTCTGGGTAAATATCAGATGTTCACTCTGATTTTTTTTTTTTTTTGTAATAACCAGAATATGTGCCAAGCTCCTCTAGCTGGCCATTTTGCTGTCAGCAGAATTCACATATTCTTTTCTTTAAAAAATAATTCTTGTGGGGGGGCAGTCAGCAGCTGGCATGGTGGTTAAGGGCACTGGACCCCTACATGGGTGACTGTAGTTTGAGTCCTGGACCTGGCGGCTTGCTTTTCCTCTCTCTGTCCCTCTCTGTGCCTCTCTGGTCGAAATAAAAAATAAATAAATAAAATTAAGTAAAATAATTCTTAAAAACAATTCTTGGGGCTGGCAGTTGGCATGGTGGTTAAGGGTGCTGGACTCCCACATGGCTAACCACGGTTTGAGTCGCAGACCTGGAGGCTCTCTTCTCTCTCCCTCTCTGTCTCTCTGTCCCTCTCTGGTCAAATTAAAATAAATAAATAAAATAAATAAAAATAAATGAAATAATTCTTTAACCCCTTCCCCCCATTACCTGAGAGTGCATGTGTTCACCAGAGAGAAAGGGAGAGGAAGGAAGCACCCCTCAACGGGGCCTGGTCATGCCATAATTCCTTCTCTCCAATTCAATATCCTGTCAGGATTTTGGGAATGCATGTACACACATACACCTGGTGTGTTTTCCAAGCTGCTAGGGCTAGGAATCAAGCCATGATTGACCCTATGGGGTATGGCTTCTTTAACCATTAGGCTACGGGTTGTTCCAAGTTTATCTACTTCAGATTTGCACTTCTTAGGCCACACCAGCCAGAGGTGGTCTTGTTGATGATATAGCACATATTTCTGACTCTTGCCTCTATCACTGTTTTGGAGCTTCCGAGTCTCACAGTGAGTTGTAGGGGGTTCATGTCATGGGGCTTCATGAGCAAATCCGGTTGGCTATTGTGCCAGACACTGCCATCTGTTCCTCTCAAGCGTTGTCTTCATTTGGTGACTTCTTTGTTGCTTGTGAACGTGACTTGGGGACTTCACTGATGCTTACCCCTCCTATGTGTCTCCTTTACTGGCCTCTTCATGGTCCTGGCTCCATGGGTAAATAGTTAGAGCTCCCAGGAAGTTGGCACAGAGAACAATGAGTGATTGGACAGCTACTCTTCTTTACTACATTAACTATAAGAATATCACCTTTTGGCTTCTTTCATTTATCCTTTTATTTCTCCTTAAGTTGTTTTAAGATCTTTATTCTCAAAGTGAGTAGTCTTATAGGTAGAAAAGACATCAGTGCCATTCATTTAATTACTTCTACAGCATTTTAGAAGCAACCAAAATAGTCTGATAAGCATTGTCACTTAAAAACCTGCAGTGAAGGAGGCTTATTATAAACTATATAAAGTTTTGTGTTCTAATTGATGAAAATACCAGAGTTGGGGCCTGCAGGTGGTATAGTGGTTAAGGCATTGGACTCCCACATGACTGACCATGGTTTGAGTCCCAGACTTGGCGACTTGAAGCTCATATCAGGTATGTGTTTGTGTGCATGCCCAAAATCCTCGGAGGAGAAGGGATTGCAGCATGGTTGTGCCCTCTGGGGGGTGACTTCTCACTTTCTCTCTCACTCTCACTGTCTTTCTCTTGTGAATACACACACCCAGAATCCTCGTAGTCTCCTTTGCAGTTTGAGCCAATTGTTTTGTGTCTTTCTTGCGACAGATAGGAGACACCATTCTGCACATCTGGAAACTCTGGCTTCAGGGAAGCCCATGACCTCACTGAAGTGCATAAGGAATGTGTACTTTGACCATCCTAGTTGGGCAAGTGAAATGTCACAGGGGTACTGGAGTATCTGGCTGAGGGGATGGGGTAAGGTGGAGGATTGAGAAGAGGGGCCTACCTTTGCAGCCAGGTGAGTATGGAAAGACCTCCCTTCTTTATGGCAAAGAGAGTCTTACCATTTTATACTTCATTTCCTTTGAGCTGCTGCCCTCTCTCTTACTCTGGCAAGTGCATGAATTTGGCAGGGAGGTTGGCAAGCATTTCATAGAACGATAAAGGTTAAGGTACAGTGGAGGTTGTTTAGTGCAGAATTGTAAATATTTGTTAAAAGGTTTGTGGAACTGCTTCTTTTGATACCTCTAATCCACCGAGACAGAAATAACTTCAAAGCCATGCCTAGTCTCACTTGGTCCTCAACCAAAGGAAAAGATCAGCTACTGCTAAAATATGTTTTCACACACAGCCAGGCAGCCTGCCTTAGCAGGCGTTCTGGAGGGTGAATCATAATTTAATTGTCTTTGGGCACTTGTACATCTGTTTAGGGACGTCAACAGGGCAAGAGCTGAGCTGCATGAATAAATGTGAAGGAGCCTTTAGTTTACACCGTTCCATGCTGTCAACAGCGGAACGAGGAGTGAGGTTTTTGTGTGTTCAAAAGGATGGGCTGAGCCAGTTCACCTTCCCAGAGAAAGGGAGGCTTTCGCTCCGTGCTATTGGGAGTAGAGGGAGGCAACACTTCTTACACTTTGGGGCGTCTCTAGAGATTTAAGAATAGTGATTTCCAAATTATCCCATGACCTGGGTATGTTAGGAGTTCTGGATGGAGGTGAGTAAAGGGAATTGGAAATGATTTTTAAATTGCAGGTGGTTTTTAGCAATTTGATCTTTTATTTTTTTTTTGTCTTCCATATTTTAAGCTTCTGTGAACAGTTACTGTTGAGTCTAGTTCCTTCATTTTCTTTTTTTCTCCAAAGCATTTATTTGCATTTCATAGGATTTTATTTGTCCCTAAAAGCAATGAAGAAAACACAATAGTGAACAGTACCTATATTGCCATCTATAGGAAGAAAATGGATTACATGAATTTTACTATGTCTAATTAATGAACAGTATAAAAAGCAAACAGACTTTTTTTTTTTTTTACATTTCCAACCTACTACCTAACACATTACTTTTCATCTTTACTACCATTTCTGTAGCTCATACTATATACATTCTTTATACATCTTTTACTGTGGATTTTTAACTACAAAGAAGTATAAATTCCATTCTTTTTCATTATATAACTAAATTGTTAACATATAATTTGATTTAACCATTGAAGAGGCTTTAGAAATTTCAAAGAACTTTTGGGCTGAGATTGGCTTATTCCCCTGCCGGTGCTTCTTGGTTTTTAGGTTAAGGTTTGAGGCCTACCACAGCCTCCCAGCTACTTTCAACAAGAATAGTCAAGTATGTGTTTCATGTGTGCATTTTTTTGCAAGCAACAGCTGACAGTACTACTTAAGGTGAAAATTGCTTGCTGCATCCCAACATGTGGACTGCCCTTTTCTGAGAGTTGATGGACATTACCTATTGTCTGCCAAGACTCCTATAGTGCTGGTTTATGCCTGGTTGTCTGTACCTACCACCAAAACTTCTGATTATATCGATCTGGGTTGAGTCACAGACAGGAAACACTTTTTTTTCTTTTGTATGAGAGGTATTTTTTTTTTCTTTTTTCTCTATAGGGTATGTGCGCTCGCCAGACAGATAGAGAGAGACAGAGAGATAGAAAGCAAGAATTCACCCCCCAGGGTGGATGGCCACACCACAATCCCTTCTCCTCCATTCTCCTCTTGGGATCTTGGGCACGCAAGCACACGTGCCCAGCGTGAGTTTTAGACACCAGGTCCGGGACTCGAACCGTGGTCAACTACATGGGAGTCCAGCAACATAACCATTATGCCTAACTTCTGGTCCCAGGAAACACTTTTTAAAGCTTTCAGATGATTATATGTATAGTAGGGTTGAGGACCTCTGTTCAATAGCAGAGAGATAATGCAATATTAGTGTCCCACTCATTCTGTATTTTCTGATCTGCTTTCTAGTTTGGCAAAGGTGAGAAAACATTGTTATAACCTTTGGCTTGAGACTTCATGTATTTCCAAACAGTAATTTTGAGAACCTATTTCTATCCTTATGGAGAAAAAAAAATAGCCTATTTAAGAAACATAAGGAAGCAGTGTTTGCTGAGTGAAATTCATCAGGGTTATTTAGTGCTTTGGTTGAGAAGACTGACTCTCAAGCTTTGAGAATGTTAGGCAAGGAATTTTACTTTTCTCTCAATCCTGGCTTACTCTTTTTGTCCAAAATGAATCATGATGCATATCTCATGTTATTATGAGAGTTTCAATGATTATAAATGTAGCTTTTAGAACCTATGTACACAATAACATTTATTATCCTAGTATGATTGAGCTGACAACAAAAAATAATACTAAGAATCCATGAGATACTTCAAGAAATACATTTTATAGCCCAATAGGTCTTCATCCATTCAGGAATTTACTAAATACTATGAGTCAGTATTGTGTACAAGCATGAGTGCTGGGACATGGGACCAGATACAGTCTCTAGCCTGGTGGGGCTGATAGTATGGGATAGAAGAGAGAAGGAAAGCAAAACACCAGCGTCAAAGCTTGTAGCCAAAATGATTGGATTATTTTCCTTTTGATTAAGAAACAAATCTACTGAGAAAAGCTTTTGTCGGAGCAAGCAGAACAGTTAACTGTTCTAGTTATATTTTACAGATATCTATTGCAATGTAGCAAGCCATCCCAAAACTTAGTGGCTTACAAAAAAATTATTTTTTTCCTATTATCTCTTGGGTCGAAGGGTTTCTCGAGCTTAGCCAGGCAGTTCTCACTTGGGGTCTTTCACACATTTGCAGTCAGTTGGTGGCTGGGATTGGTGTCATCTGAAGACCCCACTGGGTTCATTGATGTGGCTTGCATTTATTACATGAGCACCTGTGTTCCTAGGTAGGGCTGTCAACCAGGGTGTTCCCATGAAGGTTGGACTTCTCATGACATGATGAGTGTTCCAAGAATGAGCATCCTGAGACCTAGGTGAGAACATCACAGATTCTTGCGTGATGTTCTGCAAATGTCAAATGGCGGGAATAATATCTGTGGAGTGGGGGTAAGTGATTGGGACAGAATTCAGATTTAGAAGACATCAGTGTAGAGGTGACAGTTGAAGCAGGAGGAAGACCACTGATGTATGTGTGTGGAGGTTGAGGGTGGCTCTCACATTCAATCAGTAGAAGAAAGAACCAAGCCCACAGTAGAGTTTGTAGAAGGCAGAAGAAGAATGAGAAAGGACTGAAATCAGGGAAACCAATATAGAGAAGTGGGGTTTTTTTTGGGGGGGAGAGATGTTTGCTATAGGGCATGTGCGCTCACCAGACAGACAGAGAGAGACAGAGAGACAGAAAGCGAGAAATCACCCCCCAGGGGGGATGGCCATGCCGCAATCCCTTCTCCTCCATTCTTTTCTCGGGATCTTGGGCATGCACGCACACGCGCCCGGCGTGAGTTTCAAGCCACCAGGTCCGGGACACGAACTGTGGTCGACTACGTGGGAGTCCAGCGACATAGCCATTACTCTAACTGCTGGTCCCAGAAGGGGTTTTTTTTTTTGCTACAGGGAGCATGTACTCTCCAGAAAGACAGACAGAGAGACAGAAAGTGAGAAATCACCCCCCAGGGGGGATGGCCACACTGCAGTCCCCTCTCCTCTATTCTCCTCTTGGGATCTTGGGCACGCACACATACATGCCCAGTGTGAGTTTAAGCCACTGGGTCCAGCACTTGAACCATGGTCAACTACATGGGAGTTCAGCAACATAGCCATTATGCCAACTGCTGGTCCCAAGAAGTGTTTTTATCAAGCTGCAGTATTCCTCATCCAAAATGTTTGGGATCATAGTAATTTGGATTTCAGATCATTCAGATTTTGCAATATTTGCATAGATATAATGAGGTATCTTGAGGATTGGACCTAATTTTAGACATGAAATTCATTTATGTTTTATGTAGACCTTAACACATAGCCCAAAGATAATTTTGTACCATATTTTTATATCACAACATTTTGAATGTGATCTGTCACATGAGGTCAGGTGTAAAATTTTCTGCTTGTAACATCATGTCAGTACTCATAAAATGTTGAATTTTGGGACATTTTGGATTTCAAAATTTTGGATTAGTGATGTTTAACCTGTACTAGACTTAAATGTCTCAGAGAGTTTGAAAGAAATGATATTTGAGAATCAAGTTTGATAGGAAAGAGATCTGAGAAACATTTTTTGTGACTTAAAATGGAGATTACTGAATGATAATATAATCGACATGTGTTTGGAGTTTGAGTTTAGAAAATAAGATCATCAGTTAGTTTGTTCCAAAAGGGCTTCATGAATGAAATGAAGACTTAATTGGTCTTTGAAAAATATTTTTGGGGGATAAAACTGGAAAATATATTCTAGTTTTGTGTTTGGGCTGGTGGGACAGAGTAGCCAGCCATTAACCGAACCTGGGTCTTCATCTTACTGGCCACGCCGCCGGGTTACACTAGATGTTAGATGACTGACCTCCACTAAGTGGCAGAACTGTGACTGAGTCAGATGATATAAAACAAGATGTTATGTACTTTAACTCTTCCATACATGGAAGACCTGTGTCAACATTCCATATGTGATTTTCCATGTTCTTTCTTCTTTTGGAGTTACCCTGGAAACCTTATATTAAGGATTGTTAAGCCACAAGATGGAAGCATCCTTAATCCCTGAGTTATCACTTGGAGGGAAGCCACCTGCCAAGTAGAAACACCTGTTTTGGATTTTAAGTTAGCAAGAAATAAACTTCTATTAAGCTGCTGACATTTTGGTTTATCTATTACAGCAACTAGAAATGAGACTCTTTTAAAGGGCAAAAAAACAGACTGATGAGTCTGGGGAGGAGGGCTGAAAAAGAGAATAATTGAAGAAAAGGTTGGAAAAGCGGGTGTTGGTCAGATTATGAAGGACTGAAATTTCAAGGAAAAGTTTTTAAATTTTTGTAATGTTATATTAAATATTTCATTTTTGCATTTGAAAAACACTTCATATTTTTTATTGTTTTCTGATAATAGCTAAATGAGGTAGATATTAAATCATACGGTTGATGAAGTTTAGCCTCAAAGTGAGTAAATGATTGAACTAAGGTTACTAACATTATTCAAGCACAGAACTAAGATTTGAACCCAGGTTTACTGATTCAAGGCTAATATCCTTCCCATTATGATATACCTGACTTGGATGATCAATTGAAATAAAAAACTTAAGCAAGAAATTTACATGTCTGAGACAGAATCTGAGGATTATTACTTTGGTAGTAACTTTTACAACGAATTAGCAGTGATTCTAATTAGTGAGTTTGAAGGCAAGCAGGAAACAAAGAGATAAGCTTGAATTAAGATGGTGGCAGACGGGAAGAGAACGAAGGGTCAAAGATGTAGGAAGGAAAAATTTGCAGGACCTGGAGCCTGCAAGTGAGAGACAAGGGTGAGGCAGGATTGGACACTACCCACTATTAAGGTTCAAGTATATCTTGGCATGTTTGGCAAAATGGTAGAGAAGGCCCCAGGAGAGTTCATTTGCATGGGGACTTCATATTTCCTCGGAAAGAGGACTTCTGTGCCTGTTTGGGTCTTGGAGCAAAGGCGCTCACTCCACTCCCAGGGCTTTTGTTTAGCACTGAGACAGGTGGAGAGAGGATTAGAGAGCAAAAGCAGGAAAAGATGTTTTCACGAAAGATTTTGTAAGATGTTGGGCACAAGTCAGATTGCTTGGGACCCAATGTGACATGGTGCTGGGATGAGATGGCTCTCACCTTTTCATTAAAGGAACAGTATGGCTCTGACTCTAGAAGGCTAGAAGGTGATGTGCATCTTTTAGCATCTGGTGCATTTTGTAGATCTGGGAGCCTGGGAATAGCACAATGGCAAGAATGGTATTTGGGAATGACATCCCCTTAGAACGGGGCAGGAGTGGGACTGCACCTAGGATCTCAGGCAGTAAGCAGGCAAGGACTGCTCGTCTGCACCCAGCATCTGCGTCTGGGAGACACTTCCAGGGAGGCTCAGGAACACCTGGTTGGGGAGAGGGCGGGCCTTGTAGCAGGTGGGGACAATGGGCAAGTAAAATGTAAATTATTGCTGTTGTTATTGATGTAGTTATTTTTCTCTAATCCCTGAGGAAATTCTGGGTCCCATTGGGACCCACACTGAGATTATTAATGTATAATTTAATGAGGAGACACCTTCCACACACGAGATGGGATCATTTAAGGATTGAGACCTGAACAACAAAAACGAGCTTATTCATACAAACGTAACTTAATCCTAACCCTTTTTTAAGCTTCTTATTGTGCCTTGTTACTTGATGGGACTTGGTCTGGCAGCGTCCTGGGTGCTTAAGAGGTTATATTTTCAGAAAATAAGGAGATTTTTTTTTTTCCTTGAATGTTTCAAAATACTTTCATGGATTGTAAAGAAAGGCACTTGATTAAAGCGTTTGTAGTTTATATTAAATCCCTTTCTTCTTTCCAGTGGATTCGGGTTCTGGCACAAACTAAAAGGGTTAAATGACACCTGGTCCTTCCTTTGTGTCATTGCAAATATTGTGAGTAAAGTCGAAAATATGAGTCTTGATGGGAATATTTGGTAATTCCTCCCCTTCTTTCCTAAGCCCCATGCCCCACCCCATTCATCTCATGATGCAAATATTACTCATTTATCAAGTACCTTGTAGGGATGAAGCAAATTGGTAGCTTTTCCTCCCTCTGGGAGAAAATCTGTGGAGACTAAACCCGCCTGTTAATCTGTTCATTTGACCACCTTGCGCTTATAAAACCCACCAACTATAATAGAAGCTCCTTGGTAATGGTTCTGTGTTCTTGCATGTTCTTGAGATGCAAATGAAAATAGCTGGCTATTTAAACACAAAATCCCATCTATACGTTGGGTTAAGATGAGACCATCCTAAGCCGCATGCTATTATTTTTCCTGCTTTGAGTATCATTGCCACAGGCTCTGCCTCTCTCATTTGTTATCCTCTTCAAATAAATGACTCCCAAGGGGTAGGGGAGCAGGGCTGCACCTTCTGGCCCCCCTCTCAGCAGCCAGCCTACTTGATAGATTGCTCCATTAGAGAAAGTCTATTTACTTACAAACTGGCTGCCAGACTTTTCGAAATACCAGCGAGAGAAAGACGGTGCTGTCCTCTGCTCTCGGCCCAGCCATTATCCAAGTTGTTTCCAGCTTTCTGTTCTGGCCTAAAGGACAGAGACTTGGAGGCGAATGCTACCACATTTTCTCACTGTAGCGGTAGCTGTTTTTGGCACTCTGGGTGTTGCTGATTCCCTTCTCTGCACCAGGGGGCCCGGTGTTATTTTTAGGCAAGAAAGCGAAGCAAATTGAAATGCTGAAAGCACCAGGCTGGCAGAGTATGTTACACAGGCCCAATCCAACAACAGCCTAGTAATGATTTAATTTCTGCTCATTTATTTTACCCGTTGCATAATATCCTTTAAGGGAAAGTCAGCATGAACAATGAATGCATTCATCGAGTATTTATTTTGTGTCTATGATGTGCCAGGCACTGTATGAGGCATTAAGACTATGGCACTGAGCAAAAGCAGATGAAAGTCACTTCTCTTATGAAGCTTACATTCTGGTAGAAAAAAGAAAAAAAAAAAACAGCATGTTCGGTGAAAATGGTACAGTGAGACACAAAATGATAGGTTTTCATATATTTTATAAATCTATTTGAAAAAACTAACAATGGCATATTCTTTTATACTTTACAAATACTTTTTAAAATTTAGCAGGTTAAATCATAGAGGCAATTTCGTGTGTCTCAAATTCCATATCATTTCATCTTTTAAAAATGTATTTATTAGTAGTATAATTATTTTTAATTTGACCAGAGAAAGAGACACATCAAGAGAGAGACACATCAAGAGAGAGAAAGTGAGAAAGCAAGCTGCTAAGTCTGGGACTTGAACCACTGTCTGCCACATAGGAGTCCAGTGCCTAAACCATCATGCCACCTATCAGCCCCCCATATCACCTCATATTAGCATTCAATAGCTCTAAAGTGATACTTTTAAAAATAAATAAAAAATTCATTATAATTCCTGATTTATATGCAATAGCTATACAAAGGTATGGGATAGGGTGTGTTATCTTTTTCAAAATGTGTGTACATTGTGTAATAATCAAACCTGGGCAATAAACTAATCCTCCATCTTAATTATATTTATTCTGCATTGTGCATATCTGAGATGCTCTTGTCTATTTTGATGCATGCATTGAATTGCCTCCAATTGCTGTCACTCCACTGTAACTCCAGAACTCTT
>NW_006159844.1:2755866-2775901 GCF_000334495.1 Tupaia belangeri chinensis | reverse complement strand
CTTATCTACCTGGACATTCTTAGGTCTGTTGATCGAGTTCTCCCATCCTCCCACCTTCTCCCCTTTCCAACTTCAAACATCTACTGCTTTACCCTCCACTTCTCTGTATCTGAATATTTTAGTTTCCATTAATGAGTGAGAACATATGGTATTTGTCTTTCAGTAATATTATTCTTTATCCTATTTGCAAATGGTGAACTTGGTGCTCAGAGTGGGTTGTGTAAGTCTAACGTCAGACTCATCTCAAGCTTGGGTATCTGATGGAGAAAATAGGACAGTAAAATCCGAAATCATGAGTCCAAGGAGTTGCATATTTAAAAATAATACTGGCAGAAACTTAAAACACTCAAGGTTAATCATTGGTCTTTCTGTTTTTGCATGGATGAGAATTTAAGGAGATACTTAAATTATGCTACTGTCACTGTCTCTTAATGTCTGTAGACGTTGCCACTTCAAAAATTTTATTCAATTGTTTGATATATATATATATATGTATATGAATTTCTATAAACCAAGAAAAGCTTCCCAGACTCATCCTGAATTTCTATGAACCCAGAAAAGCTTCCCAGACTCATCCTTCTCTTCTAAAACTATATAAAACTCATCTTTATCTGAAAAATGAACAACACAAAAGGATTATAGGTGAGCAATGTGCAAAAGTTACTAAAAATGTGAAGTATAAAGGAGAATCATGTCTGAACACAATGAATCTAGAAAAACATGTATGTAAAACAGATGACAGTGGGACCAGCAGTTAGTGTAATTGCTATGTCGCTGGACTCCCACGTAGTTGACCGTGGTTTGAGACCTGGACCCGGTGACTTGAAACTCATGGTGGGCGCGTGTGTGTGTGCGTGCCCAAGATCCCAATAGGAGAATGGAGGAGAAGGGATTGCAGTGTGGCCATCCCCCCTGGGGGGTGATTTCTTGCTTTTTGTCTCTCTGTCTGTCTCTGTCTGTCTGGAGAGCACACGTGCCCTGTGGCAAAAAACTCTCCAAAAAAAACCCAAAAACCAAAAATCAAAAAACCCCAAAAAAACAGATGATAGTTAAAACCTGATATCTCAAAACAAGGTAAAAGAACTTAAGAAACTGATTTTAAAAAAATCTGTGAAAGAACAACAGAAATCAGAATTAGAAAAACTCAGAAACGAGATGATTGGAGAAAAGAATGTTTAAAAGAGAAATAATAGAATTCATAAAATAAGTAAAACAAAGAAAATTCAGAAATGATAAAATAGGAAGAAAACAAATGCACATGGACACTGTGGATATTATCTTTAGATAAGTAGAAGAGGAATAAAGAACAATTTTTAAATCAAGAAATAAAGGTGAGAACAAATATTTGAGAAAAAGTGGTAGCCCCAAGGACAAGCAAATAGGATCTAATATTTATATTATAGGAATCCCAAAAGGACAAAAATTACTAAAACGTATAATTTAAGCAAATGTTCCTGAAATAGAAGCTGACTTCAAATCTCATATGATATGAAAAAAAAAAAAAAAAAAAAAACTTGGTAAAACCGATCTGAAAAGACAGGCCAATACTGAGATATATTTATATATTCTAGTAAACATACTGAAATTGAGAGAGATAGAGAAGTCCTTTGAGTATTCAGGCTAAAAGACAATTATTATTGGTAAAGGCTAGAAATAAAATCTTCATCTGATCATTCAAGAGTAAGTTTTAGCCAGAAAACAATAATTAAAATACTTAAGGAAGAAAAAAAAAGCTAGCGAGCTTAGGTCCAGCCATAGTTAAGTTTATGCCACCTTCAGATATTAATTTCAGACATATTGTCATGGCCATGTTGACACTTAGGAAGCATTGATCCTGTCAGTTATTCCTGAGAATCTACAAGAGAATGTGCTGTAGACCACCACCATGACTAGAGAAGCATTCACATAATGGTTGTTGGACCTTACCAGAGAATATATTCCATTAAAAGGAGGAAACGAGGGCCAGTAGTGGTGGTTAAGGTGCTGGACTCCTATATGGCTGACCATGGTTTGAGTCCTGGACCCTGTGGCTTGCTTTCTAACTTTCCCTCTCTCTCTCTGTCTGTCTCTGGTGAGCACATGTGACTGGTAGCAAATTAAAAGACAAAAATGCTGATACATAAAATTAAATAAATAATTCTTTAAAAATAAATAAATAAAATTAATCTTTTTTTGAAAAAAAAAAGAAGGAAATGAACTAAGGAAGAAGAAGGATATAATCTCTTGGATCACATGAAACCCAACACAAAAATATAAAAAGAAGACTAATTGGACAAATTCTGCTATGTGGAAAATATTTTACAGAGGTGTTGGAGCACATGGAAAATCTTATCAAATGTTCAAAGTAATTCAGCAGATAAAAACAATGATTAACTCCAGAAAAAGACAAAACATTGTATAAGAAATGAAGTATAATCATAGTATATTGTCTGACTTGTGCATACTATTTACATAGTTGTGATGAGGAACAGTGAATCACGTGTAGGTGCAGGCATACATCATTTTATTGTGATTTGCTTAATGGAGTGTCACAGATACTGTTTTTTTTACAAATTGAAGATTTGCCAACCATACATTGAGCAAGTTTATTGGCACCATTTTTTCAACAGCATGTACCTCCTGTCACATTTTGATAATGTGTACAATATTTCAAACTTCTTATTACAATACCTGTTACTGTGATCTGTGATCAGTGATTTTTGATGTTACTGTTGTCATTTCTGGGAGGGAACTACAAACCAGGCCCATATAAAATGACAAACTTAATAAATAAATGTACGTGCACTTTGATTGGTGTATTGACTGGATGATCTCCAATCTCTCTCCCTTTTGCCTGGCTTCCCTATTCCCTAAGGTATAAGAATATTGAAATGAGACCATTTACTAGTCTAAATGTTCAAGGGAAAGCAAGAGTTGTACATATCTCATTATCTTTCTTTTTTTAATTTTTATTTTATTTTAGGTTTTTGCCATAGGGTGTGTGTGTGCTCACTAGAGAGAGACAGAAAGAGACAGAGAGAGGGAAAGTGAGAAATGAGAAATCTTTCCCACTACCCCAGGGGAGACGGCCATGCCTCAATCCCTTCTCCATTGTCCTCTCAGGATTTTGGGCAAAAGAACACACATGCATGCCCAGCATGGTTTTCAAGCCACTAGGTCTGGCACTTGAACTGTGGTTGGCCATGTGGGAATCCAGCATGGATGTGGGAAACCATCATGCCACCTGCTGATTCTATGTCCCCTTTTCAGTCAAGAGCTAGAATAAGCTTTGTGAGAAAGGCGTGTCAAAAGCCAAGCTATGCCAAAATCCAGTCCTTTTGGGAATAAACAGTTGACAAACTTGTGAATATAAAGGAAAAATTCTTGAAGGAAATTAAAAGTGCTCCTTTGGTGAACACATGAATTATCAAAAAGCCAAACAGCGTTATTGCTGTGATGGATAAAGTTTTAGTGTCTGAATAGAATCTCAAACTGGTGTTACATTGCCTTAAGCCGAAACCTAATCCAGAGGAAAGTCCCAACTCTTTTCAGCTCGATGAAGGCCGAAAGGAGTGAAGTAGCTACAAAAGAAAAGTTCGAAGCTAGTAAAGGTTCGTTCATGAAGTTTGACAAAGAAGTCATTTCTATCACTTAAAAATATAAGATAAGGCAGCAAGATATCCAGATTTAGCTGAGATGGTTAACGAAGACAGTCACAACAGCAGATGGTGAACAACAGATTTTTAATAGAGATGAAATTGCCCTGTATTGGAAGAACTTGCCATCTAGGACTTTCAGAGTTAGAAAGGAGAACTCGATTCCCGGCTTCAAAGCTTCAAAGGACAGGCTGACTCTCTTGTCAGGGGCTAATGTAGCTGGTGATTTTATGTTGAAGCAACACTCATTTACCATTCCAAAACCCTAAAGCCCTCAAGAATTATGCTAAATCTACTCTGCTTGTGCTCTATAAGTGGAAAGAGAAAGCCTGAATGACAACACATCTGTTTACATCATGATTTACTGAATATTTTAAGCCCCCTGTTGAGACTTGCTGCTCAAAATATTATTGCTCATTGACAATGCACCCGGTCACTCAAGAGCCTAAATGGAGATGTTCGAGGAGATGAATTGTTTTGCCTGCTATCCCCACTTCCATTGTGCAGCCCATGGATCAAGGAATAATTTTGATTTTCAAATCTTATTACTTGAGAAATACATTTTATGTCTGTAGCTGCCTTTAGATAATGATTTCTCTCATGAATCTGAGCAAAGTAAATTGAAATTCTTCTAGAAAGGACTCAGTATTCTAGATACCATTTATGAACATTTGTTATTCATGGAAGGAGGTCAAAAGAGGAACATTAACAGGACTTTGTAAGTTGATTCCAATTCTCATGAATGACTTTGAGGAGTTCAAGATTTCAGTGGAGCAGTAACTGCAAATGTGGAGGAAATGATAACAAAACTAGAATTAGAAGTGGAGTCTGAAGATATGACTGAATTGCTGCAATCTGATGAACAAACTTTTTATTTTCTTTTTAGAGAGATTTTTGCTATAGGGCACATGTGATCACCAGAGAGATAGACAGAAAGAAAGTGAGAAATCCCTCCCCCACCCCAGTGGGCATAACCATGCCACAATCCCTTCTCCTCCATTCTCCTCTTGAGATTTTGGGCATGCATGCACATGGGCCCAGGTGACTTTTAAGCTGCTGGGTCTGGGACTCAAATCGTGGTTGACCCTGTGGGAGTCCAGTGACAATCATTCTGCCATCTTCTGGTCCCTCATGATCAAACTTTAATGAATGAGAAGTTGCTTCTTATGGGTGAGCAAAGAAAGTCGCTCCAAACATTGTTGAAACAACAAAGGATTTAGCATATTTCATGAAGTTAGTCGATAGGGCAGTGGCAGGATTTTAGAGTACTGGCTCCAATTTTGAAAGATTTTTCTACTGTGGGTAAAATGCTATCAAACAGTATTGCATGCTCCAGAGAAGTCTTCCTTGAAAGGAAGAGTCAGTCGATGCAGCTCATTTCACTGTTGTCTTAGTTTATGAAATTGCCATAGCTACTCCAGCTTTCAGCAACAACTACCCTACTGAGCCAGCAGCCATTAGCAGTGACGCATGACCCTCTGCTGGCAAAAAGATTATGACTCGCTGAAGGCTCAGATGATCATTAATATTTTTTGTTTTGTTTTGGTTTTGGATTTTTGCTGTAGTGTGCATGTGCTCTCCAGAGAGACAGAGACAGAGAGACAGAAAGCGAGAAATCACCCCCCCCCGGGGGGGGATGGCCACACTGCAATCCCTTCTCTTCCATTCTCCTCTTGGAATCTTGGGCACACACGCACACGTACCCAGCATTAATTTAAGCCACCAGGTCCAGGAATCAAACCGTGGTCAACTATAGGGTAGTCCAGCGACATAGTCATTATGTTAACTGCTGGTACCAATATTTTAAAATATTTTTGTAGGAATAAAATATTTCTAGATTAAGGTGTTAGTTTGTTTGTTTTGCCATAGGGCACCTGCATTCACCAGAGAGAGACAGAGAAAGGGAAAGTAAGAAATCACCTCCCGTCCCCTCAAGCAGGATCGGGTGGTGGTGGTGGTGGGGTGTTAGTCTTGGCCCAGTCCCTTCTCCTCCATCCTCCTCCCAGGATTTCGGGCATGCATGGATATGTACCCAGACTGATTTTCAAGCTGCAAGGTCTGGGACTCAAATCATGGTCTGCCATGTAGGAATCCAGTGCCTTAACCACAGTGCCACCTACTGGCCCTGTGCACTGTTTATTCAATGTAATGTTACTATACTTTTAATAGACTACAGGATAGTGTAAACGTAATTTTTATACACACTGGTAAACTAAAAAAGTGTATGTGGCCCACTTTAATGCAATATTTGCTTTATCATGTTGGTCTGGAACCAAACTTGCAACGTCTTTGAGGTGTGCCCATAATAGGATTGTGTTATAAATATTGGTCAGAAATATGGAAGGTAAGTGTGGAGAAGAAATAATAAAACAGTTCTAAGACATGGCTTCTCAGGAGATGGATAAGGACGATAGGGAGATAAGAGATTGTTGTTTGCTTTCAGGCTTTTTTCATCCGATTTGACTTTAAAAAGAATTCACAGGGAATCATTGAGAACAGGTGTTTTGGGTTTTTGTTTTTTAAATGAAAGAAACCAAAGCCACCCTTGAGCCCTGCCTTCAGACCAAGCCGATTCACTGTCCATCCACGTGCCATGTTAGGCCTCACCTTCACCAGTGCCCAACCAGCTCTCCATATACTCTATCATTCCTTTGACTCCTCATCCTTTGCCTGTAAGCTATGGATTCTACGGGTTTCTTCAAAATCTGAACAAGACCCAGTGACCACAGAGTGTGAAATTTGGGAGTGCCCATTATAGCTCACCCTCTGGACTTCCTCTTATTTTATTGATTAGGAAGGCAAGGCTGATGGTGGGGCATTAGCTGGCCTACACTTCGCAGCTCTTATGTTTCAAGGTCTGAACTGGATCTTGGGTCTCCTGCATGCCTCTGTAGTGTTCTTTATACTGCTACGAAGTGCTCCCTCCAGGTTTATCCTGGCCGATGCAAACATCTCCTCCGTGCTGTTGGTTTTCTCAGTGTCCTGCTTTTCCAACTACTCTCTTACCCATGATCTAAATTTATTAGAATTTGGCTTGTGAGAGTCCAGTGCAATTTACCCTGCCCTCTGCTGCCCTCTGCTGGTGATAACTGCTTTGTGCTGTACACCCTTTGTGTCTCCGCACCACCCGAGAGTAAATGCCTTATATTGGCCCTACCTCTGAGTGAAGAAAATCTTTTGCTTCAGATTGACCTAAGCCAACCTATATTAAGGAGTCTTGTTTCCTTCAGATCTTTCAGAAATGCCGGCTCTTGTGCCCCACTTTATATGAGGCATTTTCAAAAGTTCATGGAGAGCACATATTATGGAAAAAATAAGAATGGATTGCTAAGTTTTTGCATCTTGTGCTTCACAGACTTTCTGAAGTCCCTTTGTATTTACTGCATCAGAATCTATATTTTAGCTGGATCCCAACTGACTCATATGAACATTGAAATTTGAGAAGTGCTGCTCTAGATTAAGTTTAACTGTATTTCAGGGAAGAATTGAGATCAGTCTTATCTACTCAGTAATTATTTCTGATCACTCTAACACCTGTTCCAGCCCTGCAACCTGGTAATGATGAATCAGGCCAGGTGCCTTTTTTCTGCTTCACTTCTATCAGAACTGCTGCCTATAATAACAGCAGGAAGTAGCACATATGAAATTCTAAATTTCAACATCTACTAAATTGAGAGGCTAAGATGTCAAGAAAATCTAGCACTTGAATTGTGTGCTATAATATTTCAATCCTTCTGTACGTTTCTCCCTTGGTGTCTCATAATTAACAGAAATGTCATATTGGGACTTTGAGGATGGACTAAAAATGTTCTATAAGTTCTAAGAGTCCTTTTTAAATAATCAAACAATTTTTACATATGAGGGTATTTCAGAAATGTTGTAGAAAATGGAATTAAAGTAAAAGTTTATTTGGGCAAAAAAAATTGCAATCTATGCAGTTTCTTTTCATAATAGGCATTTTCCATGACATTCTAGAAGACCGTCTCCCCACCCTCCCTTGTGTGACTACACTGGGCATTTGGAAAACACTGTCTGAGAGGTTTTCACAGTGTTAGAATAGGTGTTACTACCTGATGTGTCACCCGTCTTCTCGGGTACGGCTTCATTCATTCCCAGGCATTTGAACAGCAGAGGTTTACCGAGCACACCTTAAAGGCAGGCGCTGTGTTAGGTACATTCAGAGCAGGTGTGGTTTCTGTTTCATTGATCATCTAGCCTAATGTGGAAGATAGCCACTAAACAGATTATGATTTAGTAAAAATTGTACCGAGTGTCAAAGGTAGAAAGTGATGAAAGTTCAGGTTGGCTTCCATGAGAAAAGTGACATTTAAACTGAGACTTAAAGGATATTGGAGCTGGTAAAGGTTAAGGGGGGAAAGAGCATTTTAGACAAAGAACGTCCTAAGAAGTCTTGGAACTGAGTAGGAGCACTGGGCAGGTGAGTGTGGCTGGATCCCAAAGGTGGAGAAGGCCTGGAAGTGATGTCAAGGCCAAACAGTGCAGCGATCAGTGGCACCTGGAATTCAGATGGTGGTTTATTATAAGAACAATGGGAGCCACTGTAGAGTTAAGTGCAGGAGAATGACGTAACATGACTTTTTTCATTCTCACCCAGCGTGCTGCTGTTCATGCAGATTGAAACCAGCCCTGTCTCTGGGCCCTGGGGCCATCTATGGGAGTACCAGTCTCTGAGTTGCATGCAGGCCGAGCCCTTGGAACGCTTCATTCTTTGGTCATTCTTTTCTCCTCATTGTGATTACCTCTCCCAGGTCCAGGTTCTAGGGCAGACTATATCCTTTGAGCCTAGGGAAACTACAAACACACCCTGTTGTCAACCTTCTTTCCTCTCCATCAACACAGGAGTGTGGACTCCAGCTACTTGTATTCCACTGAATCCCGGAAATAGATATGTGTCATCCTTTGCCCCAGTCAGCGTCCTGCTCCAAAACTTCAGTAAATGAATC
Organism: Tupaia belangeri chinensis; assembly: GCF_000334495.1. Taxonomy (NCBI): domain Eukaryota; kingdom Metazoa; phylum Chordata; class Mammalia; order Scandentia; family Tupaiidae; genus Tupaia; species Tupaia belangeri. The sequence continues at coordinate 2,767,302 of NW_006159844.1, read as the reverse complement.
TGATGAAGTCGCGTGTTTTTCCTTGTAGTATATTTTGACTTTACATCAAAGAATGTTTATTTTTTGGAAAATAAGCCTCTGCTGTAAAAAAGGTTAAGGACAGATTTCTTTAGACTTAAAGCAGAGACTGGTACCAGTTCATACCTGGATAGAATTACTAAAAAGGGAAGTTCAGAAAGAGAGTTCTGCTTTGACAAGAATAAAAGTATGAATTTTACTTTTACTTCAGGAGAGAGAACACATTGTATTCCAGAAGGAGCCATTGGGTTGTTTAGAAACTAAAAATGGATGAGCGGACAGGTCCGATTCTATAGCTTGCAGCAGAGAAGAAAGATAAAAGTAATCTATCGGAAATGAAATTTTTCTTTAAAACAATGATGTAGAGACTATGAGAAGGATAAGGCAAAATAAACTTTGTGTAAGAGATTTTATTGTGTAATTATGCTTTGTTTTCTTTGGTTTTGTATTTTTAGGAATGAAAAATTGTTCATTTAGTAAAAATGCAATATTTAAGTTTTCTAAACAGGAGTAATGATTTAATTTTACATAATTAGTACTGACAATGGTATCTAGCAACTGTCTTTGTCATAAGCCCCTGGAAAACCACCCACAGGCTGCAATGGGTTAAACGGACTGGTCCCCTGAGCTAGTGGTTGGGAGTAGCAAATGTCATTCCCAGAGATGTCCCAAGACACCTGGGAGGACCGTTCTCAGAATGCAGACCAAGTGGGTGTGTGTTTAATAAAAGAACTTTCTCAAAACTCACATTTATTACTATCGTGACCATACCACTTCCTATTTCTTTGGGTAGAAGCCAAGAATCAGATTTTATAATTTAATTTGCTCTCGATATTTCAGAGGCTGCTGTAACCTCCTCAGAACTGGCTGTTTGTATACTGATTTATACATTTCTATTTGTACCTACACAAACCCTCTAGGGGCTTCAGGAGTGAAATCACACAACAAGAGGTCCTAACTTCGAGAATTCTGAGCAACCTGTTAGTGGCCAGGCTCTTCTAGAATGTTCCAGGAGCTGTCAATAGAGCAGAAGGAGTTTGAGGATGATTTATTTCTCAGTTGAAGCTAGTTAAAGACATTTTCGAGAAAGGGAAAAAAAAAAGAAGTGTTGCTTTCCAGGGAGCTGTGATATCTCTTCTCATTTCCTTTTTACCCAATGATTTTCTTTGAACTAGATCTCCTTCCACCAGAGAATGTGGGAACAAGAGTCCAAGTCTACCTTCTCAGGAACAAACGGCATTTAACAGGTGAACTAGTAGAAGGAAGACCAGTGTTTTCGGCGCCACCAACTCAGCAGGGCATTTCTAGTGGAACAGCAGACAGATACTTAAGGTTCTCACACACTGGGAAAGATAATAAATACAGTAAAATATGTGATTTTCTTCTCTTTGTGTCCTTTTTTTTGTGTCTACTGTTTATGTTTCTGTGTATGAGAAAGAAATGTGTTTCTCTTATGATTAGTGGCAAAAGTCAGCCAGGCTGGAGGTCTTTGCGTTTGCCGTAAACCGTTTCTTGCTTACAGTACAGTGCTTATTGTTAGGGGAGGGAGTTTGTGGAATGAATAAAATTGGGAAAAGCTTAAAAGAAAACCAGGGACAAAGAAAGTGGCTATGTTGACTATGTTTAAAATGTCCTATTTTCTGCAGAAATCTATATACAAACTAACCTCTGAGAGCCATATGTGAGGCTTAGTAAGAGCCCCAGAGCTGGGCTTGCAGAATGTATGGCCGATTTCTCCCTCTAGCCTTGTCCTGGTGGGCCTTAGAAACTTAGACTACTCTGCAGAAGAAAAAGATAAAGGGAAGTGGGAAGGAGACAACAATTTACAATGAAAGGTTTGCCCTTGACCCGAGTAAATTTAATTAAGTGGAAATAAAGGCTCAAGGGTTAAAATAAAATCACTTTAGAAAAATAAATAAGTGTAAAATTTTGTACACCCCAGTCTCAGTACATAATCTATGAAATTTGTTTCTGCTCAGTCCTACCTGGAACTTAGAGCAGTGTCTGCACCATAGGTCTCCACAAGAGCCCTTCTGGCTGTGGCACATGGAAACCATTCCGGTGGGTTTCCCCAAACAGTCATCTCCAAAGCTAACCAATATATATCTTCAGAAATATAAATGTTAACTGTTCCTCACTGAATGTTCCTTTGCTGCAAACAAAACAAAACAAAACAACAAAAAGAAAAGAAGCAAAACAAAAAAGTTCTGCATTTGGCATTGATAGTCTGTCATGTAGAAATCGGTTTATTTAAAATGTAAATCCATGCCTCATGCTGCTTTACTGTAGGGTACAGCTGTACATGTGCTACAGTCCTTACGAGAAGATTTACATACTGAGAACATGATTAAGGATAAGGCAGAGTATAGTGAAGTGATCATCGTGGTATGACTGAGTAATAGCATTTACTGAACGCCTAGAGGGGCCAGTAGGTACTGTGGTGGTTAAGGCACTGGATTCCCACATGGATGATTATGGTTTGAGTTCCAGACCTGGTGGCTTGAGAATCACACTGGGCACATGTGTGTAGATGCCCAAAATCCCAAGAGGAGAATGGAGGAGAAGAGACTGTGGTATGGTCATCTCCCTCCCCACCCCCAGGGGATGATTTCTCACTTTCCTGCTTTCTGTTTCTCTCAGCTAGCACTCATGCCCTATGGATAAAGCCTAAAACAAACAAACAAACAAACAAACAAAATAAAATAAAAAAAAGAATGACAAGGATAAATGGAGACTCAGAGGTTAACAGGTTATCACCAACCTCAGACTCTCAGCGACTGATCTAGCATTGAAACCTGGCAGGCTGGTTCCAGAGTTAGTTCTAACCACTGAGATTTACTGACTTTCATAGTTTTAAAAGAAAGAAGTGGCACACAGACCAAAGTCATCTGGGTGGTTTCTTGGAATAAGAAGGGTCAGAAATAAGAACAAGCAGGTGTGAATTGCAAAAAGAGAAGCTATAAAGTCCTCCCAGGTAGAGGAACAGCCTGAACATCAGGGGGCTTCTGGCAGAATGAGTGGATGGGCGCCAAAAGATATGCCACTTGCAGGCCAGTGTGTCCAGTGAAAAGAGAACGGGCTCTGGGGTTATATATGTCTTAATTCGCATTCTAGCTAAGTCATTAACTTGCTTGGGCAACTTCCCAGAACCTCAGTTCCATCATCTACATTGCAGGTTAATCAGTACCTCCATTATGGGACCAGCAGTTAGTGCAATTGCTATGTTGCTGGACTCCCATGTAGCCGACCGCGGTTCGCTTTCTGGACCCGGTGACTTAAAACTCACTCAGGGCGTGTGTGCATGCGTGCCCAAGATCCTGAGAGGAGAATGGAGGAGAAGGGATTGTGGCGTGGCCATCCCCCCTGGGGGGTGATTTCTCACTTTCTGTCTCTCTGTCTCTCTCTCTCTGGCGAGTGCACACGCCCTATAGCAAAAAATCCTCTTCAAAAAAGCCCAACCCCCCCCCCAAAAAAAAAAAAACCACATCAATACCTCCATTACCGTGTTGTGAGCATGGAGATATTATTCATGTGGTCTTTAGTACGGGAACTGTCACATGGATAGTGCCCAATAGCAGGAAGCTATTATATTATTTTCAGAGCTGTGGGGCCAGCAGATAGTTTTTGGTTACATTGCTGGACTCCCATATGGCTGACTGCATGGCTTAAAACTCACGCTAAGGGCCATTAGGTTGCGTGGTGGTTAAGGGCACTAGACTCCCACATTGCCGACTGGTTCTAGTCCCAGATCTGGCAACTTGCTTTCTCACTTTTTCTCTCTCTCTCTGTCCCTCTCTGCTCAAATTAAAATAAATAAATAAATAAATAAACAAACAAATAAATAAATAAATAAAATGAATAAAATGAATAAAGTTAAATAAAATAATTCTTTAAAAAGAAAGAAAGAAAGAAAGAAAAAAAAACCTCATACTGGGTACACATATGCATGTGCCCAGGATCCTAGGAGGAGAATGGAAGGGTAGGGATAGCAGCATGGCCATCCCCACTGGGGGTTGATTTACCAGTTTCCCTTCCAGTGCCTCTGTCTCTCTTTATCCTGCAAGTGCACATGCCCTAAGGCAAAAATCTCTCTCTCTGAAAAAAAAAAGTCATGTTAAAAGAAGTGGGAAGTCATGTAGGACAGGAATTTGGAAGCAGGTTGTAGAAAGTTTTGCAAATCAGGCAGCAGAGTATAGACATGTCATATCATGTAGCCACTTGTGAGGTGAAATCACAACCTTTATATCAGTGTATATCAAAACAGAATTATGGCCCATTGATCGACAGTGATCAATATAGTGGATATCAACAAATGTTTTTCTTTTTAAATGAAATAGGGTAAGAATTGAAATCTTATAGTCCATCAGGGAACTACAGTAATATATCTTAATTCTCTTGATTCAATGTTTGTATATTCTATATATGTGTGTGTAGGGGTCGCTATTCATGACAGCTGAGTCTAAAAAGGCTTAAAAGCCACTGCTTTAGTGTCATTCTCGTCTACACCTTCCAAATGTCCTGATAAACAAAAGATTTCCACCCAGAACTAGGGAAGTTTCAAAATGCATAACATTGCATAGATTTAAGATATGGCAGCAAGAAACTGAGTGGGGAATTTATCTTGGCTTTTTCCTGTGGGGCTGCAGGGGTACAAAATGGCATGAGAAAAGAGGACTTTCTTTGTAAGGGCTGCACTTTATTGCTTTTGATCTCAAGGAGCTATGTAGTAAAACTTGTTCTAAGCCTGGCCAGTGACTTTTTCTAAGTCCTTCAGAAAATTTGTGTCAATTCAAAACCTCCTATAGAAAATAAGTAAACATGGAGGAAATAACTATTGTTATAAAAATACTACTTTGAATTTTGCCAAGTGAAAGGAGTTTTTCACAATCAAACTTTTCCTCCACCAATAGTATGTTCTAGTCTAATCATTTGATGTATTGGGTCTGTAGAATTTCCTCATTCTTAGGAGGCAAGAGCTGGTTCTTCTTGACCTGTTGCCAATGGCAACTATGAAAAGAAAGGGTGAAGGGTGGGAAGTTGGAGGGTGAAATGTAAAAGATGATTAATAATTACCAGTTTAAAAGGTCAATCTAAAAATAATCCTGTCTGAAAATGTTCCATAAATGAAATCTCTCCTTGCTTTCTACCAGACAGAATATTATTCTGTTCCCTTGGCCCCCAGTACCTTCTGAGACCATCTTTTTCATTCCATATGGAAGCAGTTAGGCACAGTTCACATCTATCTTGGTCAGTTATTGGGTTGCGAACAGAAATACCTAAGACTGGGTGATTTACAAAGAATGGAAGTTTCTTTGGGTCACAATTTTGGCGGCTGCAAAGTCCAAAGTCATGTGTACAGAATCACAATATGCCCCTCCCTCCAAAAAAAAAAAAAAAAAGCCTGAAAAAAAGGGTGTTCTCTCATTAGGCCCACCTCACCACCTCCCCAAACCATTACACTGAGGAATAAGTTTCTAGAACATGAACATTTGCAGGACAAAACATTATCCGAACCATGCAACATCTGACCTCTCTAAGGACTGCAGTGACTTTGACTCAGGTTCTTATCGATGGATCCCTTAAGTTATGTTTCTATTTCTAATGGTTATATTCTAACTAATCTTGCCTTCCAGGAAAATGCAGTAGTATCTTCCTAGTAGTTTTATATTTTTATCTTTCTGCTCTACTCGTCCACTGAAAACTTTTCCTTCTTTCATCTGGCATAGTGATTTGAGAAATTGTCCCCAGGCATTCTTTGTTTTATAACATTCCTTCACCAGGTTCTCTGGTAATTTTTTTGACCTTGGATCTTTCTGGGGGACAGTGAATTCCTGTATCTCCCAAGTCCCACTTGTACTTATCAAATTGATTCTGTTCCCGTTATTTTTTGGTTAAAGCCAGGATATTGTGGACAATATTTTTTCTTTTTTCTTTTTTTAGTTAAAATCATGTTAAATGTCTCTCTCCTTCTAAAACAACTTCCTGTTTTGTGAATGCCAACTTTCATTTCCCTTTCTTCTGAGATATTTTCCAGTACTCCTTTTTTATGGTTTAGAAGATTGATTTATTAATACCATACTGTATTTGCTTTTATATCTTTTTAAAATTTATACTTAATCAATGTACATCTTTACAGCTAACACAGCAAAAATGTAGATTGGATTCTGAAGCTCCCAACAATAACAATGATGGTAAGAGAGAAAAGGACAAAAGATGGTGAGTCTAGTAGAAGCCTGGGTCTAAGAAGTCTGCACATTTCCAACTATTCTGTTTAGCTATTTGATGCTAGCCAATTTATTTTGTTTCTTGATTGCAAAATCATTTCGTGTGAATGATGCTTTGAGATGAAACATTCTTTGACGAAAGATATTTCCAACTTCTTCAAACATTGGTTCATTGCACATTTTAAAAAATTTGTTTTAGATTAATAGACTTTATTTTTTTAAGAGCATTTTCAAGTTCACAGAAAACAGAACAGAAAATAAAGAGAGCTCCCATATGTACCTTACCTCCACATACTCACAACCTACTTCATTATCAGCATCTTGTATAAGAGTAGGGGCACTTTTTACAATTGATGAACCTATATTGACACACCATAGTTATTCAAAGGCCAGAGTTTACATTAGGGTTCACTCTTGGTGCTGTATATTCTATGGGTTTTGAGAAATGTATAACGACATGTATACACCATTGTAATATTATACAAAATAGTTTCATTGCCCTAAAAATCTGTGCTTCACCGATTCATCTTTCTACCTGTCAACCAAAAATCTTTTTACATTTCCATAGTTTCCTTTTTCAGAGTGTTATATGTTACAATCATGCAGTATGTAGACTATTTAGATTGATGTTTTTCAGTTAGTAATATGCATTTAAGTTTTCTTCTTGTCTTTTCATGAATTGACAGCTCTTTTCTTTTTAGTGCTAAACAATGTCTCATTGACTATACCACAAATGAAATGTCCACTCACTGATAGAAGTACATGTTGGTTGCTTCCAAGTTTTGGCAATTATGAATAAAAATGCTCTAAACACCCAAGAGCAGATTTTTGTATTGATACAAGTTTTTAATTTCTTAGAGTAAGTGCCAAGAAGGGAAATTGCTAGATGCTGGTAAAAGTATCTGAATATCTTTAGTTCTGCGAGAAACTTCCAAACTGTCTTTCAAATGAGTGTACACTCTTTTTGGTTTTCATGAATAATGGTGGAGAATTCCTGTTGTTCCACATTCTCACCAGTACTGGGTATTGTCAGTGTTTTCAATTTTGGCCGTTCTACTAGGCATGTAGTGGTGGTATCTCATTGTTTTAATTTGTAATTCCGTAATGACATTTGTGAAACATTGTTTTTCTTTCTTTTAACCATGAATACCTTGGGAAAAAATGTTTTTGTTGTGATAAAATTCATGTAACATTAAACTCACCATCTTAGCCATTGTAGATCATACAATAAAGTGGCTTTAGTACATTCAAAATGTTGTACAACCATCAATAGTATGTAATTCTGAAGTTTTTTCTTTTCTTTCTTTAAAAAACTTTTTAAAAGAGAACATATGTGCTCACCAGAGAGGGGAGAGATAGAGACAGACAGAGAAGGAAAAGTAAGAACTAACCCCCAGGGTGAAGGTCACGCTGCAATCCCTTTTCCTCCATTCTCCTCTTGGGATTTTAGGCATGTTAGCACAAGCTCCTGGTGTGATTTCCATGTCACCGGATCCAGGACTTGAGTAACAGTCAGCCATGTGTGCATCCAGCGTCCTTAACAACCACACCACCTGTTGACCTTTCCAGGACATTTTCAGAAAGAAACTCTGTAATCCATTAACCGACATCTCACTATGCCTCTTCACCTAGCCATCTATGAGTAGTGGCCCCTCTCCTACTCTCTCCTTCTATGAAGTTAATTTTTTAGCTTCCACATATGAGTGAAAATATGTGGTATTTCTCTTCTTGTGCCTAGTTTATAAGATCCTCCAGACTCATCCATCTTGCCTCAAATGATAGATTTTTATTCTTTTTAATGGCTGAATAGCATTTCAATATGTATCACTTTTCTTCTTCTTCTTCTTCTTCTTTTTTTTTTTTTTTGGAGAGGTTTTTGCTATAAAGTGCGTGCACTCACCAGAAAGAGAGAGACAGAAACCGAGAAATCACCCCCTAGGGGGGGATGAGTCATGCCACAATCCCTTCTCCTCCATTCTCCTCTTGGGATCTTGGGCACGAATTTTGCCAAGTGAAAGGAGTTTTTCACAATCAAACTTTTCCTCCACCAATAGTATGTTCTAGTCTAATCATTTGATGTATTGGGTCTGTAGAATTTCCTCATTCTTAGGAGGCAAGAGCTGGTTCTTCTTGACCTGTTGCCAATGGCAACTATGAAAAGAAAGGGTGAAGGGTGGGAAGTTGGAGGGTGAAATGTAAAAGATGATTAATAATTACCAGTTTAAAAGGTCAATCTAAAAATAATCCTGTCTGAAAATGTTCCATAAATGAAATCTCTCCTTGCTTTCTACCAGACAGAATATTATTCTGTTCCCTTGGCCCCCAGTACCTTCTGAGACCATCTTTTTCATTCCATATGGAAGCAGTTAGGCACAGTTCACATCTATCTTGGTCAGTTATTGGGTTGCGAACAGAAATACCTAAGACTGGGTGATTTACAAAGAATGGAAGTTTCTTTGGGTCACAATTTTGGCGGCTGCAAAGTCCAAAGTCATGTGTACAGAATCACAATATGCCCCTCCCTAAAAAAAAAAAAAAAAAGCCTGAAAAAAAGGGTGTTCTCTCATTAGGCCCACCTCACCACCTCCCCAAACCATTACACTGAGGAATAAGTTTCTAGAACATGAACATTTGCAGGACAAAACATTATCCGAACCATGCAACATCTGACCTCTCTAAGGACTGCAGTGACTTTGACTCAGGTTCTTATCGATGGATCCCTTAAGTTATGTTTCTATTTCTAATGGTTATATTCTAACTAATCTTGCCTTCCAGGAAAATGCAGTAGTATCTTCCTAGTAGTTTTATATTTTTATCTTTCTGCTCTACTCGTCCACTGAAAACTTTTCCTTCTTTCATCTGGCATAGTGATTTGAGAAATTGTCCCCAGGCATTCTTTGTTTTATAACATTCCTTCACCAGGTTCTCTGGTAATTTTTTTGACCTTGGATCTTTCTGGGGGACAGTGAATTCCTGTATCTCCCAAGTCCCACTTGTACTTATCAAATTGATTCTGTTCCCGTTATTTTTTGGTTAAAGCCAGGATATTGTGGACAATATTTTTTCTTTTTTCTTTTTTTAGTTAAAATCATGTTAAATGTCTCTCTCCTTCTAAAACAACTTCCTGTTTTGTGAATGCCAACTTTCATTTCCCTTTCTTCTGAGATATTTTCCAGTACTCCTTTTTTATGGTTTAGAAGATTGATTTATTAATACCATACTGTATTTGCTTTTATATCTTTTTAAAATTTATACTTAATCAATGTACATCTTTACAGCTAACACAGCAAAAATGTAGATTGGATTCTGAAGCTCCCAACAATAACAATGATGGTAAGAGAGAAAAGGACAAAAGATGGTGAGTCTAGTAGAAGCCTGGGTCTAAGAAGTCTGCACATTTCCAACTATTCTGTTTAGCTATTTGATGCTAGCCAATTTATTTTGTTTCTTGATTGCAAAATCATTTCGTGTGAATGATGCTTTGAGATGAAACATTCTTTGACGAAAGATATTTCCAACTTCTTCAAACATTGGTTCATTGCACATTTTAAAAAATTTGTTTTAGATTAATAGACTTTATTTTTTTAAGAGCATTTTCAAGTTCACAGAAAACAGAACAGAAAATAAAGAGAGCTCCCATATGTACCTTACCTCCACATACTCACAACCTACTTCATTATCAGCATCTTGTATAAGAGTAGGGGCACTTTTTACAATTGATGAACCTATATTGACACACCATAGTTATTCAAAGGCCAGAGTTTACATTAGGGTTCACTCTTGGTGCTGTATATTCTATGGGTTTTGAGAAATGTATAACGACATGTATACACCATTGTAATATTATACAAAATAGTTTCATTGCCCTAAAAATCTGTGCTTCACCGATTCATCTTTCTACCTGTCAACCAAAAATCTTTTTACATTTCCATAGTTTCCTTTTTCAGAGTGTTATATGTTACAATCATGCAGTATGTAGACTATTTAGATTGATGTTTTTCAGTTAGTAATATGCATTTAAGTTTTCTTCTTGTCTTTTCATGAATTGACAGCTCTTTTCTTTTTAGTGCTAAACAATGTCTCATTGACTATACCACAAATGAAATGTCCACTCACTGATAGAAGTACATGTTGGTTGCTTCCAAGTTTTGGCAATTATGAATAAAAATGCTCTAAACACCCAAGAGCAGATTTTTGTATTGATACAAGTTTTTAATTTCTTAGAGTAAGTGCCAAGAAGGGAAATTGCTAGATGCTGGTAAAAGTATCTGAATATCTTTAGTTCTGCGAGAAACTTCCAAACTGTCTTTCAAATGAGTGTACACTCTTTTTGGTTTTCATGAATAATGGTGGAGAATTCCTGTTGTTCCACATTCTCACCAGTACTGGGTATTGTCAGTGTTTTCAATTTTGGCCGTTCTACTAGGCATGTAGTGGTGGTATCTCATTGTTTTAATTTGTAATTCCGTAATGACATTTGTGAAACATTGTTTTTCTTTCTTTTAACCATGAATACCTTGGGAAAAAATGTTTTTGTTGTGATAAAATTCATGTAACATTAAACTCACCATCTTAGCCATTGTAGATCATACAATAAAGTGGCTTTAGTACATTCAAAATGTTGTACAACCATCAATAGTATGTAATTCTGAAGTTTTTTCTTTTCTTTCTTTAAAAAACTTTTTAAAAGAGAACATATGTGCTCACCAGAGAGGGGAGAGATAGAGACAGACAGAGAAGGAAAAGTAAGAACTAACCCCCAGGGTGAAGGTCACGCTGCAATCCCTTTTCCTCCATTCTCCTCTTGGGATTTTAGGCATGTTAGCACAAGCTCCTGGTGTGATTTCCATGTCACCGGATCCAGGACTTGAGTAACAGTCAGCCATGTGTGCATCCAGCGTCCTTAACAACCACACCACCTGTTGACCTTTCCAGGACATTTTCAGAAAGAAACTCTGTAATCCATTAACCGACATCTCACTATGCCTCTTCACCTAGCCATCTATGAGTAGTGGCCCCTCTCCTACTCTCTCCTTCTATGAAGTTAATTTTTTAGCTTCCACATATGAGTGAAAATATGTGGTATTTCTCTTCTTGTGCCTAGTTTATAAGATCCTCCAGACTCATCCATCTTGCCTCAAATGATAGATTTTTATTCTTTTTAATGGCTGAATAGCATTTCAATATGTATCAC
>NW_006159844.1:2693520-2755691 GCF_000334495.1 Tupaia belangeri chinensis | reverse complement strand
GCCACAATCCCTTCTCCTCCATTCTCCTCTTGGGATCTTGGGCACGCACACACACGCGCTCGGCTTGAGTTTAAGCCTCTGGCTCCAGGACTCGGACTGCGGTTGACTACATGGGAGTCCAGTGACATAGCCATTACACTAACTGCTGGTCCCTGTACCACATTTTTAAATATATCTTTTGATGGACATTTAGATTGATTCCATATTTGGTTATTGTCAGAAGGGCCGCAATACACGTGGAAGTGATGATGTATCTTTAACATATTGACTTCCTTTCTTTCAGATATACATATACCCAGTAATGGAATTACTGGGTCATCAGGTAGCATAGAATATCTTTTCATAGGCTTCCTTATCGTATGTATATTATCTTTGGTGAAATGTCTTTTAAGGTCTTTTGCCTATTTTTTAATCAGCCTGTCATTTTCTTACTTTTCAGTTTAAGAATTCTTTGTGTATTTTGGAAAACAATTTTTTTATCAGATGTGTCTTACAAATATAACTTTCCAATCCATATCTTTTCTTAGAGCTTTTTGCTTTATGGCACATGTGCTTGTGAGTGAGAGCGAGAGTGAGAGCGAGAGAGTGAGTGAGAAGGAAAGTAAGAAATCACCTCCTAGGTGGATGGGCAAGCTGCAATCCTTTCTCCTCCATTCTCTTCCCAGGATCTTGGGCACACACATACACACGCCCGGTGTGAGTTTCAAGCCACCAATCTGGGACTTGAACCATAGTTGGCCATGAGGAATTCCAGCAACATAACTGCTATGTCATCTGCTGGCCCCCTTATCTTAATTTTTGACAATGTTATCTTTGCAGAACAGAAATTTTAATTTTAAAGAAGTCCAGTTTATCAATTACTTTATTCATAAATCCTTCCTTTGGTGGTATATCTAAAAATGCATTATCATATTCAAGGTCATCTAGATATTAAGTTGCCTCCTAGAAGTTATATAGTTTTACATTTTGCATTTAGGTCTATGATCCATTTTGAGTTAATTTTTGTAAAAGGAATAAGATGTATCTGGACATTCATTTGTTTAAATGTGGAATTCAGTTGTTTCAGCACCATTTGTTGAAAAGATTGTCTTTGCTCCATTGCATTGCCTTTACATCTTTGTAAAAGATGATTTGACTATGCTTATGTGGGTCCATTTCTGGGCTTCCTGTTTTGTTCCATTGATGTATTTGTGTATTCATTTTCAGATTGTCTTTATTATTGTAATTTCATAGTGAGTCTAAACTGGGTGGTGTCTGTCAGTCACCTGAGTTTGTTTTCCTTCAATATTGGGTTGGCTATGCTGAGTCTTTTTCCTTTTCACATCTTTAGATGTCAATATTTACAAAATAATCTGCTGGGATTTTGATTGGTATTCCATTGACTCTATAGATCAATATCTATACTAATATTTTGAATGTAGTGAGTCTTCCTATCCATAAACATTGATGATTTCTCTATTTATTTAACTCTTCTTTGATATATTTCACAAGAGTTAGATAGTTGTCCTCACATAAATTTTGTACACATTTTGTTAGATTTATACCTAAGTATTTAATTTTTGGGTACTAATATAAATACTAATTTTTTTTTTCAAATTCTACTTGTTTATTGGTGGTCAATAGAAAAACATTTTGCTTTTGTATATTAACCTTATATTCTGCACCTTTGCTATCATCAATTAATCAAGGAGGATTTTTTGTAAATTTATTTAGATTTTCTATATAGACAATAATATTGTCTTTGAACAAAGATAGTATCATTTCTTCCATCACAGTCTGTATATCTTGTATTTCCTTTTGTTGTCATTGGATTGTCTATCACTTCCAGAAAGATGTTGAAAAGCAGTGGTAAGAGGGAAACCAGAGTGTAATCAAATCTTTCAAATCATTGATTTGATGATAACGTAACATATAGATTCATCCAATCTATCTATTTTCATAAAAGGAACACTATCTATTGGATAGCATACTGTAAAGTCACAAAAAACTAAGGACGAAATGACTTTTTCTTCTGTTACTGTGATTTCAAACCCCTCAAAATGAGAGGATCTCATTCCTTGTAGAGCGATTTGCTCCTCACACTGTAGCTGGCACTGGAGACCCACATCACACATTCATCCCAACAAACCTGAAAGGTAGAGATTATCTGTCAACATTATTCTGATGGGGAGAGGCTCAAAGAAATAAGTAGCTTTTTTAGTACCAACAGCTAGCAAGCCAAAAACTAGAAATATAAGCTAGATGTCTTGGTCTACAAAGCCGGGATCTTGCCCACTCTTTACCGCTTTTGTATTGTTAGAAAAAAAACCAAATCAGCCAATTTAAGCAAGTGAAGTTTTAATTGAGCAATTTTTTTTTGGAAGGGGAGGATTTTTGCTATTGGGTGCACGTGTTTGCCAGAGAAATAGAGACAGAAAATGAGAAATCAACCCCCAGATGGGATGGCCATGCCACAGTTCCTTCTCTTCCATTTTTCTCTTGAGCTTTTGGGCATACACACACTCACCTGGCTTTAGTTTTAAGTTCCCTGGTCGGGAACTCAAACTGTGGTCTACTACATGGGAGTCCAGTGACGTAACCATTATGCCATCTCCTGGCATTGAGCAAATTTTAACATTATTCAAATTGGGGAATTTGTAGACCAACTTCCAAGCAACTCCAGCTAGCCTTGTGGCTGGATAGTATTTAAGTTCTAGAAAAGGAAAGTGACATGCACAGGAATGGGAACATGAAGTACAAAAGCAAAGTGAATGAATGAGGTAGGGAAACAACTTGAGTTGGTTACATTCTTTTTTTTTTTTTTTTTTGAGAGATTTTTGCAATAGGGCGTGTGCGCTCACCAGACAGAGAGAGACAGAGAGACAGAAAGCGAGAAATCACCCCCCCCAGGGGGGATGGTCACGCCACAATCTCTTCTCCTCCATTCTCCTCTCGGGATCTTGGGCACGCACGCACACACGCCCGGCGTGAGTTTAAGCCACCGGGTCCGGGACTCGAACCATGGTCGACTACGTGGGAGTCCAGCGACATAGTCATTATGCTAACTGCTGGTTCCCAGGGTTGGTTACATTCTTAAGTTTGTTTGCATTAACACAATGTAAAAGACGGGATGCTTGTGATTGACTGAAGCCTAGCTGCTGTGATTGGCTGTAACTAAACAGCCAGCTCAGGAAAACAGACTAACGTGTATGATTTCGGCTTGTCCATAGGAATCTAAATGTCGGAGTACAGCAGTCATTTTAGGCCAAAATAGTTTAATTTAACAGTATCTATATTTTATACTGTCATATACTAAAGACACCAGCCACTTGTGGCTACTGACACTTGAAATGTGGCTAGTCCAATTTGAGATGTGGATTTCAAAGACTAGTGTATCAAATAGAATGATGTATCTTATTAAAAAATTTAGAAATATTGACTAGACATTGAAATGACAGTATTTTGGGACCAGTAGATGGCCTAATGGTTACGTTGCTGGACTCCCACAAAGTCAAACGCAGTTTGAGTTCTGGTCCTGACTGCTTAAGACTCACACCAGGCACGTGTGTGTGTGTGTGTGTGTGTGTGTGTGTGTGCTCAAGATCCAAGAGGAGACAAGAGGAAAAGGGATTGTGGCATGGCCATCCTTCCAGGGGGTGCTTTCTTGCTTCCTGTTTCTCTGGCAAGTGCATGTGTCTTGTACCAAAAATCTGTCAAAAAAAAAATTGAAAGAAAGAAAGAAATGACAATATTTTAGGTCTATTGAGTTAAAGTATAGTATTAAAATTAATTTTACCTGTTTCTTTTAACTTTGTGATGTATCTATTAGAAAATGTGAACTTCCATTTGTAGTTTGCATTGTTTCTGTCTAACAGCTCTGATCTCAAGGTGCCAGTATTGATGAATGCTGTTGTCTTCTGTGTGTCCTAATTAACGAAGGTGATGTATGTTAATTAGTGAGCACTGTCCCAGGCTGGTGAACATGGTGTTGGATGTTCCCCCACACTTCTTGTATGTGAAGTTCACTCCCTTCATAGGGAGTCTGAGTCTTTCAGTGGAGCCAGTAAGAGGCTCGTCCCTTCAGCTCAAGGTCAGAGGGATGTTTTGACTCTCACGCAGATGTCCCACTTTCTTGGCTGGCTGTATGCCAGGCTGTCTGCCTGCTGCTGTGTTGCAATGTCTGTTAGTCACAAAAGTCAATGTTACCTTGTTCCCCTGCAGGTCCTTGTGAGACAGCCTCTGGGGAGCTTTTGGCCCTAAAAGTCTTGGCTAAAGGCCTGTGAGTCTTTAGAAATGGTGCCAGAAGTCCTGTGGTGAGCAGTGTGATTGTGGTGAAATAGAAATGTCTTCTATTGAAAGGCCAAATTCTACTCTAGACATCTCATCTGCCCTATCTCACCTTCTAGTACCTGTTTGGCTTTATTTAAGGGTCACATCATATATTATTGTTGTCATACATATTTCGAATAAACTTTTCAGATGTTCAATCAATAATTTTCTTTGAATGATGATTGAAGCAGAACAGGAAATTTAATGGGTTATTTAACTTACCATATGGGTTGTCTGTGTCAGATCTTGTTTTTGCTTTTAAATTTAAACAAAATGAAATTGTCATCATATGTTCTTAATTCATGCAATTACATTTTCATTTGTCATTCCTTAGTCTAGCATCAGCCTGGGCAGTAGGCATTGCAGGGGACCCAAATAACACACAATCCCTCGCTTCAAAATATTCTTGCAAACCGTGTATGCAAGTGAACACAATTTGAGGCTAATTTGTATTTGGGGGATAACAACAGATTGCTTTTTGAAGTTTAAAGGGGAAAAAACTTCTGTTCCAAGATGACCAGGGAAAACCTTCAAAATGGAAGCATAATTTGGACTAAACTTTGAGGGATAAATGAAGCATATTTAAAAAAAAATTAAAAAAGGAAGAGCAAGTTTGTAATGCTAAGGAATTGCCAGTCAAGATAGATCATGAAGTTTGTATATTTGTGTATGGGGGACAGGAGCCGAGGTCAGGAAGGCAAGAAGGGTCAGATTGAATATAACTCACCCTGGCTAAGCTATAGAGCATCTATATCTTTATCACCCTACTTTTCTCTATAGATGATATTAAGGAAAGCATACATTTATTTCAAGAAACATACACAGTAAAATAATAAAACAAATCACAATGACCAGACTATAGGAAATACCAGTTAAAATAGGAAGGAGAGACAGGTGACATAGCTGAGTAAATGAGCTTTTTTATGGCAAAGCAGAAAAGCAAGGTAAGATTAATATCACTACTGTCTACAAGGAAGAAGCTATCAGTACCCTAGGAGAAGCAGAACTTTTCTTAGCATCTAATTTAAAAGAAATCTCTGACATGGCTGCATAACATGTAGAAAGTTACTCAACTACCCAGATTTATTTTAATGTCCCTTTATAAAATGAGATGACAAATGCTCTGAAGATTGGTGTTTCTTACAGAGCAATGTGCATATAGTCACCTGGGGAATTTACTAAAATATAGATCCTTAGTCAGTAGGTCTCGGACGGGCCTCATCTGCATTTTCACTAGTGTCCCACTACTGCTGGTGCTGCTGTTGGTAACAGAACACACTGAGCGGCAAGGGCCAGTTGCCAGAAGAATCCATTGAAGCAGAGAATCATAAAAATGATGCACATAATATTAATTTTATTTAGCAGTATTTTTTTCTTTTGAACATGACAGAGAATGTCTGAGAGAGAGAGAAGCTCTCTCCACAGAACTTGGTCATGCTATGATCCCCTTCCTCTGGTCTTTTAGCCACCATACTGGGCATACTCATATATGCATGGTGTGTTTCTGGGCTCCAGGTCACTGGGCTAGGTCTCAAGCTGAGGTCGGCATGAGGCCTCCAGCTCTGTGGTCCGGTATGCTTGACTGTACCGCAGAGGTTGGGCCTAGCAATTTTCTGATGAGAAGGCAGGGCTTTTTTTTTTTTTTTTAAATAATGCAATATGAATGAAGAATGCTTCTAAATTTTACATTTTTAGAGATTTCCCATTGTTTATCTAGCATGAAAGCAATTTTTAACACCTAATTTACTAAGTGCATTTAAAGCAATCAACTGATTTTCATCAAAATAACTAATCTCTTTCCACCTGCATTTCGATCACTTATATACTATTTAACACAATTATAAAATTATAATAACACAGTTGAATAGTATAAATAGATTCGCAGAAAAACACAGTTGAATCAAATGCTGAGATTTTTCTAACTACTAGTGTTCCTCTGGCCATAAATTTCTGAGGTGCATTTTCAGAGGGAGCATATCTGTTGACTAGCAAATTGGATGAGTGGAGGTCAGCTAGCACAATGCCAAGTGAGCAGAGGCCAAGGATCAGCTTTTAGATAGTTAGGCCACATAGACCACATAAAGACCTAAGTAGGCAGTGCTCCCTCCAGTGATATTCATTAAATGACGTATCTTGACTTTCAAAGAGATGGGCAGCAGCTAATTCCACACTGTGTTCTCTGGCAAGACTTTGGAGAAAGCACAGTCCTGGAAATTTCCTGGGAATCTTCCTTATTCGGAGTACAGTTCAGTGAATGGTAGCTTCAGACCGAAATGTTCTGGAAGGCCCAGATTATCTGGAAAAAGACGGGTCATGGTGATACTAAGCCTATGGAACTTCTGGCCTTCACCTCAGGGCAAGGCAATTCCATCACATAAAATTCGAAAGATCCATGCCCAAAGTGTATAGAGAGCTTCCATCTATGGGTAAGTAGAAAGCAAATCCACTTGCCAAAGGGGTAAGGTATCCAAACAGGTAATATACTTGAGAGGTTCTCAAGGAATGTAGAGGAAAATGGACCATTGGATTAACAAAAACTTAAAAAGACTTTAAATATTCAAAGTCGGCAGTTATGTGGGTCAACAGGCATGCATTCACTGTTATGATTATACAAATTCGTGGTGTATTTTTGAAGGGTAATGTCACAAAAAATATATCTTGAGTGCCTCCCAGGTGCCAGCACAGCTTTATGAACTGGGAATATAACAATATAAAAAAACAAATTCTTCATCTCATAAATCTTACTTACCTTTTAGTGGAGGGAGATAAACAATAAGCAAATATGTACTGAGTGCATGAAAACTGAGAACAAAATAAAGCAAGATAAAAGATGAGAACAGGGGCTGGCAGGTGGCATGGTGGTTAAAGACGCTGGATTCCCACATGGTCGACCGTGGTTCAAGTCCTGAACTTGGCAGCTTGCTTTCTCATTTTCCCTTTCTCTCTCTCTCTCTCTCTTTGTACTCTCTGGTCAAATTAAAAAAATAATAACAAATGGAATTAAATAAATAATTCTTTTTTAAAAAAAAATGAGAATAATAGAGGTGGTGGAGTGTTGCTATATAGCACAGTCAGGGATGGTTTCAGCTAGGGGGACATTTGACTGCATCTGTCAGAAGGATAGATGCATAGACGTTGAAAGAGTCTCAAGATCTATTGTTTATTGAAAATAACAAGTTGCAGAAATATATCTTAGGTATAATTTCTTTGTGTTAAAAATGAATATATGGGTATTTAGATAAATAAATATGTATATAATCCACTGATGCAATACAATAAATACATAGGAACACACACACACACACACACACAAATACACACATACATACGTGTATACACAAGTACACACACAGGCCCAGCAGGTGACATGGTAGCTAAGGCATTAAAAAAAAATAAATAAAAAAAAGACAAGAAAGAAGCCAGGCAAATGGTGGCTTCGGGTTGCAGAGGACAGCATGGTTTGGAACCCAGTTCACTTGTGAGCAACCCCCACCCACTTGCGGCGAGGTCTTGGGCCACTTAACCACTTGGCCAGGTGCTTCATCTGTGAAAATGGAGATAACTGCTTCTTAAAGTAGTTGTGAGGAATAAATGAATTGATTCATTTGTGGTGCCAGCATGCTGACACACAGTTAAGTGCATAATAAATGTTGGCTATTAAAAGGGTCCTCAGTTCCATTAATGAGGGGCTCCTCTGGCTCCACCTAAGGCAGGCAACCCACCAGCAGAGAGTGGAATCTCTTGACTTGCTCTTTAGAATCTTGGCTCTTCTCAAATATCTGTGCAGGTTGAAAAATACGTATTTAGTAATTAATCAAGCACAATCGGCTGGCTGATGTGTGGTATAGAGGTCAGGCAATAAGTGTGGGATGCAATGGAGCTGATTCAACTCCACTTCTTAATAGGTGTCACCTTTGATAGTTGAAAAATAAACAGATCTCCAGATTCCCACTGGGCTGCTATTTGCACTTATGGAGAGAAGAAAACAGACCAGCCCTCTTCGCTTTGCTGACATTTGCCTTAATAAGCTGTACCACTAGACCTCAGAAAGTCAAGGAGTTTAGTTATTTTTCTAGATTTCTAGGAAATATAAGTTTGCAAATCTCAAAGTGAGCAATTAACTTTAAAATAAATGACTAGACATTTTAAAGTTTCCACAAAACTACTTTTAAATTTTGCCTGTTTTACTGCTGTCAGTGCACATGGCAGGAGAGAGTGACATAGTCGCTTTTGCTGAGGACAGATGTTGAGGCACCCTGCCTGAACTTCTGTGGTGGAAACGCAGAATTTTCTAATATTCCAGTAGGCATCCCTTTTCCTACTGCTTTCCCAGCACAGTCTTTCCATTTTCCCCTAGAACAATGTTGCCAAGTAAGCCAATATATAGAATGAGTTGTGCCAGAGCAGATGACCTTGCCAGGATCACTGTGTATTAAGAGCTCTGGGATAAAGCCAGGTACATTCGCAGGACGTTGTCAATAACTCCAAGTCCTGACCTACCAAAGCCCCTCAGGGGCTACATAAGTGGTCATCAACCACTTGTCAAGCCAGACTCAGCAAAGATTTCTCTCACATTTTAACCGTTCACTTCTTTTTCATCTTTTTTTTTTT
This sequence comes from Tupaia belangeri chinensis, assembly GCF_000334495.1. Classification (NCBI taxonomy): domain Eukaryota; kingdom Metazoa; phylum Chordata; class Mammalia; order Scandentia; family Tupaiidae; genus Tupaia; species Tupaia belangeri. Next base: position 2,746,772 of record NW_006159844.1, on the reverse strand, counting down.
TTTCTGTTTATTTGCCCATTCTTCTTTTCATTCAGTTCTTGTTTCCATTCTCTATGATTGTTCAGTGCATTTCCCGTATTATTTCCCATCTTGTTTCCTACGTAACACATTCATAACATTTCACAATTTCACATTTTAAAAATCTATTATTTTTTCTAAAGTTCTCTCTTCCTTCCATGAGCATGAGAGACACATGTAGAGAGAGAAAGAGTGCGAGAGAGAGAGAGAGATGAAGAGAAATAGAGCACCCTTAACAGGGTCCCAATGCCAAAATCCACCTGCACTCAGCTAGCCCTGGATCACGGGCAAGTGCACTTGCCCGTGTTGTACTCAGGGCGGTCTCCAGACATGAACTGGGAACCTTCCCCTGAGCACAGCCCTGCAGAGCATTGCACTTTACTACTGCACCATGGTCAGACCCTTCACAATTATTTAAGGTCACTTTGTATTCTCAAAACATGTAGATAGACAGATGTTGTCTCAGATGAGAAAAATTTCCATGTGCCAAGCTTGAGCAAGCATAGCCAGCCTGCTATTTCTCCATGAAATCTTACTGACCAGTCATGTAAAATGTTTCATAGCATCTGCAGGAAATAATGTCTTTAGGAAGAGAGATGTAATTTATTGGGAGACATTAGCTTTAACAAATCCTTAAGTACCCTCATGACAAGGAGACCAGGCAGCATTTGTCTCTGTCCTTGAGTGTTTAAGAATTTAGGCATAAAAGCAGTAAGAATGTTTCTGCTGCATGACGGCCTCAGAGTTCAAGTGATTTTGAAGTTTAGGAGGAGTTTCTTTGGAGATATTAGAGCAAATGACTGTTGTGACAGATGCTTATGTATTCTGTTCTTGACACTTAAGATTTGCATGGGAGGCACAGTGGTCAAGTTACTGAAGGGGGAGCAAAAACATGGTGACTTTATGAGACTCATTTATTCTCCTGATCAAGATTGCTTCATTGTTTGTCAACTCAATATTAGTGAGGATTTAGGGAAATAATCTTGCTCTCTAATTAGATGAAATCAGAGGCTTACTGCTACAGCCATAAATGATCTTTGAGGTGTTACTAATTCAACTAAATCTCAGATGCCTGTTTTGTGCAGCCTGTTGATGAGATTATTCAATGCAGAGAGTTAGGGATATTGGAATGATTAAGAAAATTGGTTTCGCTCAAAACCTAATGACAATACCGAGGGTAGTGTAAACAACACGGCCACTTTGAAAGTCAAGATGGGTCAAACGCCAGTGAACTATTACTCAGCTATTGTTCAGTCGCCAGGATTTGGGTCATTAAGTGCTTAGCTACATGAAGAGGAAATAAATTACGAATTTGTGTTGTTAAGGGTAATGTTCTTGTCTAGTGTTTGGACTGAAACACAGGGTCCTGGCCTCTCTGGGGACCTGCAAGGTGTACATGAAGCAACATTGCCTGGCATGTGTTGTTCGCAGGGGTTCCAGGTTGTCTCTCTCCAGGGAACAGGGCTGGAAAAGAGGCAAAAGTAATCTCCACGTGGTATTACTGCTTCTCTGGCATTAATAAAGCAAGCTGCAAGGTCTCGTTATTTCTATTTCCATCCATAGCATGCCCAAGTTGGTTTTCTTGGCCTTTGTTCAGTAGAAGTGGTCAGCCAAAGAGGTGCTGTAAGGGAAATGGAGATATTTAGGGGACTTCAAGAAGTTCATTGAAAAATGGAGTTAAAGTGTCCATTTATTTTAGTACTAAACTTTGGACATCTGTGCATAATATTTTCGTAATACTCATTTCCCATGAGTTTTTTTGAGGACCCCCTCATAGATCCATAAGTCTGTTTCTTCACTTTGCGTGATGTTACCAGTCTGTATTTTCCCGTAGGGACGTTGGTTTTCTTGGAGGGAGTCTGTTGAGATAATGAATCAGGATATAGGGCGGAGATGGCTCCTGCACCTTGGGTTCCTTTGTAAGCAATCTAAGGTCCAACTCAATGCAAACAGTAACGAGAAGCTTACACTTAATCAATCAGAAACTGCTAACTCACTCCTAAGAGAGAATTTTCATTTTAATCAATTAATTTCTTTTTTTTGGTCTTGATTTTGTAAACACCTTATAAGGTTTTCCTCTCCTTTTCCCTCAGTAGAGTGATGAAATGTTGCTGGTCTGGTCTGCCTGATTCATAAATCATTGAATGCTCAAATAAACTAGTTAAAATTGTAATGTATCTAAGTTTGTGTTGTGACAGCTTATTTTATATTATCTGCAGAACTGAGAGATGCCAAAGTGGTATGTATAAAAAAGGCAATAAAGACCAGAAATTATAAGGATTCTGTACAGATTGAGAACTCCATGCTTTCCTCTGGTAGACCAGGCAAGCTCTCTCAAGGCAATTGACAGTAGACTATGGACCAACACTTTAGGGTCCATTTAATCAGAGTCTAGTCCAGGGCATCAGTTCTGGGGCAGCTGCAGATTTAAGGAGGCTCTATCAAAGCTGTAAGAACAAGAGACCAACAGTTAGCGTAATGGCTATGTTGCTGAACGCCCATGTAGTTGACTGTGGTTCGAGGCCCCGACTCAGTGGCTTTAACACATGCCGGGCATGTGTGTGTGCGTGCCCAAAATCCCGGGAGAAGAATGGAGGAGAAGGGATTGCGGCGTGGCCATCCACCCGGGGAGGGGTGATTTCTCACTTTCTGTCTCTCTGTCTCTCTCTTTGTCTTTCTGGTGAATGCACGTGCCCTGTAGGAAAAACCTCTCTCTCTCAAAAAAAAAAAAAGCCGTAAGAATTAGCGCTACCTCTGGCTTTTGTTTTTGTTTTTGTTTGTTTTTTAGAGAGGTTTATGTTATAGGGTTCATGTGCTCACCAGAGAAACAGACAGAGAGGGAGAGTGTGAGAAATCACTCCCTGGGGGGAATAGGTATACTGCAACCCTTCTCTTCCATTCTTTCCTTGCGATTTTGGGCACGCATGTACATGTGCCTAGTGTATTTTAAGCCACCAAGTTTGGGACTTGAACCGTGGTCGACTACATGGGAGTCTAGCAACGTAATTATTATACCAGCTGCTGGTTTCTATCACTGGATTTTTAACAGTGACATTGACAATGACATTGACAGCAGTTTTAGGAGCTGGCATCTGTCTGCTAATACTAGGACTCAATCCTTAAAAATTAATTCTAAAGCCTCCAGGTTTATACTTGGTAACCAAAATATCGAACTCTTTAGCAATATCATTGTAATAATTTATATTTAGTTCAATTTTTTTTAAGTTTTTTTTTTTCTTTTTTTTTCTTCCATTTTTTTAAAGTTTTTTTTTCTTTTTTTTTCCCCATGAGGTGCATGTTCTCACTGGAGAGAGACAGTGAGAGGGAAAATGAGAAATCACTTCTCAGGGGTGATGGCCATGCCATAATCCCTTCTCCTCCATTCTCATCTTGGGATTTTAGGCAAACATGCACATGAGCCTGGTGTGATTTTTTTAATCTGCCAGGTCCGGGACTTGAATTGTAGTTGACCACGTGGGAGTCCAGCGTCCCAACCACCACACCACCTGCTGGCCCTGTGTGCTTCCATGTTTTAAAATGTGTCTTAAACATGTTATGTAGTTGTTGTAATAGTTTATTTTAAAATAAAGATGTTGGTTACATCATGGACTGGACAGAAAAATTTGACCTACCTTTTGAGGAAGATCATAGACAATTAGACTTATCCAAATAGAGCCAAACTAATGGTATAGAATCCCAGAGACAGTGAAACAGCATGTAAAAGCCCTGTTTTGCAGATTGGATCTTACCTAAATGTCGAAGGTAACGTGATTATGTAACTGGTAAAAAAAAATGAGCAATATCTATTTTCAAGATATATTCTTAAGTATTTTTTTTTTTTAAAAAGAGCAAGGTCCTTAAATTGCATGTGATATGCTACCTTTTGTGTATAGCGAGGACAGGAAATATATTTGATTTGCTTGTATTTGCACAAAGAAACCCTGGACGAATAAACAAGGAAGTAATAAAAGTGGAGGAATGAAGTAGAGGGGACGGGCCGGAGTGACTTCTCCGCACAGACCTTTATATCGCTTCGATTTTGACCCATGTAAACACATTACTTATTCAAGAAGACAAAAACACGATGAGATTTTTGGGGGGAGACTTAAACCTAAATGGAGTATTTGTGGAAAATGTAAAGTGTGACATTTGGACATAAGCACAGCACTGTGATGTAGCAGAAAGGTCAGTGGCCCGAGAAACAGGATGTGGGATCGGACTCCAGTTTTGTCACAAACAACTTTGGCATCTTCACCACTGGATTGGCAAATGGGCTTCATATGTGATGCCACTCATGCTTATTTTTAAATAGGAAGAGGTTGCCTGGAGAAGTCCGGAGATGGATTTTAAGGCTGCATCCAGATTCAGCCAAAAATATTGCTTTGATTGATTAGTGGTCTCTGCTATGGGATTGTGTAGAACAATACCGTGCAATCTCTGTGATTCTTTTTATTCACCTTCAAGATTAGGAGCTTGGAGCAGATGATCTGTTAAACTCCTTATAATTCTACAGTATTAATAATAAGATAGCATATTCCAAAAGGATACACAAAGGGAGGGGTGTGGGAGGGAGCTGCCACAGAGGTGCTATAGTTAGAGGTGGGAAGATTGCCTTGAAAAGAATCCAAAATGAACCAGAATTCAGACAAGTTCCATCTATCTGCGGATGAACAGGCATCTGGACCCAAGCTGGAAAGGTCTAGCATTCAGTACTCCTTAGTCATTTTGTTGGATGGTGGTTAGGGCAGTGATGCCACACTTTCTCAGAGATTTGGCTGGAGATGATTTCTGGAAAATGGCAGGCTTGGCAGTTGCCATTCTCATGCCCATTCCTAGAACATAATAATGAATGGGAACCTGCTAGAGGAGACTTAGAAGAGTGTCTGAGGCAGCCAGTCCCTTATGGTCTGCGAAAGAGCTAAGGGACTGACAGAACTGGAGAGGGCTCACTTTTCCTCAAAGTCTAGAGGGAAACAACAAATTTCTTGTGGCTTTTTAGGGACCCAGCCAGTAGAAACTTACGGATCTTCTTGAGAAATAGCCACTCAGTCAATCTGCCATGTGTGATTCTTGATGAACTCTTTGATCCTATTGTTCCCTGAAGTTTGAGAGCCATGATTCTAGTGTAAGGATGGAGGCCTGCATGGCAAGCCAAGTTTGTACAAAGAAGGGGACTGGTCTTCACAGGAAGAGCAGGATGTCAGACACAGATCCTCTAAAGCCTGAGAGGGCTTGCGAGTGCTGTGGGGACCACCTTCAGAGCCTTGGAGATGAGACATTTCAACGCTCTTGGCACTAGGAGTCTGCAGAGAGGCAGAAGTCATTTGGAGAGCTGGCTCAGAGCCCCAGAATGGCAGCTCCCTTTCTCTCTTACCTGGAACCTCCTGCACTCTGAAGCATCTGGCAAAGCATCTCTAGACTCCTTGTTTCTGCTTCTTAAGTGAGGGGTCCTCCTCTCCCGGTATCCCAGCCTGACTAAAGCTTCTAGGCAGTCCTGTCCAATGTGGTAGCCCCTGGCCACATGTGAACATTTAAATGTACATTAATTAAAATAAAATTAAATTCTATTTCCTCAGTTGAACTAGGCACGTTTCGAGCGTTCAATGGCTATTTGTTTCCAGCTTTGGTTGAACTAGATTACTCAGGTACGGAACATTTCCATCATCACAGAATACTCTATTGGATGCTGCTGCTCTAGAGCGTGTATCTGGAAGCCACCACAGATGGATCAACTGGTGAGAGACTGCCGGTTGGGAAAACATAAGCAAGAGCCCCAGATAATGATGGTACTTCCAGCTTCACTCTAGTCTTCAAAGGAGAAAACCAGAGTTTTCACCAGCCTCCAGCAATGTCTTCTTGGATATTGCTGTTCAAGAACCAGTGTGATCTGTGAACCGTTTGTACAGAAATTGAGAAATCTAAAACTTATAGAAACTTGACATTGCATAATATTCAACCATTTGGGCAGGAACTTGTCTCACTGTAGATGGTCTAGATCATTAAAAGTTTAGAAACTGATGTGGGAGATTCCATATGTGAATGACGGGAACTAGTCATGTACAGTAGAACCAAGTTACAATGTGGTATTTTAATGGGTAAATTCAAATCCCAAAGTACATAATATATGAAATCCACTGTGTTCATTAAAATAAAATAAATTTAACTGAGGCCATAGGTGGTTGTGACTCACTCTAACGAAGGTAGAAGGGTAAGTCCTTTTATTAATGAATCTAGACAAAAGGTAAATAAGAATAGACGTTGAGTATTGCAAATGCAGTGTCACTTGCTTTATTTTGGATGAAATATGAGAATGAATCGTCTCCACTTCGTGAAACACCTTCCAAATCACTTACCCTATTTCTGTCACGCATCACAGAAGACTTGCTTTTTCCTGTCAGTATTGTTAGAAGAAAACATAGAAAACGTGAGGTATCTATTATCCCTTGTGAGTAGCATCATTGCCAGTTCAATTTGATTTAGATAAATTAATAAACAAGAACCTTAAAAACTTGCAATTTGATATGTATTGTTTGCTCAGAGTGTCTGTAGAGCATTTAATATAGGGACACTACTTCATTCATCATTTTTTCCTCATGGTAGAATGAGTAAAAAGTATTACTCTCTGTATACATGCTTTCAATGAGCAAGGTATATGTTTTCATGATTCTGTTTTGTTTTTCCTGTTAGGTTTGTTCAGACTTTATGTATTGAAGGTTTACTTTTAGGTCTACTAAATCTAATGACAGAAGATTTTGGCTTATATTTTGTATGCCTTTGCATTTTTATTTATTTATTTTAGTAATTAACTTATACTATATTTACCAAGAACAGCAACAACAACAAAAGGCTGAAAGATGGAAGTGTCAAAAGACGGCTATTCGCTCACTGATAGTTTGACCAGCACTGTCCCAGGTCACCTTGCCGCCCTTTTCTGAGAGCAGCCTGAGGAGATGGCCCAGGCAGGATGCCTTACGTCCCAGGTTGAGGGCGAGGACTGCCACTTTACAACGGGGATGTGCTGAGCTTCCACGATGGCGGTAGAGTGCTTGGGGAAACTCCAAGTTAAGCCAAACTTTGGGCTTAGAGAGGAGCATGGTACTTTGGGAGTGGTTAAGCATAATATTCAGGTGTCAGGGCTTAATCATCTCAGAATTTAGACATATTAGAGTACTATGGATTTGATTATCTGTAAAGTTAACAAACATAATTTAACTTTGCAATTATTGGACGCAGAGGACAAGGGCAAGAGAATCAAAAGATGTGACCAGGTCAGAAAAAACAGAACATAAAACAACAGTAAAGAATAATGAATAATGAGTAGTGAACCTGAAACCAGATGAAAGGGGCAAGCCATGTTTATCTTTTTCTTCTTTCTCTCTCTTTTTTTTTTGAAGAAGTTTTGCTATAGGGTGCATGCGCTTGCCAGACAGACAGAGAGAGACAGAGAGATAGAAAGCGAGAAATCACTCCCCAGGGGGGATGGTCACGCCGCAATCCCTTCTCCTCCATTCTCCTCTCGGGATCTTGGGCACTCACGCACACATGCCCAGCGTGAGTTTAAGCCACCAGGTCTGGAACTTGAACCACGGTCGACTATGTGGGAGTCCAGCGACACAGCCATTATGCTAACTGCTGATCCCTTCTCTCTTTTTTAAGAGAGATTTTTGTTATAGGGCACATGTGCTTGCTGGAAAGATGGAGAGACAAAAAGTGAAAAAATACCTACCAGGGAATGGCCACGCTGCAATCCCTTCTCTTCTAGTCTCCTCTTGGGATTTTGGGCACACATGCACACACGACCAGCATGAGTTTGAAGTCACTGAGTCTAGGACTCGAACCGTAGTTGGCCGTGTGAGAGTCTAGTGATGTAACCACTATACCATCTGCTGGTCCCAGGTATTTTTTTGTGCCAGATGTGAATGGGCTGAATTAATTAACCGAAAGACAAGGAACTTCAGGTTGAGTTAAAAAATAATGCAGTTGGGGCCAGCAGGTGGTGTGGTGGTGGTTAAGGGCACTGGACTCCCACATGGCCAACAGTGGCTCGAGTCCCAGACAGGGTGGCTTGCTTTCTCACTAACTTCTCCTCCCCGCCCCCACACTCTCTCACTCTGTCCCTTTCTGGTCAAATTAGAATAAGTAAGTGAATAAATAAATAAAATCATTCTTTAAAAAAAAATGCAATGTATGGAGCCAGCAGGTGGCATGGTGGTTGAGGCCCTGGACTCCCACGTGTCCAACTGTGGTTTTTGTCCCAGACCTGGGGGCTTGACACTCACACCGACGCATGTGCGTGCATGCCTAAAACCCCAAGAGGAAAATGAATGAGAAGGGACTGTTGTGTGGTCATCCCAGCTGGGCACAGGGGTGGGGTGATTTCTTGCTTTCTGTCTCTCCAGAGAGCACACATGCCCTAAAGTCAAAGAAAAAAAACAAACAAACAAAAAAAACCCTCCTCTCTTTCCTAAGAAAAAAAAATGGTGACATATATGTGGTTTATAGGAAATTCACACACTGCCAAGTAGCCTAGGAAGGCTGCAAAGTTCTTGTAGATGTGCGATGCTCATATGGTATGGACTTCATGTGCTCTTTATTAACACATTTTATGAGGAATGTTGGCCAGCTGTGACTTTGGATGAGAATGAAAATTGAGCTTGAGGTTTATGCTAAAGGAAATTAACAAGCATGCGAATAAAAAGGCATCACTATCTTTTTTGTGATTCTCCCTGGGAACATTATTCTGCTAGAGGTGGGGGGAGCAGGAGCGATGGAAAGAAAATCAGCCCCTTTAGGCTATCTTGCCAAGGAGGCAGGCTTCCGACCAGCTGGAAGGGACTCTGGTGGTGTGGCTGGTGGGTGGCTTCCTGGGAGCACTTAGCCTGCCTGCTGTTCTCTTTACCACCCACTGAGGAATCTGTCCTCGCAGGCCCATTAGCCAGCAGGGCCACCTTGGGAAGCGCCAGGTTTTCCATCCGCACTAATTCCCACCCTCTGGGGACAGAAAAAGGCAACTGGGGCCTGTGCAGCTTGATGGCTCTTTTTCATTGCATCCCTCCAGATCTAACAGTAATTCAGTTTGCATTGCCTGTCACTGTTCAGGTCACATGTCTACACATGATCCCTGAGTGTTTGAAAGCATTCTCGTCCTTTGATGTGTCTGCCAGCTTCAGTATCTTCCTGGGAGATCACAACATAGACAAAAACAGGAATCAAACATTCTAGAAGCATATTTTAGCCACTTTATGGTATAAATCAGCATCGCACATGTTTAAGAGAGTTGAATAAACCTGATCTGCCTGAGTGTTTTCTTGGACGGGAATGTAGAAGGAAAATACACAATTGATGCTCGATACAATGTATGCTTGTTTTCTGTCAGCCTTTTGCTTGGACCTACTTCTGTGATGGGCACATAACAGATTTTCAATACGTGGTGTTAAATTAATGTCATTTAGGAGAGTAAATTATTTCCATAAGCTTGTATTGTAACAGAAAGATGAGTCAAAGTAGTTGTGTGGTCTGATCTATAAATAAGAACTAAAATTAAGAGGCTGAGCTAAATGCTGAAACAAAGTGTACCCAAATAGAGTCATATAAGCAGACTGGATTATTTTGTTTTCCTCTTTTGTAGTGCTTAAAAATCTGAGTACAAGTCCATGCCATTCACAAACAGAACTTGACGTGAGCTAGGCATTTTGCATTAATTTTTACTTTTTCTCCTGAAGTCCAGGGTATATGCGAGCACAGGTGGGAGTCCCAGTGCTTTAGAGTGCTGATGGGTTTTCATACTAAACACAGGGGAAGAGGAAGTGAGATCTCAGTACCTTGCTCATTAAAAAGCGGAACATTTCCTTTCTGAGTTTGCCAATGTGTTAGACGGTAGGCAAGAGAATGTAATGTTTTGGATGTTATTATAATTATTGAATGAGTGTGAGGGAGACTCTCTCCATTTTTCTTTCCTTTTATTTTCCCCTAAAAAAAGGAATCATTTATTTATTTAATTCCATTTGTTATTATTACTTTTTAATTTGACCAAGGAGAGACAGTGATAGAGAATGGGAAAGTGAGAAAGCAAGCTGTCAAGTCTGAACTTGAACTGCAGTTGGCCATGTGGGAATCCAGCACCTTTAACCACCATGGCACCTGCTGGTCCCCTCTCCAATTTTCATCGGATGGATTTGTCCCCCAGGTGTGCTTTGAAGAGATGACCCTAGCCAGATCATCACCCACTCTAGTCTCAGGATGTAAAGAGAGCTCTACTAGCACATAGCTACGACCACCTGTGGGCAGACGCTGCCACGGCCTTCGAACGCAGGGTGGCTTGCTTTCTCACTAACTTCTCCTCCCCGCCCCCACACTCTCTCACTCTGTCCCTTTCTGGTCAAATTAGAATAAGTAAGTGAATAAATAAATAAAATCATTCTTTAAAAAAAAATGCAATGTATGGAGCCAGCAGGTGGCATGGTGGTTGAGGCCCTGGACTCCCACGTGTCCAACTGTGGTTTTTGTCCCAGACCTGGGGGCTTGACACTCACACCGACGCATGTGCGTGCATGCCTAAAACCCCAAGAGGAAAATGAATGAGAAGGGACTGTTGTGTGGTCATCCCAGCTGGGCACAGGGGTGGGGTGATTTCTTGCTTTCTGTCTCTCCAGAGAGCACACATGCCCTAAAGTCAAAGAAAAAAAACAAACAAACAAAAAAAACCCTCCTCTCTTTCCTAAGAAAAAAAAATGGTGACATATATGTGGTTTATAGGAAATTCACACACTGCCAAGTAGCCTAGGAAGGCTGCAAAGTTCTTGTAGATGTGCGATGCTCATATGGTATGGACTTCATGTGCTCTTTATTAACACATTTTATGAGGAATGTTGGCCAGCTGTGACTTTGGATGAGAATGAAAATTGAGCTTGAGGTTTATGCTAAAGGAAATTAACAAGCATGCGAATAAAAAGGCATCACTATCTTTTTTGTGATTCTCCCTGGGAACATTATTCTGCTAGAGGTGGGGGGAGCAGGAGCGATGGAAAGAAAATCAGCCCCTTTAGGCTATCTTGCCAAGGAGGCAGGCTTCCGACCAGCTGGAAGGGACTCTGGTGGTGTGGCTGGTGGGTGGCTTCCTGGGAGCACTTAGCCTGCCTGCTGTTCTCTTTACCACCCACTGAGGAATCTGTCCTCGCAGGCCCATTAGCCAGCAGGGCCACCTTGGGAAGCGCCAGGTTTTCCATCCGCACTAATTCCCACCCTCTGGGGACAGAAAAAGGCAACTGGGGCCTGTGCAGCTTGATGGCTCTTTTTCATTGCATCCCTCCAGATCTAACAGTAATTCAGTTTGCATTGCCTGTCACTGTTCAGGTCACATGTCTACACATGATCCCTGAGTGTTTGAAAGCATTCTCGTCCTTTGATGTGTCTGCCAGCTTCAGTATCTTCCTGGGAGATCACAACATAGACAAAAACAGGAATCAAACATTCTAGAAGCATATTTTAGCCACTTTATGGTATAAATCAGCATCGCACATGTTTAAGAGAGTTGAATAAACCTGATCTGCCTGAGTGTTTTCTTGGACGGGAATGTAGAAGGAAAATACACAATTGATGCTCGATACAATGTATGCTTGTTTTCTGTCAGCCTTTTGCTTGGACCTACTTCTGTGATGGGCACATAACAGATTTTCAATACGTGGTGTTAAATTAATGTCATTTAGGAGAGTAAATTATTTCCATAAGCTTGTATTGTAACAGAAAGATGAGTCAAAGTAGTTGTGTGGTCTGATCTATAAATAAGAACTAAAATTAAGAGGCTGAGCTAAATGCTGAAACAAAGTGTACCCAAATAGAGTCATATAAGCAGACTGGATTATTTTGTTTTCCTCTTTTGTAGTGCTTAAAAATCTGAGTACAAGTCCATGCCATTCACAAACAGAACTTGACGTGAGCTAGGCATTTTGCATTAATTTTTACTTTTTCTCCTGAAGTCCAGGGTATATGCGAGCACAGGTGGGAGTCCCAGTGCTTTAGAGTGCTGATGGGTTTTCATACTAAACACAGGGGAAGAGGAAGTGAGATCTCAGTACCTTGCTCATTAAAAAGCGGAACATTTCCTTTCTGAGTTTGCCAATGTGTTAGACGGTAGGCAAGAGAATGTAATGTTTTGGATGTTATTATAATTATTGAATGAGTGTGAGGGAGACTCTCTCCATTTTTCTTTCCTTTTATTTTCCCCTAAAAAAAGGAATCATTTATTTATTTAATTCCATTTGTTATTATTACTTTTTAATTTGACCAAGGAGAGACAGTGATAGAGAATGGGAAAGTGAGAAAGCAAGCTGTCAAGTCTGAACTTGAACTGCAGTTGGCCATGTGGGAATCCAGCACCTTTAACCACCATGGCACCTGCTGGTCCCCTCTCCAATTTTCATCGGATGGATTTGTCCCCCAGGTGTGCTTTGAAGAGATGACCCTAGCCAGATCATCACCCACTCTAGTCTCAGGATGTAAAGAGAGCTCTACTAGCACATAGCTACGACCACCTGTGGGCAGACGCTGCCACGGCCTTCGAACGTGGAGTGGCCTACGGTAGCATCGGGGGACTGAAGGCATTTTATGACACTTTGCCATGTTACCTCTTTTTCAGAAAAACCAAGAATAAAATACAAGACGGTTCTTATTTTTATACATTCTCACTGTTTATGTGTGGCACTAGACAAACATTTAGACAGCTGGAATTTGTTTCATTGTGTATATATGTTAATATTCATTAGTCTGGAAAAAAAACCCCAAATCTTAGGCAGGCATGCATTTCTCACTCTCAGACTATTCTTAGGACTATTTCAGGCATGTCACCCTCTAGCAGATGCAGGGAATATGGGTATGAAGAGTCACAAATAATGACTGTTGCCATGTTGGAACTCAGTGATTCTCTCAGGCACTGTGGAGTCCACCCCAGTGCTCTGCCATCGCCATGACTGCCCTTAGCTGAGTCCATCCCACACCTACATAGTCCTCCCTGCAGGGAGGACTCCCCTAACACCATTCATTATCATCTGTGTTCCTTCCAAATAGAACTGGCTGTAAGATACCATATGGCCATTAGGTGTCGCTGTCTAACATGTAATGTACTCAAAAGATTTCAATTTATTTAAACAAAAAATCACCTAGTTGATATTGTAGGACATTAAATCAGTAGATTTTCAAAACTTATTTTTCCTTGGAGATAAGAAATTCAGATAGACTAATTGGGAAATCTTCAGTCAGAATTTTTTAAGTAAATAAAGTACCAAATGTTATTTTATTTGTTGGAGACATTGCAAAAGAAAATCCAAACCTTTTAGAATGAAATTCAGGTTTTTTTTTTTTCTGATTTATTTCAAGTGTACGTTTCCATTATGTCTTCCGTTCTCTGCCTTTGAGAATCCCATACATCGTAGTCAAATGGTGCTCTCTTGTCATCCATTCATATATTTTTCCATGCTATTCCATTTACTAGAAGTCCTTTATCCCTCACTTTTGCCAGTCTAAAGCCTGCTTAGTCTTACAGACAAGCTCAGATACCAAGTCCTTCCTGAAACCTCCCTAAATCTTCTCAGAAGTCCTTACCCCTACTTTTGGATCCTTATGTCATTTTTCTGTGCGTTCGTTGCAGCATTTGGTAAACACTAGCTCACATAATATTTATACCTGTTTTACCATGAGAATGTGGACTGTGCTAAAATTACTGCAAAGCCTAGAACAGTGCTTTGAGTTAAGTTTAGTAAATGCTACTGATGTTACTTAAGTGAGTAAATTAATAATTAAAAAAATAGATGCAGGATGATCTGATTCTAGTGCTTTGAAACCCTGTTAGTTCACTGGGTATTGGAAAGTGGCCATACAATGATAATTAAGAGTAATGATAAATGGCAGTATAGCAATGTATGAAGAAATGCACCCTACACAGTGCTGTCGGGAGCCAATCAGTACAATTGATTTATCGGCCATGATAATTGATGACATGAGAAAATAAACAGTTCATCAATGCCCTAGCATCTTTATTTAGCACTTGTGGCTTTTTAGCATGCTCTCATGCATAAATAAGATTGCAATTAGAAATACACGTGCTCTGGCCAGCTGCTGTAATGTAACACTGTGGTGCTGAGACCATTTCAGAAGATCCACGTTCTTGTCCCAAGGCCTCCCTGAATACTCTGGGTGTGTGTGCATGTGCTGGTGATCCTGGCTGGCTGATGCAGAAGGTGGATTGCATAATGAAGACCATGTTGGGAATGCCTGTCTCTCTCTTGTGGAAGAAACAAACACACACACAAGAAATACAATATATGCTATTTTTAATTCTGGAATTATTATTCTCATCAACAACATCAGTGATAAAAATGGGAGACAAGGGATTCTTAGAGGAAATGATAGAAAATCTGCCAGGATAAAAATTAAGGAGACATAAATTTGAATGTATGCTTTAGCTACTCAGTTTAGCAAAGAGGGGTGAAAAGTAAACTCATTTTTCCTATCACTGTCAGCCTTTGTAATCATTACTGGTAATCTTTTTTGAGATTGTATCATGGCTTATGCGAAAGGGGACTTTTTCTGTCATAATCCTCAGAAAAGTTCAACCCAAAGGTTGGTAAGCTTTGCTAACTAGCAGAGATTCTACAAACCCTAGCAACCCCCAAAGCACCAGAACTGGCTGTGTAGGCTCACTGAGATTTGCCCCTTACTTCTGGTGCCATATTGAGTGAACAGGCTATCATTTTAATTTAAAAAGTTACAAGAAATGATTTATAGAAATTAGAGTAGTTATACATTTTGTGTGATGAAATTACCCAGAACAGACTAAAATTTAACTAAATATGCATGCCTTGATGTTATTTGCATTTTCTTTTAATGCTCTTTCATATTAAAAATGTTCCTAAAAAAATAAATCTAAATCAACCCTTAACCCTAAAACACATACCATGTGTGCATGCATGAAATGTGTGATGATGACACACCAGAGGCAGCTGATTCACGCTCCAACTGAACTACTGAAATATTTATGAAAGTACATGAAATTCCAGAATTGTAGTGTCACGGAAAATATGGAAGTAATTTTCTGATTTGCTAAGATCTAGGAGAATTGCCTCAAATTATCATGTAGATGGTCAAAAACCTTGATCTGTGTATCATTGACAAGCAAATAGCAGGAAAAGGTGACCACTTGTCCTCCTTGCCAGGTCTCATCTTAACCAGCCACGGAAGTCGGGAGTCTTCCCCATGCTGTTAGACAGCTGCTTTCTGATGTGGCTAATGCTACTCCTTTGTCCTCAGTCAGAACCTTGAGAAAATCTGTAGGATATTTATAAACCATTACCAGGGTTTTTTTTTTGAGGCTCAGTTTTGATTCAGTACCAATATGGCAGATGGTAACAGTAAGTGTGATAAAGAATCTCTTCAGAGGCAGGTTTATAAGGGGAATGAACCTATGAAGTTATTACACATGTCTTGAACTGTTCAGAGACCATTAGTGGAGAATTTCTCCGAACTAGACCATAGGGTGGTATAAATTTCTCTGCCAGTCTGGGGAAGGTTTGCCACCTTCTAACTCCACACTTAGTGAAGGGGCTTTGGGGGGCCACTCAGGGAGTTTAAAATGTTCTCAATGGCTGGGAGAGAAAAAGGACTGTGTCACATACTGCCCAATAAAGCAAGTACGATTGTGAACTAAGATATCAGAAGTATTAGTAAGAATTTACTACTTTAAATATACATAAAGAGTTTGGCAGATGCAGAAATAAATACACATGCGTGACCACACATACACATATTACTTAGCTTTCACTTCAGGGAGGGCCTAGAGCCAATGACTCCCTGTGATGCTGAGCAGAGCTAAGACTCATACTTTGGTTTCTGAATACATTACCTGTTGCAAAGGGACCAGAGTTTTTTTTGAAAAATCTTCAGCCCCACCTCTAAGGCAGGACAAATATGTAAAGAGCCTGGGGGAAAAATAAAAAGATAAGGACACACCAAAAATTCTACCTCTGGCCAAAACTGGGCAATTGAGCAACAGCATATATAATGATAATAATGGATTTTAAGCCAAAGTATAAAATAAATACCTATGAACCCACATCATATAAATGAATAAGTGGAGTAGAAGAGAGGACTGTTTTTTTTTTTTAGAGAGAGATTTTTGCTATAGGACATGTGCCCTTGCCAGAAAAACAGAAAGTGAGAAATCATCCCCAAGGGGGATGGCCATGACACAACCCTTCTCCTCCATGTCCTCTCAGGATCTGGGCATATGTGCACAGGCATGTACATGCACCTGTTGTGTTTTAAGTCACAGGGTCCAGGACTTGAACCACAGTTGACTACGTGGAAGTCCAGCCATGTAACCATTAAGCTATCTGCTGGTCCCAGAAGAAAGAGTTCTTAATTTCTGTACAAATTTAATTCATAACATAAAAGGAATTAGGGGGGAAAATTAGTATTAGGCAAATGCTGAAATAATAATTGTTGCAGACGACAAGCAGTGATGGGTACTGAAATCAGTGAGTGAAAGTTTGGTGACAAGCAGGATATTTGTGTAGTTTCAAATCATCTTTCCAGATGATTCTAATTAATTATAAAGCAGAAAATAGTAACATTACAGATAAATAATCAAGTAGGCACTCTGTTAACTAAGTGGTCAAAATTACCATTTTCAGTCATATGTCAACATTTTATGCCTCCTGACATGATGCACTGAAAAGGCCACAACAATAATTTCTGTGGTACTCTCACCAAAAATATATACTTTCAAACTAATCATTAAAAAACACCAGACAAATCCAAATTGATATAGGACATGTGCCCTTGCCAGAAAAACAGAAAGTGAGAAATCATCCCCAAGGGGGATGGCCATGACACAACCCTTCTCCTCCATGTCCTCTCAGGATCTGGGCATATGTGCACAGGCATGTACATGCACCTGTTGTGTTTTAAGTCACAGGGTCCAGGACTTGAACCACAGTTGACTACGTGGAAGTCCAGCCATGTAACCATTAAGCTATCTGCTGGTCCCAGAAGAAAGAGTTCTTAATTTCTGTACAAATTTAATTCATAACATAAAAGGAATTAGGGGGGAAAATTAGTATTAGGCAAATGCTGAAATAATAATTGTTGCAGACGACAAGCAGTGATGGGTACTGAAATCAGTGAGTGAAAGTTTGGTGACAAGCAGGATATTTGTGTAGTTTCAAATCATCTTTCCAGATGATTCTAATTAATTATAAAGCAGAAAATAGTAACATTACAGATAAATAATCAAGTAGGCACTCTGTTAACTAAGTGGTCAAAATTACCATTTTCAGTCATATGTCAACATTTTATGCCTCCTGACATGATGCACTGAAAAGGCCACAACAATAATTTCTGTGGTACTCTCACCAAAAATATATACTTTCAAACTAATCATTAAAAAACACCAGACAAATCCAAATTGATGGGTACTCTACAAAATAACTGGAAGCCTTTTCCAAAAGTTCCAAAGTCCTGAAGGACAAAGACAGATTGAGAAATGGTCACAAATTGGAGGAGACTAAGGAATATAATAACTAAATGCAATGCTGATCCTTGCAATGAATCCTAGAGCAAATCAGGACATTAGCAAACTTCTAATAAGAATCTATGGATTAGTCAATACTATTGCATAAATGTTTATATGTTAGTTTTAATAATTGAGCTATTTGAATGTTAAATATTAGCAGTTGCTGTATGAAAAGTATATAGAAACTCTCTATTATTTTTGCAAGTTCTTTTATGTCCGAAATTATTTCAGTAAAAAGTGTTAAAAAATAATCCAGTAAGAGTGGAAAGGTATGAAACAGAGTAGGAGAATATACTTTGCCATACACATATCTAATGATGGACTATTATCCATAATATATAGAAAGCTTCTACAAGTCCATAAGAAAATGCTTAATTGACAACAGTAAAGTCCTTGACCAGACGCTTCACAGAAGAGGATATTTAAGTGGTCAAAAAGCACATGGAACAATGAAATACCACTACATGCCTACAAGAATGGATAAATTGAGAATAAATTGGCAATACTCCAAGAGAGGATTTGGAGCAACTAGAACACTCATGCCTGCTTAGAAAGCTGCTTGGCAGAAGCTACCCAGACTATAGAGTATGTAACTCATGACTTGACATATGTGCACCAAAAGGCATGTTTATAACCCCAGACTGGAAGTGACCCACATATATATCTAGAGGAGGAGGAGGTAAATCAGGTGTAATGTGTTCATACAGTGCCTCACTATGGACCAAGGAGGATGAACATGTTCTAGCTACTTACAATACAGATAGATCTCAAAAACAAAATCTTGAATAAAGAAAGCTAGACACAAAAGAATACGTAGAGTATAACTTATCTATATAAAGTTCAAAAACTGATGAAACAAATCTGCAGTGATGTAAGTCAGAGTAGCAATTACATTTGGGAAAATGAATGGTTGGAGGGGGCACAAAGGTGTCTGGGGTGCTGAAAATGTCTTAATTTCTCATCTGGGTGGTGGGTGTGTGGAATGGTAGGTGAAAGTTCATGGAGCTGCACATTTAAGATTTGTAAACTCTTCCCTGTGTCTTTCAATGTAAAGGTTTACATTAAGCAGGAGAAAAGAAAACATGAAAATAGGACTGTCGCCTTCTGAGTATACCATAGAGCCTACTTATTTTCAACAATATATAGGATGCATTTTATACACACGTGCACACACAGAGTGAGAGAGTCTTTTGGTCCACATAAAAAGACCTTTGCAGAATCAGATTATCCAGAAATTAATGCTGTTATAGTAGAGGATCCAATTTTATTTTATTTTATTTTATTTTTTTTAAAGCAGGAGAGACAGACGGTGGGAGAGAAAGTGAGAAATCATTCCCCCTTTCCCCCCAGGGAGGATGGCCACACTGCAGTCCCTCCTCCATTCTCCTCCTTGGACTTTGGGCATGTACACATATGTGCCTGACATGAATTTCAGGTCCGGTCGGGACTTAAACTGCAGTCGATTCTGTGGGAGTCCAGTGCCTTAACTACCACGCCACCCACTGGCCCCAAGTTTCTAATCTTAAAACCAAGTCTCAGATAAAAACAGAGAGAATGTGCTCAGTCATTTCCAGGTAAAGGCCTGAGAAAGGGACACAGCAAGTGCTGAGAACACGGAGTAGAAACAAGGGAGCAGCTCTGATGTTGGGCAATCAGGATCCCTGGTTCACATTGTTCCTTGTTCAAAGATGTGTAAATAAAGGGGGTGGGGAAATACACTAAACAGAACCTTTTCAAAATCCCCATATAACATAGAGAGGGAAACCACTGCTACAAAGCACTGTTTTAAAAATACATCTAAAAAGTCATCATGGTGGGACCAGCCATTGGCATAATGACTATGTCACTGGACTCCCATGGAGTTGACTGCGATTCGAGTCCCAGACCCAGTGGCTTAAACTCACACAGGTGCCCAAGATCCTGAGAAGAGAATGGAGGAGAAGGGATTGCAGTGTGGTCAACCCCCTGGGGGGTGATTTCACACTTTCTGTCTCTCTGTCGCTCTGTCTTTCTGGCGAGTGCATAGACCCTATAGCAAAAACCTCTGAAAAAAAAAAAAAGGCATGGTAAAAAGAAAATTGGGAATGGACCTGCTTTGAGTTATTAAAAAACACAGAGAATATCTATGAAAGAGTATTTAAAAAGGAGGTTTATAAACATCAAAAAGAACTGCCGATGTTAAGGAAAAAAAGCCATAGAAATGAAAACTCCACTGCAGAATGAAAATCCATGTTGGGGATAGTTAGTGCAGAATGTTTTATATAATACAAGGAAAAAGAGAAAATTATGAGTAAGAAAATGATAGATTTGGGGGATAGAAAATGAAGCTATGAATAATTGGCACTCTTGAGAATGAGACTAAATGAATAGAGTAGAAACTATAATTAAGTGTATAATCAAAGAAATATAAAGAAGAGTTCCTGGATCTGAAAAAAATTACCCAAGACTAAGATTGAAGAAAATGTTCTAGGCAAATGAACAAGAGGCGCCTTAGGCATACGCTTGTGAAAATTTGAATTTCCAGTATAAAAACATGAAAAGTTTTCAGGCAAAAAAAGGAACAGTTTATTTGCAAGAGTGCAAAATTCAGATTGGTCCTAAGGACCATAATAAGAGGACTGATGCTAAGCTTATGCATAGAGTGAAGCCCAAGAAGTCATTATGAATTGGTGCCTACATAAAATAGAACAATAAAAAATAAAAGAGAAGACAGAATGAATAGCAATTCAATGATACTGTAGGTGCATATTTTCGGGTTGTGCTAGCAAGTATTGAAAAGTAAAAGGATATTAAATTAGTGGGTACACCACTTTTGGACATTATAATTAGAAATACAGAAGTTCAATTCTGATTTTGAAAATGATTATATCTTTTAAACTAGTTCTACATTGTCCAAATCAATGAATAAAATGAATATATAGATATGATGACTTATTAGATAAATGTATAAATGTATACATAAGATCAGTCAATTAAACAAAATGCTAATCGAGGTTATGTCTAATTACTGAGACCATGGTTGATTTCTTTTTTTTAAAAGAATTATTTTATTTAACTTTATTTATTTATTTATTTATTTATTTGAATTTGACCAGAGAGGGACAGAGTGAGAGAGAGAGAGAGAGAGAGAGAGCGAGCGCGCGCAAACCCCCAAGTCTGGGACTCGAACCTTGGTCGAACACATGGGAGTTCAGCGCCCTTAACCACTATGCCATCTGCTGGCCCCAAGACCATGGTTGATTTCTATATTGTTCCTTATGTTTTGTGTTTTATAAAAGAAAAAAAATTACTAAGATGCAAATGAATTAAAATAAAAGCAAATAATATGTATGTTTTTTGTTCACAGAAGGAATAAAGGCAGAATCAGCCTGTTATTCAGATACTCAGCTACTTTTGTCTTATTGCATCTGTGAATAATTATAGACATCAAAATAGAAACAAGGCAGGAACATCTCTGAACCCATTCAAGGTCCTAATAATATTGATGATGCTTTGAGTTTGCTTCTTCTTTACAATGCCATAAAATCTTTTTAGGGCCATTAGAGCTGCCTTCTCTAATCCTAAAGGATGTGTCATTCTCTGGCTTTACAAAGCGAGGTCCATTATCTTAAGTAGAGTATCACTAGTGATCAGTCTCCTAACTGCATTGGATTGCAAGGGTGATATGTAAGAGATCCAGGTACAGATAGACTATAATGGCTGAAAGTTTAATTTCGAACTTAAATTTAGACTCCTGTGAACTGAGCTGCTTCACAGTATGTCCCTAAAATGTCTTTCATCTAGAGCAATCAGACAAAAGTGGTTGAGAGGAGTAATAGCAAACACACAAACACACTAACTAACAACACCAAAAACTACTACAAAATAGCTGAAAGTCCCCTTTGGTGTCTGTGCCCTAAACTCGCACTCTAGTTAGTTTGCTGTTTGATTTTTACCACACAGTGACTGAGAAGATGAAAGGAAAGGCAGCCTAAGTAAGACTGTACTGAAATCAGAGGAGAGCATTTGCTACAAGGCCTAAAGAAGTGCTGGCACCCACACCTGGGTCTTTCCAATGTAAAGATGCAGTCCCAAGGTCAATTTTCTTGCAGCAATTGCAACTTGAGAAAAAAGACAAAATTCAAAAGAGCTCTAAAAGAATAAATCCAAAACAATCTCTCCACTTTATGGAAGCCAGAGTTTTAACTTTTCCGTCATTACCAAGAGCTCTATCCTAGCTCAATGAGGATTTAGACTTGGCTCATTCGTTAAATATCCTATCCTCTGAAGTATATGAATTCAATAAGAGTAAAGAATCCAGATAAACAAGTTAATTGAAAGGTGAATAACTGATAGAGTAGCTTAGTGCTACCGCTAGTCTGAGATCTGGCAATTGGAGAGAGTCTAGACGTGACCACTCTACTTATTTCAACCTAAATGAAGACATAGGTTGGCCTTTCTAGTTAAACACTATTTAATTTTCACATTCTTCCACTTGCTTTAAGACCAACTTACAATTTTAGGCCACCTGCCTCTTCTGCCTCTTAATCCACGGCTACACACAACATCATGGACTAACAAGCAACGGTTTCAGTGGGCCTCAGACAATGTGGCTGAAGAGAAAAAAATGAAGTTATACCTGGTGGAGAATTCTGCAAGATGGCTATTTCCTTTGCCTCTGTTCATAATTGCTATTTACTGCTCTTGCTGAGTCATATGGTTGGTGGAACTGATGGTGTGAAAATAGATTATACAATATGTAGTCATTTATGTCATACCCAGCCAAAATGGAGTTGAGAGGTCATTGGCAAAGAACTTGGGTTGCTTACGCCCAATCCAAAATCATGTTGCAAACCTAATCCCAAACTTCAAGGGGTAACCATAATTTTAAGATCACATGTCTTACACATTTTCACTCAGAACTTGCCAGCCAGCTCCAGTGGGACATGGCCAGCCCAATTAACTTTCTTCCAAAGCAGTTCAAGTACCTCCTTTCCCCAATAAAACCTTAATCTTTGAGGCTGGCAGGTGGCGTGGTGGTTAAAGAGTCTGGACTCTCACATGGGCAACCGTGGTTCGAGTCCTGGACCTGGTGGCTTGCTTTCTTACTTTGCCTTGCTCTCTCTGTCTCTCTGTCCCTCTCTGGTCAAATTTAAATAAATAAATAAATAAATAAATAAATAAATAAAGTTAAATTGAAAAAAAATTCTTAAAAAAAAAAAACCCCAAAACCTTTCTTTTTTCCTTAATTCTCCAGACCTGTCAGGGGCCACTCTGGTCTATGTGGGTATCTCATATTGCAATTCTACTTTTTTGTATATTATTCCCAAATAAATCCTTTGCTTGGATATTCATCTCTTTTCATTTTTATTCCATGTTGATGATGGGTAGCTGGATTCAAGTGCCGCCTTGGGTGATACAGGATTCTGGCAAGAAGAATTAGTAAAAACTTTCTTTTTTGTAGAAAGCAGCATAGAGATTCCTAAGATAGGAGATCAAAAGGCAGAAGCTCTGAGAAGAGCTTAACCTATATAGCTCTCTGCCTGCTACACATTGCCAAGAGTGGGAAGAAAGAAATTGGCATCAGTTCCTATAAATAAAAATGTACTAGCTTTTCCAGTTCCCAATGGGCCAATGATCTGCTGAGTATATCTGCTGAATAAGAGGGGTCTGACTCCTAGTCAGAAAGCTTGAAGCCATCAGACTAGTGAGCTCCACTGAGTACTCAGCAATAGAAAGGTGAGTAATCAGTACAAATAGAACCTGTGTGTGGTAAAATAGATTTGCAGGAGAGGACAGAAGATGATTTCAGCAAAAGAAAGAAAGAAAGAAAGAGACAACCCAGAGCATTTTAGGAAGTTCAAGTAAAGCACAAAAAACTCTCTGTAACTAAAAATTATTATTTCCCAATAAATTAATTCAATGGTTTATTTGAAGGAGAGGAAGATCACTTTTGAGATAAAAATTGATAGAAAAATATAAAGCGATGGAAATCTTTAGGGAAAAGATAATGTTGGCTCAGTAAGACCCACTATGTTCATTGTATGAATTCCAAAAAGAGAGAGGACGTAAAGGAGAGCCGATAATTAAACAGTGGCAGGAAATCCCCCTGATTCGAAGAAAGAGCTAAAGATCTAAATCTGTAAACTAAAAAGGCTTATAGGTGCCAGTAGGGTGCATTAAAAACAAACAAACAAAAAGACATTGAAGTATGATCAAATTCTTAAGGTCTTCCAGAAAAAAAAAAATCAAAACGTTGAAAATAGGAGAGATTTTTGGGAACATTTTCTATGCAGGTCTGGGCTCGACTTTCTATTGACTTGAGTTATTCTATGTTTGCAGTGACTGAGGTTAATGTGCAGATTTTTGTCTGGTAGAAATAAAAATAACTTCTGTTTCGTGGATCAAATAACGCCAGAGGTTAAAGTTCATTGCAATTCTACTTCTTGTATATTATGAAGAAGACAATACAGTTGTTTTTTTTTTTTTTGGGAGGGAGTCTAACCCAGCATTTTTTTCTTGACATTCTTTTATTATATTACTCGTATATACCAATCTTCTTGAATCTTCTTTGAACCATTTTTTTAAAAATCATTTTATGGATTTCTCATTATTTAGTGAGATAAAGATCATTGACAGGTACCCATTTTACTTTGCATGAGAATGATGGTTTTACCTTTTTTTTTTTTGAGAGATTTTCACTGCAGGGCGCGTGTGCTCGCCAGACAGACAGAGAGAGACATAGAGACAGAAAGCGAGAAATCACCCCCCAGGGGGGATGGTCACGCCGCAATCCCTTCTCCTCCATTCTCCTCTCGGGATCTTGGGCACGCACGCACACGCGCCCGGCGTGAGTTTTAAGCCACCGGGTCCGGGACACGAACTGCGGTCGACTACGTGGGAGTCCAGCAACATAGCCATTACGCTAACTGCTGGTTTCCGGTTTTACCTTTTGAAAGATGATTCTTTTAACAGTTTTGGAGATGATCCACTAAATGCCCAAGTGCACTCACCTGAGGACGCTGGTTCTAAAGTGTCCTGGGGCTGTTTCTTCTCAGTTAAGGCTTTGCGTCCCCTGGAGTAAATTCTAAGCAGCAACAGAAGTCAAACTTGCCGGTGCTCTGGGTCTCTATTTTCCCAGCTTTTAAAATTAATTCTGTGTTTTTGCCTTTTCTGGTTCCTGAATGGTCTAAGTCATTCTCTATCGGTGGCTGCGGTGGCTGGGAAATTCATTTTCTGGTCTGAGGACTAGCAATCTCTGTCAAATGGATGACTAAGAGTCTCTGACGATGACAGCCTTTGACTTGTTTGACTTTTCATTTGCCTATTTCTGAACTCCAGTCAAAAGAATATTTTGTGACAATTGTGAAGAGGAACAACTCTTGAGATTTAGATAATTAAGGTTTTATGTTTCTGGGCTTACATTTTTCTTTTTTAAAGAATTATTTAATTTAATTTATTTATTATTATTTAATTTTCTATAGGACATGTGTGCTCACCAGAGAGAAAGACAGAGAAAATCAGGAAGCTAGCCACCAGGTCGGGGACTAGAACTGTGGTGGGTCATGTGGGAGTCCAGTGCCTTAACCACTATGCCACCTGCTGGCCCCCTGGGCTTACTTTTGACTCCCAGTTGAAATTATATAACTGAGCCAAAAGCTGTGAGCTTATATTTCAGAGAAGCCTTTACTTCTTGTGTGTGAATATGAAATATTTTATTTCTGGAGGGTATTAATAAATTAGATACAATGTCTATTAAATTAAAAAGGATCTGTTCTGGAAGGAGATAAGCAAGTGCTTGTATAAATCAATATTCCCACAATTCACTGAAAAGCCCCTAATATTTTAATACTTTAAATGCAAGAAGAAAATCCTTTTTACAAAAACTACTATCTCAGAAATATTTTAAGAAATCAGGGTTACATAATTAAGGTGAATATTTGGGCAAATTAGAGAGGTTTAATAATTTTCTTTGATTTGTTAGTGTTCAGTATAATACAGTGTACTTAAAAATTTTTTTTTGCAGGCCAGCAAGTGGCATGGTGGTCAAGGGAGCTGGACTCCCACATGGCCGACCATGGTTTGAGTCCCAGACATGGCTGCTAGCTTTCTCACTTTCCCTCACTCTCTCTCTCATTCTGTCTTTCTCTGGTCAAATTAAAATAAATAAATAAAGTTCAACAAAATAATTCTGTTTAAAGAAAATTGCTAGAGGGTGTGTGCACTCACCCAAGGAAAACAGAGAGAGAGAGAGAGAAAGTGAGAAAGCACCTCTCCATGAGGGATGGCCATGCTGTCATCCCTTCATTTCTCCTTTTGGGATTCTGAGCACACATGAACACGCACCAAGCATGTTTCTCAAGCCAGGACTCAAAATGTGCAGTCGGCCATGGGAGATCCAGCCGCCATAACCACCATGTGGTCTGGCTCTACAGTGTATTTTTTATTTCTTAAACATGATTGTTGGTATATTTTCTCATGAAATTAGTTAATATATGAATGTCCTAACATGTTTATATTGTCTAAATGATCAAATTAACAGTATAGATATGTAATGCTTAATATTATTAAAACAAATTTATCTTCATACATTAGTCATTTTTATAGAAGTAATTATGTTTTTAGTGTGTTGGTTTGAAAATGATTTCCACTATCCTTAGGAAACTTAAAAACTTGAAGTTTTGCAAATTATGCTATTCAAAGGTCAGTCAATAGATATCCAATAATTGATCAGTAGTACCGATACTGAAACATTGATACTAAGTATAATTTAAAGTTCATGCACTTTTTCACCTGATTCTGATACATTATGAACTAGCTATATCTTCGGGATACTCACATTAGTTAATGTTTGATTTTTGCCACCTTATGAAGATGTAAAGTGATGTGTGTGGCTGGAGAAAGTTTTGCTCTCGGTATTCATTGACTTTTTTTGGACTGAAAATCCTTAGTTATGATACTTTTTTTTTTTCAATTTTTTGATCTTGTACTTTGTTCTGTGGAACAAAAATTATTGTTTTGGTTAAAAGTTATAATTATTAGGAGTGCTTGAGACTATCTTAGGAGTCACCACCATGTGAAGAAACGCAACTGTGTCTGTGCTTCAGTTTTTTAAGAAAACAAAGAGAATGATTTTATCTCCAAGTATTAGTTTTTTCCAGAATACAAGGGACCGTAGTGAGCAATGATATCTGCCTATGTATAACAAGTTCCACAGGGTTTGAGAAAAATGTATTTTATTTGCCTTAAATTATAGCATCTGAAGCGGAAAAGAATCTATGAAATGTATTAAAATTTGGCCAAGTTTGCTTGGTTTTGATGAGTTTACTCACCAGACAATTTAAGGAGCAAAACGAGGCTTGTGAATCTTTCACTGCCAAATATATTGATAAAACCTAGAATTTAATGTTCTCCCTGCTAAAATAATAAATTAACGTTAGAACTTTTAATAAGGTATATAATGTCGTTCTGTAGCTTCTGTGAAATTGATTACGATAACAGAGGCTCCATATCTTGTCAGAATAATTTTCTCTGTTTTGAGTGATTTTTATAATATCCTTAATTGTTTTAGAAAAAGAAAAAATAAAGAACAAAAGATTCCCCACTTACGAAGGAGCTACAATTCCTCTCAGTCATGTTACCTTGTTTAATGTTCTTTTACAATACGTATTGTCACTCTGATCAGATAGATAACCAAGTACGATTTCTCAGCCCCCGTGATGCTTTCTCGATTAAGGCACCAGATCTCCTCTGGTAATTCTCTTGATTTTTACATTCGCGAATTTAGAGCATTGGTGATCTCTGTCCTGGGAATGGTGTAGATCCAGTCTCTGAAGAATGAGAGATGATAGAATTTGATTTGTTAAACTCAAATTCAGTCCCTAAAATTAGAAAATAAAATTGGTATGTCTTTTTCTTTTAAAGCTGTCTTTGTGAGTTACTAGAAAGTCTCTGGAAAAATCATGAAGATTTATCATTTCACCTTAAAGAAGAATGCTAGAAATAACCGCTGTTCTCCATATTTTACAATTAGCTTGACAGTATATGGAAAGAATGTCAAATCAAAGGACATGTACAATCTTTCCTTGTTAACTTTGCATAGGTAAAATGCTATTAATATTAATATAAGTGTTTCAGAAACTACATTTTGTGGGAAGGCCCTTGAGATATATCAGTGCTTTTGTTAGTCTTGTCCTCAGGAAAAACATTGATCAAACCCTTATAAAATAGTTATTACTATGTGTTATAATCCAGTATGAAATATTATTTTCCTTCATTCTGATACTATTGGTCACTGTAAGGAATTGACCGCAGTTGTTGTTTTATAATTAAATGAGCTTCAACTTCCTTTAGATGTTTTTTGAAGACTCTTCTATAGTCATACAAACTAGTATAATGTATTTTTAACACAGAAGAACAGTTTCAGAGCCTTGGAAGATAAACTGTACTGGGTACTTTAAGCTGTTAATACTTCGTGGAATAGACACTTGGATATACACTTCTGAACTCTTATCACTTAGTCAACTTTAGATTTTACCAATAGACTGAATTAGAATTTTAAGATCTTTTAAGTCCTAAAGCAGATATACTTGATGAAGGCAGAAGGTATACTGTTTGGCTCAAGATCCAGTGAAACAAGAATGAATTATTGTAGATAGGAGTAAATAACTTACAAAGGAAATTAAATTGTGGGTGTTTATTTTAAATGTTGGTATTATTATTATTTTAGGTTTTTCCCATAGGGCATATGTGCTCACTGGAGAGAGATAGAGAGAGGCAAAGGGAGAAATCACCCTCTTGGGGTGCTAGCCATCCCATAATCCCTCCTTCTCCATTCTCCTCTAGGGATTTTGGGCACACACACATGCTCCTGGTGTGATTTTCAACCTGCCATGTCCAGAGCCTCAAACTGTGGTCAGCCATGTGGGAGTCCGAGCCTTAGCTACTAAGCTGACTGTTGGCCCCAAGTTGGTATTATTTTAAAGTTTAATTTTTAATGAATGTATGAAGAAACTCTCTTCCTAAGCTATCATTAGCTATCACTTTAATAGACTTTGTGTTTTAATCTGAAATATAATATTCTAATGGTATTTGATTCTCACTGGCCCTTCAGAATTCAAAAATAGTTTAACTGTTATTATTTCAATAGCAATAAAATTATTTGCATAAGTTCAAGTAAGACTCTTTCTCCCTTTTTACCACAATATAATTGGGCAAATTGATTGCAACTGAGTCCATACCTGGAGTGTCAAGTCTAAGAATAAATCTCATTTAATCAGATATGACAAACCCATCATTAAGAAGCAAGGTTTGCCTTTACATGAGTAGCCTGCTCTGTCAGTGTGTATTCTTTCTTGGAAAATCACTTGCTAAAAAATCCTAATCAAACAAGAAATGAACCATATCAGAAACTAAAATATGGGATGGTGAAGAAAAGAGAAAACGGTGAGAATCAGTTTAAATTATCTATTAAAGAGAAAAATGCTAGGTTATCTGCAAATGTATAAGAACTAAATTGAGATTCCTGAAATAGAAGGAACCTACCGCAAGGAATGAAAAAGTGTTGTGTGTACGGGAGTTGTAATGGTTATATCGCTGGACTCCCATGCAGTCGATCACAGTTCTAGCCCTGGACTCGGTGGCTTAAGCGCACGCTGGGTACCTCTGCATGCGTGCCCAAGATCCCAAGAGGAGAATGGAGGAGAGGGGATTGCGGCATGGCCATCCCACCTGCCCTCCCCCGGGGGTGATTTCTCACTTTCTGTCTCTGTCTCTCTGCTTTTCTGGCAAGCACATGTGCCCTATAGCATAAACCTCACAAAAAAAAAAAAAAATCGCCACATAAACAAAAATGACAAAAAAAAAAAAAAAAAAAAAAAAAAAGAAAGAAAGAAAAAGAAAAAGTATTGTGTTTCCATACCCTTTTAGGAGTGCTTTCTGCCCACTGCATCCACCCCCACCCCCGAACGCTGTAAATGTACTCACCTCTGACAATTAATAAAACAAAAAATGAAAAACAAACCAAAAAAATAGTGAAAAACAATGGTCTCATTACTGCCCTCTACATTATTACTCTTATAGGTCAAATCAGAAACCAGAGATTATGTATATTGATAAAACCGGGGTTATATCAATTTTACAACTCAGTATACAAGTGAAGTGGCTTTAAGATTGAAAAACAACAAAGTATTTTGTTCATCTTTGTGACTGCATGCTTTTTACAGCCTGAAAGATAATAGGCATTTTATATGTATTTGGTTAATAAATGACCGATAGAGTGAATAAATAAGTGAAATAATGATTCATTCAAGCTAATATGTTAGAAACAATGTATTACTAGGGCTCTGCATTGAGAGATTTGTATTTTTTGTGTATTTATTTATTCCATGAGTGAGACAGAGAGAGAGAAAGAGAGATGGCACGCCCAACAGAGTCCTGATGTCACAATCGCCCAGGATTATGGTCACGTGTATGCCTGGCCGATTCAGAAAGGTCTCTGAACTTGAACTGGGAACCTTCACATGTGTAATTGCCTCACAGACATTGTGCTTTGCATCTGAATTACTGACTGGCCCTGGAAAGCTGTATTTTAAAGGAAATCAGTACACACCACAAAGATGAGAATGGCTGGTCCCATAGCCTAGTTGTTAAGAGAATTGGATCCTATGGGGACAGTAAATGGCATGGTGGTGAAGAGACTGGACTCTCTCATGGCTGACCACAGTTCAAGTACCAGACCTGGAAGTTTGCTTTCTTTCTTTCTCTCTCTCACTCCCTGTCACTCTCTATTCAAACTAAAAATAAGTAAATAGATGAATAAGTAAATAAATAAATAATAAAAATTAATTATTTAAAAAGAGAGAGAGAGTTGGATCTTATATGGCTGACTGCAGTTCAAATCCTGGCCCCAAGCAGATGGCATAGTAGTTAAGGACTGGACTCCTCCCATGGCTGACTGTGGTTTGAGTCCTGGACCTGGTGACTTACTTTCTCACTTTCCCTTTTTCTCTCTCTCTCCGGTGAGCATGCATGCCACATAGAAAATTTTTTAATAATAATAATAAAGTTAAATAAATAATTATTTAAAAAGCAAAGAAAAAAATCCAGAAATTTATTTTCTTATAGTTCTGGAAGCCAGGAGTCAGAAATCTGTGTCACTGGAAAAAAGCTGCAGTGTCCACAAGGCTGTACTCCCTTGAGACTCTGGAAAAGACTCTATCCCCGCCTCTTGTGGTGGCTGCTGGCATTCCTTGGTTTGTAGCTGCACCATTCCAGTTTCAGCCTCTGCCTCACACTGCCTTTCCCTGTGTATGTCTAATCTTTTGCCCCCTCTTATGAGAAAGCATGTGACTGCACTTACAGCCTACTGTATAATCCCATATAATCTCTTTATCTCATTATCCTTAGCATAGCTACAAAGACCCTTTTTCCAAATAAGGTAACATTTATAGATTGTAGTAATTAAGATCTTTATCACTGGGAAATAGCCTACTGAAGCCCACATTAGTATAAATAAGACGTTTATTGACTATTAAAAATGGCATTTGAGGGACCAGCAGACAGTTTTTCCATTAGAATGACAACAACAACAAAACAAAAAAACGAAAAACAAAAAAACGAAAAACAAATCTTGGCCCCAGCAGCTTGCAAAACCATGTTGTGTGCATGTGTGTATGCTCCTAATATCAAGATAGAGAAATGGAGGAGAAAGGGTTGAAGCATGACCATGCCCCCATAGGGGCTGCTTTCTCTTCTTCTCTGTCTCTCTGTGTCTCTATCGCTCTCTGGCAAGTGCACATGTCCCCTCACAATTAAAGAAAATGAGAAAGGCACTGGGAGATTATTTTGCAATATCTCTGTGGAAGAACCCTCTGTGAAACCTTTGATTACAGCCAGGCTGGCACATACCTAACCTACCTACTGCTGCTATTCTTTCTCTATTTTGGAGTCTAGAATATTTAAGTGTCTATAGGTGTCTTCAAATTGATAGCTATGGATATCCCCATGATTTGAGGAAAACACCTAGTGATCCAAACCCTTCTTAATCTTGAGAGAAAAATCACTAGTTGCATATAAAGAAGCCTCCAGATTCACGGTCATTTGGTTCTGGAATGAAAACCATGTGCAGACTACAGAGAACTTTTTAATTTAGCTGTATTAATTGAAGCAATTTTCATATTTGACTGACTTCATTAGCATGGCTTTTGAATGCTAGGACATTCTTGCTGAGAAATGTGAAGTTGAAACATGATTTTATTGTTTTGTTTTGTGAATTTCCCCCTTATTTGTTGATCTAATTATGAGACTACTCAATTTATCTTTATCAGAGTATATATCCTTTT
The DNA here is from genome assembly GCF_000334495.1 of Tupaia belangeri chinensis. Classification (NCBI taxonomy): domain Eukaryota; kingdom Metazoa; phylum Chordata; class Mammalia; order Scandentia; family Tupaiidae; genus Tupaia; species Tupaia belangeri. The sequence continues at coordinate 2,714,870 of NW_006159844.1, read as the reverse complement.
TCAGGATAATAGCATAAATTACTGCTTATTTTTCAAGATTAATTTTGAAACCTTTGCTTTTCCATGTCCTTCAATCTTAAACTCTTATGTCAAACACAAAGAGTGTCCCATTCAGCCTCTACTTCCTCATAAAAAAAAAAGAAAACAAAAAAACCAAAAAAACAACAAGCAAAAACCTGTCTAATCCAGACCAAAGTCTTACAAATGGCTTATCTTTGATTGCCTCCTTGTGAGGATAATAAAATGTTTTCAAGGTAATCGTTTCCTTTATTGCAGTAAGTCAGAAACTTAACTCTGCTTTTACATCAGTTTATTTTGATGGCATTTCAGGGAACCAGTATTTGACAATCTGTAAGGAAGAAATTATGCCCCTGATTGGCTTATTGTAATAATTTAAATAAAGCAATTTACCTCCTTAAAAGAATTATTAGGTTGTTATGTGATGCTATGGTACCGGAATTGGCTTGTACTGGCTCACTCAGACTTGCAGAGCCAACTGTTAAATGATCAGGTGTTTTGCAAAGCTGATTGTTAAACCATTGGTAGCCTGAAATTGGTCATGGCAGGAGTATATACAGCATGTAAATTGACAAATGCTACAAATGTGACATTTGTATTTGGAGAACTGGTATACCAGCATACTACTGGCTTGTTGATTTCATATGGGAACTTTAAGAGATCTTATGTCCGCATTGGAAATAAGAATGAAAAATGTCCCCTCTCTTGAGATAAATGAAAACTTTAAAATGCCATTATTATCAGAGATGCACTTTCATTTTCCCATTACAAAAAAAATTGTCATTGAGAGTGATACATATACCAATAGGAGAATTTGCTAAATGTCACATCTCTGATAGATTTTGCTCTAATTCCATTACTTTTAGTGGACCATTAATAAAATTATAATTGAGACAAACTGAACGCATAAAAATGGTCTGCATTTAGGAGCGTCAGGTTACTTAACTCATTGCAAAAATGTGTCTTTGAAAAGGAAAATATGTAAGGCACCACCCACGTGGGAAAGAGACAGTGGGCATATGTGGGTCAGCCCCATGTGAGGGAGCTGGCCTCACGCACTGGCTCAGATGTACAGATCTGCAGCTGAGCTTTCTCTGTCACTGCATCTGCACCTGACTTCTAGGATACACTGCTGGTTTTGGTTCTTTTTGTAGGAGCAAGAAGCTCTGTCAGTTGAAGGATTACAGGATATAACAACAACAAAAAATTTTACTAAAAATGTTAACCAGAAAAGCAAAAACATAATAAAGAAAATATAACATCATGATGATCCAGTACATGTATCATGATTCTCAACCTGAAAAGCCAAATCAACCTTTACTTTTCTTTTTGCTGCATTTTCTTTCATCTTCTTCCTTTATCTTTGTTGCTCTGAGGTGGCAAGAAAGCTGGAGTTGGAATTGGTGAGATTCTCCCTTTGGCAAATGCTGAGTGTAAGTATATGAACGGGTGATTCCTGGACTGTATTTTTCCCTCCTCTGAAAGCTTACTGACTAAAGAAATAGGTGATGACAACAACAGCCGGAATAGCAATGCAGCTCTGTCTGTCTGTCTTATTTCCTTTTTGTTATAAGGCATTGAATTATTGGAATAAGATTAACATTAAACCCTGGCAGAATTTGACTGATGAAGGCCTTAAAATGCAAACATAGTTATTGTGCCTATAACTCTCCTTGAATTTGGCAGTGGAATAAAGCAACTTCTCTTCTACTGTGCAAGTTAAAAAACAAAACCCCAAAAAACAAAAACAAAAACACAACAAAAAACAATATACCCCCGAGATCCCTAGGTTGGAGCTCATTTGCAGTGCTGCTTTTTTTTTTTTTAAGAATTGTATGATTAATTTTATTTATTATTAATATTATTTTTAAATTTGCTATAAGGCATGTGTGCTCACCAGAGAGACAGAGAGAGAGAGAGGAGAGAGAGAGAGAGAGAAAGAGGAGAGGGAAAGTGAGACAGGAAGCTACCAGATCTGGGACTGTGTGGGAGTCTAGCACTTTATCCACTATACCTCCTGCTGGCCCAACAGTGCTGCTCTTTTTGACATGGACTTTGGGTTTTTAATTGAGGGAGAAACAGAGAGGAGAAATCAGGAGACACTGGGTACTAATTGGTAGAATTTCACAAAATTACCGAAAATGAAGGGACCTTGGATGAGCCATAACAGCCCCTTAACTTACAGAAAAGAGAATGAAAGGTCAAAATAACACCCTTAACGTACATTGATGGAGGCAGAATTTAGGTAGAGAAAGTGAATTTTTTGTTATTTAAATTACAGACCCCAAAGTTATTTTGATTTTTTATTATGACTGGTGTGTAAATGTACATTTTACAATCTTCATTTCTTTCTTCCTATTTCTAGCTCCACCTTCACCCCACCCCCTTTGGTATTTCTATTGTCTTTAAAATATGAGCAAATCTCAAAAAAACAAAAAGAAATAACTTTTAGAAATGAAAATAACTTCGGGTTCGCCCCTTTTTGTTCAAGGATCATTGGTGAGTAGTTGTCAATCCATGAAGTCGAACACGAATTTTCATGCATAGAACTTCCAGATATAGAAATCTACCTTACTCATAAATAACAGTAACGGAGAATTGGGCTTTTTCGTAACAGATTTTCAAAACTGAGTTTTAGCAGGGGATAGCATCATCTATGGATTTCTTATCAGAGTCTGCAAAAATACAGCATACTGAATTAATTTGTAGGTTCTTATCCTATGACTTTAAGAAGTATTTAGCAATATATTTCCTGTGAGTAAACTCTGCCTGGAAATTACTTTTGGAATTAGCCCCATTATCTCTTTCTGGTCACTAGGGTGTCATTCAGTAAATTGCTCTTTTAGTGTTCCTTAGTGACTGGAAAGAATTAATGAAGTTGAGAGACTGATTACAATTTGTTAAAAAGTTGACAACTCTATATTGCAAACATTTCTGAAAAGTAATTTTATTTTCACATTTGTTCATTTATTCAGCAAACATCTGTATTTACTGTAGGGTAGTTTCTTTTATTAAGCACTGAGAAAACAAGATTAAATAGTCCCTGACTCAAAAAAAGAAAAATAATTCTAGTGAGAGAGTAGCAAGGGATAATGTATTGTAGTGTGATACGGCCTTGAAAGAGGCATAGACAGGGTTACCTAAATAAAGGTGTTGATTCTTGGAGTGAAGATCACAGAAAGCTTCTTGTAGAAGGTAATCTAATTGTAATGGACACTAAAGACAAAGTGGAAAGAGAGTGTGAGAGGGGGAGAGCGTAGGAAATTTGGGGGGGAAATGAAGAGGTAAGACACTTGCGGGACACAGCCAAGGTTTATTATTTGTTGATGAGGATGTGTATGGTTGTCTCAACTGGGTGGGACTGAGGTGTATATCATGCTAGGTAAAGTCTCTTCACAATCTAAATGATGTATAGCGATTTACTGTATAAATAATCATTTAAAAATGTATAAAAATAAATAATGAATAAAGGTAATCTACTAAGGTGAGCTCTGAGAGATAGGTAGGAATGAGCTAAATGAAAGAGGAAGTAGCATGTGTTTTTATTCTCGCCCCTTAGTGTCCCATGCATATATGTGGTATACTGTAGTTCCAAATTCCCATTTTGAACTAAAACATGAGAACAATTCTGCGAGGTTCTTCGAGTTCTCATCTTGAAGCCTGGCTCGGTTTTCCCGATGTATGATGTGCATCTCATGCATGCATCATCAGCACTCCCTGCACATCTGTAACCTATTTCACTGGAGAATGTATTACATGCCACAATTTTTGGCCTCCTGTCAGTTTTTGATTCAAAGCAATACCTTCTCCATCGCCTTTGCTGTAACAAGAAGTATGCCATGCATCATCAGACTGCCTGGTAACATTGACACTTTTATATATCCCTGAGAAATAATTTCTGTAGCTGAAAGGCCAAAAAGTTTGCCGAGAAGGATTTTGGAGAAATAAGCAAAATAAAGACAACCTGTTAAATTTCCCAACGTTGATGTACTTTACAAAAAATGGCATTCTGGGGACTGAGGTCACTAAGGTGAGAAAGATGATGCATGAGGCTGTCACATAAATCTCATCTGTGTCCTATAACTTTTAATCTGCTCTAGGTCAGTAAAGATTTAAAATACCTGACTAACAGGAATGGGGGCAGCTAAGATATTCCTCAAGGGAACCTCAGAAGAATTGGAGACTTTTAATATCTTTCTTGCTATAAAGACTGCTGTGCTTTGAGTATGTCTCTCACCCTCCCAAATTCATGTGTTGAAATGTGATTATACTGTGGAAGTATTAAGAGGGTGGAAATATAATCTACTATGGAGTTGAAAGGTAGGGCCTTTGGGAAGGGATTAGGATTAAACAAGGTCACTGGGGTGGAAGCTTCATGAATGAATCCTGGTGGGTTTATAGGAAGAGAGTGAAACCAGAGCAAAGAGACATATGGTCACAGACACAGTGCTCATTCTGTCACCATGTGATGCCCTGCACCGCTTTGAAGCCCTGCAGACAATTCCTATCTGTAAGAAGACCTTCACTGATATAGACCTTGGACCTCGAAAACCATGAGCTAAAAAAGCCTCTATTCTTAATCAGTCAGAACCAGATATTGCTGTTATTTTCAATAGAGAATAGATTAAAACAGACACCAAGAAACCATAAGGTTATTCTTGATACCCTGCACTTCAACCACCGTCACAGGCATCAAAAACTATGAATAAGTGTTATCATCCACAAAACTGATTGATGGTAGAAGACATCACCTATTTGTAGTAGTGACTTGAGTTAAAATGATGAATAATTAGCAAGTGGTGGTAGAATGACTTTTAATATTGACAGCTATCATGTAGTGAGTTTTTATTCTGTGCCAGGCATTGTATTAGCTGATTGACATATTTTAAAGGAGAGTTTCACACTTACAACACACCTGCTGGGTGGGTACTATCATTTACAAATAAACATGTATGTTCGTAAATGTAAAGAAATGTAAGAGCTCATGTACTGGGAGGACAGCAGGTGGCATGGTGGTTAAGGGCACTGGACTCACACATGGCCGACCGTGGCTTCTCTTCTCACTTTCTCTCTCTCTCCCCCTCCCTCTCTGGTCAAATGAAAATAAATAAATAAATAAAATAAAAAAGTTAAAATAATTCTTTAAAACAGAAAAGGTCATGTACTAGAAAGTACATGATCTTTGGATTTGAACTCAGAGCCAATGCTCTTTCTACTACATTAAATCAATTTTAATCTTTCAAAGATGTTCATGTCTTGGAAAATTTTTAATCAGCTCTCTCTGCACTTGAACTATGATACTTTCTAAATGTAGAGCAGATACATTGAATTTTATTAAGACATTTGGATATATGGCCTTAGAATGGAAAATGTGAAAATAGTAATGCAGGAGACTCTGTAATGGACAGGAAGAAAATGTCATGGGTGAGTGGAACGTGAATTCAAATCTTAAAAGTGTATGAATAGTAAAGAACAGAGAAGGGAGAATAACATGAGGAATATTAGTTTGAGGAAATGTCACAGGTAAAGATGTCCATAGGGGCCAGCAGGTGGTGTGGTGGTTAAAGCGCTGGACACCGCCATGGTCAACCATGGCTTGAGTCCTGGACGTGGTGGCTTGCTTTCTTACTTTCCCTTTCTCTGTTTTTCTCTGGTCAAATAAGAAACAAAAATAATAATGAATAAAATTAAATAAATTATTATTAAGAAAAGAGATGTCCGGGACCAGCAGTTAGCATAATGGCTATGTCGCTGGACTCCCACGTAGTCAACCGTGGTTTGAGTCCCGGACCCGGTGGCTTAAACTCACGTCGGGCGTGTGTGTGTGTGTGTGTGTGCCCAAGATCCCGAGAGGAGAATGGAGGAGAAGGGATTGCGGTGTGGCCACCCCCCCGGGGTGATCCCCTGCTTTCTGTCTCTCTGTCTCTCTTTGTCTGTCTGGCGAGCGCATGCGCCCTGTAGCAAAAACTTCTCAAGAAAAAAAAAAAAAAAAAAGAAAAGAGATGTCCATAAGAGTGTTGATAATCAGATTTTTAGTGATTATAATGTAAAACCTGGGCAGGGCCAGTTTGAGAAGTTAGGGCTGGGGAGCTGGTGAGAACTTATCGGTACATGAGGAAATGGCATGGAGACTGAGACCTTCTGCTGGGGTGAGTTCTGAAAGGAATGGTTTCCCACCCCTTCAGAAAGAAAAAGAATCAAAGAATGTCCGCGTTATAATGGCCTATCTATGCCAGTTCCCACACCTATATATGCAAAAACATGAATAGTCACCAGCGCCTCTGGAAGGTGAAGCTCTGTGGATAATTTTGGAAAGCTGAGGCACAAACAAGTTTATCTTTACTACCCTCCTCTTGCCTTTAGAAAAGCATTTGGTGTACCACAGTTCTTTGACCAGAAGTCTTTCAAAGCATGAAGTTAAAAAAATGAAAATGTAATAAGTCTGCTGTTGGTGTGGTCCCTGTGTGAAACGGTAAATCAGTTGATGATTTCCATTGCTACTACAAGGTCCTAGCGGAATTGTCACTATAAGTTTTCTTTGAAAATAATGTGTTTTTCAAGCACAGAGCAAGGAAACAAAGATGGTTTGTAGTAGTGTGGAAGTTAGGAGAGGTCTCAGCTGAAAGAAAGGGAATAGGACTGACAGTGGCACAGGCCCGAGGTTGCTCAGCGTATGTCAACAGGCTCCATGTTACAGGATTCTCAGGTAACTATGTCAAATTGCAGAAAGCAGCGGAGCCGGCTGAATATGCTGCAGTTCTTCCTGTCTACTGGCACTAATTTCTGATTGGTTAGGCATCTGCACTAATCAGGCAAGGCCTGTGCTGTACTTATTGTTAAATCTTTCAATATACACCCTAGAAATAGAGCCAGCTATATTATCTGAGGACCAGTGAAGAGAGAAAATGTAGGGTCCCTTGTTCAAAAAAACAGGAAAATATTGCTGCTAAAGATATTAAAATATAAAATTTTCCTTTCTTTCATAGTCTCTATCTTGACTTGCCATAGAATTTCATGTTTTATGTTTAACTACTTAATGTCATCCTACTTTTAGATAAATTAAAAATTGAATAAGTAAAACAATTAAGAATAGCAAAATGGCGGTAGTAGGGCATTAAGCTAAGTACAGGGATTATCTGACTATAGGGCTCTGTACACAGGTGGTAGCCCATGAAGCCATCCCTGTCTGGAAAGTAGTAAAGTCTCAAACCTTAGCAGCACCAAGAAGAGCACTTGGTGAGAGCAATTCTTTCAGGGTAAAGGAAGAAAACAAGAAAGAAATTTGGGACTTTGTATATTTTATAACAGAGGGTGGCCAGGAAAGGCAGGTTACCGTATTGGGGGGTGGGGCCCATAGCCGACAAAGAATGTCTGATATAGTAAAGTGCAGATGGTGGTGTCTCCTAGATTCCTTTAGAAGGAATCCCTTAGGAGCACCTGGGTGGGAGACCAACACCATTAGGAGAATTCCCAAGTGGTTAAATTGGTCTTGTCCACAAGCTGCCAATGTGTGAATGAATGTCACCCCACAAAGAAGTCTAGGGGGTGAGGGGAAGAATTTCAGACCCTGTTTTCTTTCTTGTTTTTCTCTCAAGGACACTTATGATGGAATAACACTGTGAAGGACAGGGAATTCACTGAATGACAGAAATGAACAAAAGTGGCCATGGCTCTTCATTTCAGCCTTCCCAGTTAAGAAGTGTAGCATAACATGGAAACATGTTGCATAAACAGCACAGGAATAGGATGTTGAAAATGTGGCTTCATAGTTGTGCATCTGAAAGAGAACTAGAAACTTTCTTGTAATTATAGCAAATGCCACGTGAGTCAGCAGCACCAAGTAGATGGAATAAAACAGCTAATTTGCTATTGAGCTACGTAAATGGAAGTATAATATCGAGGACAAAGATGGTGATAATGAAATTCACTCTATGCTCCTCGGACCACACCTGTGCTATTGTATTTGGTTCTTTTAAAGTTGATGTGAATACGTGAGACTATGATTATTGAAAATGAGTAGGAAAAGGGTAGGGACTCTAAACAGTATAATGTAAAGATCAATAGAAGAATGGGCTTATTGTGTTCTGCCAAAAGGAAAACTGGGTGGAAAGAGGAAAAGGGCTAAATGAAAGGTGTTTCCAGGTATCTGAAGAGCTCTCATGGAGATGAGGAATTAGATTAGTTTAACTGTGTGAAACTATTTTTTTTTCTTTTTTTGAGAGATTTTCACCATAGGGCCCGTGCGCTCGCCAGACAGAGAGAGACAGAAACAGAAAGCGAGAAATCACCCCCCGGGGGGATGGTCACGCCACAATCCCTTCTCTTCCATTCTCCTCTCGGGATCTTGGGCATGCACGCACCCGTGCCCGGCGTGAGTTTTAAGCCACCGGGTCCGGGACATGAACCACGGTCGACTACGTGGGAGTCCTGCAACATAGCCATTATGCTAACTGCTGGTTCCCTGTAAACCTATTGATAGAACCAATGGTGACCATTAGAAGATGATCAACTTCCGCTGAATGTTAAGAAAACCACTGCGAAGTTTCAGAGGTTTTAAAAGAAGAAATGAGCTGCTTTAGGAAGTAATGAATTCCTTGTTGCTAGAGTGCAGGGATGGTGTTATCAAATAGTTAAGTTGTGGGGTGAGACAATAGGGGATCCTATATAGGCCTTGACACTTACTAGTCTAACTCGGTAAACCGCTTCACATCTGCCAGGGTCAGTGTATAGGGAGGAGGATGCCTAACTTTACTGTGAGGAGTATTGAGAGTATTAGAGAAAATCTATGTAAATCCCTTTATACACACTCAAATATTGTGCTCATAAAATATAGAATGCACATTACAGGAAGTATATCTCCTTGGACACAAGTACATGAACATATTTCTGGTCAGAGAGAGAGCTTACTTTGTTTAGATTTCAAGATATCTATCTGCAAGCCTTCAAGAAGTAGAAACTTGGTTCTTTTTTATTTTAAAGACTTATTTATTCAATTTTATTCATTATTATTATTATTTAAAAAATTTGCCATAGGGAATGCATGTTCACCATAAAGAGAAAGAGAGAGAAAGGAAAGTGAGAAAGCAAGCCACCAGGTCTGGAACTTGAACCACAGTGGTTCATGTGGGAGTCCAGCACTCCAACCACTGCACCGCCTGCTGGCCCCAAGGTTAACATCATTCTTTTTTTAAAAAAAGAATTATTTTATTATTTTTAATTTGACCAGACAAAGAGAAACAGAGAGAGAGAGAGAGAGAGAGAGAGAGAGATAAAGTGAGAAAGGCCAGTTCTGGCACTCGAACTGTGGCTGGCCATGTGGGAGTCCAGCACTTCAACCACTTTGCTACCTGCTGGCCCCAACATTATTCTTAAACTTCCCCCCTAACTTCTGAAATCATGAAAGTTAAGATCATAATAATTTGTCTATATAAATATTAGAGCTTTCCTAGTGAATTATTGATTTCTACTTATGGGTATTAAATATGGTATTGCAAATTTTGATAGTCAAAATAAAAATAAATTGAAAAGTAAATGGAATTTAATCTATTGCAATCTTGAACTAAAATAATTAAATTTTCATCTTGTCCTCTAATCTCCGGTTCTCTGAAGCATCTTTGAAAAACTTGAGTGTTTTCTAGGCTAGGGGAGATGAATCATGAAGATTATAGAGATCAATACTCTCACATCCAATTAAATGGGATAACATTAATTCCATTTTATAGCTGGAAACACTGAGATTATACCAGCGGTAAAATGTATTGAGTGCTTTCCACGAGCTAAGTGCTGTTCAGGCGCTTTACATTCTTTCTCGCAGTCCTTGCCACCCTGACTGAAGTATTATCTTTATTCATACCGGAAGTACTGAGCTAGGTGAGGTACTGAGCTCTGGGAGGACTGAGACCATGCCTTTTTGATGCACTACACTTACCTGCAGGGCCTAGAATAATGCCTGGTATGTGTGGTAAAGAAGAAATATTGAGTCAATAGACAACTGAATGAACAAGTGAAAAAATGAAATCTCAGAAAAAAACAAGCAAACAGACTGGAGTCATAAAGCTTTGTGAGTGGCAGAGGTCACTGCAGACTCGGATCACGAGCCAGCCCTCCTCAAAGTGCTGCAGAACCTACCTGGTTACGGCCCTGGTTTTCAGCCACGGAATAGGGTGCTGTAGCCAACAACATGTATTTGCATCCTGGAAGACCATTGAATCACTGATGTTTGATGTTGGGTAAATATAGGATTACGTACTTTTATAGATTTCCATCTTCAGATGTTTTATTTGTATTTCAGGAAAGTTGTTTCACATAAGTTAACTAATTCATTAATTAATTTTAAAGGTTTCTGCCATACGGCTTGTGCATTTGCTGGAGAGAAACAGAGACAGTGAGGGGGAAAGTGAAAAATTATCCCCTCCCGCAGGGGGAATAGCCACGCCACTATCCCTTCTCCTCCATTCTTGTCCTGGGAGTTTGGATACACACACACACACACACACACACACACACACACACACATACCTGGCATGATTTTCAAGCCTCTAGGTTCAGGACTCAGACTGTGGCTGGCCATGTAGAAGTATAGCACTTAATCACTACATCACCTGCTGATCCCTGATTTATTATTTTTACTATCTCAGATGATTTTTGTATAAAAGTATAGCCCTTTTTCACTCTGATGATGAAAACAATGCATGGGAGACCAAATGAAATCACGTAGACTTGTGTTTGAATCTTGATTGCAATGTATCAGTTAAGTGATCTTATGAGAGTTACCTAATGAGAATAGCTACTTCCTAAATGGGTTTATATCCCCTTTCATCAGAATTAAGTGAGATAATAGGAGTAATTTTTTTTGACATAATGTCATGTACATTACACATTTGACACTTATTAAACCATTAATGATTAATAATTAACGAAATATGCTCATTGTAGAAAACTTGGAAAATAAAAAGTATTGAAAAGAAAGTAATAAAATGCTTAGACAATCCCATTTTCAAAGATTGCTAGTTAGTGATTTGTTATGTTTTCTTCTGCTTTTCTCTGTGTCTGTTGTTAAGTAGTTGAGATAGTACTGCTTATGTAATTTCGTGAGCTTCTCTTTTTACCCCAGCAAGAGACTAATTTGATTAAGAGATAAAAGCTGAAAAAAGTCAGATTGCCTTCCATTACAGAACATTTTGATGCCGCATTCATAGACCCAAAGTGGGCCCTCCTTTGTCTTTTAAATTACTTTTCTGCTCAAGGAGTGATGGAGTTGAAGTGTTGCTTCCCAGGATATCTGGAAGGCAGTAATCATTCTGCTCTCTAATTGAAGAATAACTGTCCAGTTTAACTCTGTGCTTTTTCCAGGCCTGTGCTAATCAGGATGCTGGATCTTTGGGCTTTCACATAATTAGTGATGGACATTTTGCTCTGGTTGTTCAATAACCTTCCCTTTTCCTTTTCAATGCCTTCTCATTAGTAATGAAAATTACATCAAATAAACTGAATATACATTTGTATGGCTCAAATACCGTGACCTGTTTGTGCATTACTCAAGAAACCCAGAGTATTTAACTTGGAAACCAGGTGTGCTTGTGAAGAGAGTGACTTTGCCTTAAATGAGGGACACACTCAGATGTAAAAGACATGAAAACTGTCATGCACTGCTTTCCTCCGGCCCTCTGTGTTTCTTAAGAGCAGCCTATGAAGGGTACAGCTGAGGTCAGGGACCATAAAGGTTGGTGAGCTGAGGCTTTGGCTCTCACTCCATCTAGGAGAAGCACTGTCTTATCAAAATTGTTCTCACTATTCTCAGAAGAGAAGGCAATGGATTCCAAGGCAGAAACCAGATTCTCAGAGCAAAGATACCATGGACTATAACGAGCCTAGAAAGAGAAATAAAAAGCAGATGTAAGTAAGAGTTAGGAAGCATTGGCTGTGTTTTTTCTTATATTCTGACTCTGCCAAGAGCTTTATTCTTGGCTGGAGTAGAGGTTTAAAATTCTCGTCTTCACCCTGATTATTATTGTCCTCCTCATCATATTCAGTAGGCATGAGTGAGCAGGAAACAAAGGCTACTTGACTACTTGACTTGATTTCTTCTGTCAAGCTGGGGGATGTGACATGATGTGGGAAGAACTCTGTCTCCTCAAACATCTTTAAGTTCATATCCTTTGTAACTGTGAATGGTATCTTATTTGGAAATAGAGTCTTTGTAAATACAGTCAAGTTAAGATGGTGCCATGCTGGATTGGGTGGCCCATAAACCCAGTACTGGTGTCCTTATAAGAAGGCCATGTGAAGATACAGAGAGACACACAAGGAAGCATGCCACACAGAGATTGAGGCAGAGACAATGTGATGTGATGCAAACCAAGGGACACCAAGGACAGCAGATGACCACCAGAAGCTAGGGAGAGGCAAGGAAGACTCCTTTCCTAGAGTCTTCAGAGAAAGCAGGGTCCTACTAACTCCTAATTTGGGATGTCTAGTCTCCAGAACTGTGAGGAATACGTTTCTGTTGTTATAAGTCACCGAGTTTGTGGGGAGTTCATGGCAGCCCTAGGAATCCAATACATACCACTAATAGGATTGACTGCCACCTATTTTAAGAAACTTTATCAGGAAAACTAGAGCTCTTTTCTGTTTTCAGTCTGAGTTTTATAGTGCTTCTTGCTCATACTGCCTCCCAAAGCAGAAAATGAAGAAACAGGGTGTTCCTGTAACTCAGGGGGAATCACATGCACACATTGTCTTAGGTCAGGTTTCTCAGCCGGCATTGAGATAAGAATGTGTGTGCAAGTACATTTTTTGGACATGATCCAAGGAAGCTCTGATAAGGGGGTGGGATGTGGGATAGGGAAGAGGAGTAAGCAAATAAAGGGCCGTTTATTGATCAAGTTTACCACTGTGAGCAGTTTGGGTTCAATCCCACTAGGAAATTCTGGAAAACAATGTGGAACATACTTCAGAATTTCTCTGCCCTAGAGGAGGAGAGTAGGATTCTTTTGCCATAGTTGCTACTTTAAAAAAAATGCTCTAAAAAAAAAGTTTCTGTTTATGTCTGTAAAGTATGCATTTCTAGTTTTTTTTTTTCCCTCTGTGAGAACCACTTCTGAATCTTCATATTTGAATTCCAAAATCTTAATGAGAAGGACTTTTCATGGATTAAAAAAATTCAAAAATTCAAAATTCTGGGATCCAGGTGAATGGCATGGTGGTAATGGTGACTAGATCCCACAAGGCCAACTGCATGGTTCAAGTCCTGGACCAGTGTCTTGAAAAACATACCTGATACTTGTGCGTACATGCTCAAAATCTCTATAGGGGAACGGAGAAGAAGGGATTGCTGAGTGGTCATCTCCTTGGGGGTGGGAGGTGTTACTTTCTCACTTTCCCTCTCTGTCTCTCTCTGCACATGTATCCTATAGGAAATTTAAAATAAAATTAATTTTAGGGATCAGCAGATGGCATAATGGTTATGTCACTGGACTCCAACATAGTCCACCGCAGTTCAAGTCCTGGACTTCGTGGCTTAAAACTTCTGCCAGGCATATGTGGGTGCATGCCCAAGATCCCAAAAGGTCAATGGAGGAGAAGGGATTGCAGTGTGGCCAGCCCTCCCAGAGGGTGATATCTCACTTTCTATCTCTTTCCGTCTCTCTGGTGAGTGCACACATCCTACAGCAAAAATCTCTCCGAAAGATGAATTTATGTATTCTTTCAATTCTTTCTTTCTTTCTTTTTTTTTGGGGGGGGGAGAGGTTTTTTTTCGCTGTAGGGTGCGTGTGCTCGCCAGACAGAGACAGAGAGACAGAAAGCGAGAAATCACCCTCCAGGGGGGATGGTCATGCCGCAATCCCTTCTCCTCCATTCTCCTCTCGGGATCTTGGGCACGCACGCACACGTGCCCGGCATGAGTTCTAAGCCACCAGGTCCAGGACGTGAACTGTGGTCGACTATGTGGAAGTCCAGCAACATAGCCATTACGCTAACTGCTGGTTCCCTCAATTATTTCTTGATAATGTTAATCTTTCTAGACTATTACAATTAATACATCCTGGAGGAAGCTGTTCTGGATTTGCCTCTTCACACACATTTTCTGGATTAAAACCTTTAGTCCATCTCTTGTCTACACTGTTTTGTACAGTGCCTGGAGAAAGTCAAAAGAATAGATTTTAAAAAGGTAGCTTTGAGGTCAAACTTCCACATATTCTGCTTAAAGCAACCCCCTTTGAGGACCTGAATTTGCAACAACTTTGTAGGCATGAAAGCCTGTTCAGTTGATCTTTGTAAAAATAAAAATTTCTGTTCTATTCTTAGTTGCTGAGTCAGAATGTCTGCTTTAGAAACGTACTTTTAAACCTTGGATTTGATTTAGCAAAGAGCATGCATGAGAAAGTTAGCAAAATGTATTGTCTCTCTAGCCAAAGAAGTGATGAACGGGTCCAGAGATTACTTTTTTTTTCTTTTTCTTTTTTATACTCACAGAGAAAGACATGCCCTACAAGAACTGGCTGTTCCCCACTCAGACAGCCTTTCAGGTATTGCAAATTTTGTAAAAAAAAAAAAAAAAAAAAAGAATTCAAGGCGGAGAGATGAGAAAAATTGTCTATCACCTCAAACAATAGCAAGTAGTGGCAATGGAACACCTGTCAAATGAACCTGGCTTTCATTCCGGCAGCAGCAGCATCATTGAAACCTTCAAGGTGTGATGAATTATTATCTACCATCTGTTTTACAAAATGTTAATTCTTCTTGAACCAAAATTACAGTCCAGCAAATGAGTTCTTAGCAAAGCAACAAGTCATCATTCATATGAGGCTATAGAGAGAACTAGAGCCGGAAATTATTAGCACAAATGACTTGCCAGAAATGGAGTAGAATCTTATTAAAGACCAGAGAAAATAGTGAATTAGAAAATGAGAAGCAGAATAAGCAGTCAGGTATAGGAAGAGGGGAAAGTAGTATCTCTAGAGATTAAACTAGAGAATGTTTATTATTCTATTCCAGCCTTTAGGAAACAATTACTGACCATCTCTATAAAATTATTCACATGGCGTTTGTCCAGGATTGCTGAGAGTGGTGCCCAAAGTTGCGAAATGAAGTTGTCTCGAGTTTTTCATGTCCCCTGTGATTATAGTAAGATCACTGTTTAGAAGGAAATATCTGTCATTTAAAAATAAAAAGTCTTCCTGAATTCTACATATCACTGTTCTATTAGTACAAAACAGAACCTAAGAGGAAATGAAATGGAAAGTTGGCTATGGCCTGGACTACAATCATTCCTCCCTGGAAAATAGGATTAGGTTTCTGAAAACCTTGGAGTATGAAAAGCCTTAGGTAAGAACTGAAGATTATATATGGGAGAATATAGGAACGGGTCCGAAGTGTGACTCTGACAGCCCTGATGAATATATACCTATTCTCAAAGCTACCTCCACCGTGTGTCTGTATTTATGTCTTTCCCTTTATCCACATACAGATGGTAGGCATCTATATTTACATAGTCACAGCCATCCAAACAACGGACAGCATATCAAGTGACTTATAAATTATATTTTACATATTTAACACCTTTAAAATGATAAATTTGGTGCAATTTCCAATTTATTTGATCTTCAGATGACTTTCTGAGATTATGTTTGCTGATGTTGCTGATGATTTTTGTTGCAAACAAAAAGGAGAAGAGGATTTCCCTGGGAAGAGGAGCCCTCCAATGCTTGGGTTTCCAAATTCTTAGATTTATTTCATTCTTTTCTGAACTTGAAGTTGTGATATTGTTTCTTAAGAAAGTTTACCAGCTCTTGAGTGCATTTGAATGACAGTGTATGGAGGACCAAGAATATAATTTTGAAAATACATCCTTATTGTGTGTTTATTTGCTCATCACATTGTAATATGCAATTTAATTATAGGACATTAGAGGGAATTAAAAAAAGGTCAAATAGAAAAACACGTCATTTATAATCCTATCATCCCAAGGCAACCACTATTTATATTTTGGCACATGCCTTTCCAAATACATACCTAAAATGTTTCCAGACGGTAACATTCCTTTTTTTTTTTTTTTGGAGAGATTTTCACTGTAGGGCGCGTGCGCTCGCCAGACAGACAGAGAGAGACATAGAGACAGAAAGCGAGAAATCACCCCCCAGGGTGGATGGTCACGCCGCAATCCCTTCTCCTCCATTCTCCTCTCGGGATCTTGGGCACGCACGCACATGCGCCCGGCGTGAGTTTTAAGCCACCGGGTCCGGGACACGAACCGCGGTCGACCACGTGGGAGTCCAGTGACATAGCCATTATGCTAACTGCTGGTTCCCACATTCCTTTTTTTAAGAGAAATTTTTTGCTAGAGGGCAGGTGCTCTTGCCAGAGAGACAGAGAGAGACAGAAAGCAAGAAATTACCCCTCAGGGGCCACACTGCAATCCCTTCTCCTCCATTATCCTCTTGGGATTTTGGACATACATGCACACTCACCTGTCATGATTTTCAAGCTTCCAGCTCCAGGACTAGAACTGTGATAGACCATGTGGTAGTTCAGTGCCTTAACCACCATACCAACTGCTGGCCCCCTATATTTTCTTTTCATCAATAATTTATTCTTTTATTTCTCTATTTTTTCATTTACTGTAGGGCATGTTTGTTTACCAGAGACAGAGAGAGAGAGAGAGAGAGAGAGAGAGAGAGAGAGAGAAAGGGGATGTGAAAAGTCATTTGGAAAGGCAGATGGCCAAGTAACAATCTCTTCTCCATTATCCCCTCAGGATTTTGGGCATGCACACACATATGCCAGGTGTGTTTTTCAACCTATGGGTCCAGGACTTAAATTACCCAGCTGGCCATGTAGGATCCAGCTGCCTTAATCTCCATGCCACCTACTGGCTCAGTTCATTCCTTTTTACAATTGAATAGTTTTCCATGGCAAAGATATTACTAGAATCGATCCATTTGCTTGTTGATAAACTTCTGTGTTGTTTCCAGTTTTGGGATATATAAATAAAGCATCTATGAATATTTTTGTACAAGTATGGACATTTGTTTTTTTTGAGAGGTTTTTGCTATAGGGTGCATGCGCTCACAAGAAAGACAGAGAGAGACACAGAGACAGAAAGTGAGAAATCACCCCCATTCTCCTCTCAGGATCTTGGGCATGCACACACATCCTCCCAGTGTGAGTTTAAGCCACTGGGTCCAGGACTCGAACTGTGGTCAACTACACAGGAGTCTATTGACATAGCCATTATGCCAACTGCTGGTCCTGACATATGGTTTTTAAAATATTGGATAAATAGCTAGAAGTGGAGTGGCTAGATCAAATGGTAGGAATACTTTAAAATTTTAGGAAGTTGTCAAACAGTTTCCCAAGATTGTATCATTTTACATTCTTGCCAGGAGTGTATAAAGTTCCAGTTGCTCCACAGTCTCGCCAACCCTTGCTACATTATCTACATAGCTATATATCTGTATCAAATACATATGTAGTGGTATAATCACTGTGGGTCTAATTTGTATTTCTCTAATGATTAATGATACTAAATAATTTTTTTAAGAAAGTTTTTGCAGTATGGTACATGCACTCACCACAGAGAGACAGACAGATTGAAAGACAAAGAGAGAGTAGAAGTGAGAAATCATCACCTATGGGAGATGGCCATGCTGCAATAACTTCTCCTTCATTCTCCTTTCTGAACTTTGGGCATGCATGCACACATGCCTGAAGTGACTTTCAAACTTCCAAGTGCAAGACGTGAACCATGAACATGTGGGATCTAGTAGCCTTAACCACTGCACCATTAGCTATCCCTAGTTTTTGTTTTTAGGTAGATGTTTTGTTTTAAAATCGTGAAGACAGTACAGAGTTTCTTCACACCCAGTTTCTTCTATTTTAGTTTTTTAAAGAACTATTTTATTTAGTTTTATTTATTCATTCATTCATTTTTAATTTGACCACAGAGAGATACAGAGAGAGAGAGAGGGGGAAAGAGAGAAAGAGAGCCACCAGGTCTGGGACTTGAACTGTGTTTAGCCGTGTGCGAATGTCCAGTGCCTTAACCACCAGGCCACCTGCTAGTCCCCAGTTTCTTCTATTTTAAACATCTTACATCAGTATGGTACACTTATTAAAATGAGTAAATGGAAATTGATTCTTTGTTATTAAGTAAAGTCTGTACTTTATCCACATTTTACCTAATGCCCTTTTCAGTTCCAGGTTCCTATCCAGCATACCGCATTACACTTAGTCTTCTTAAACCACTCTTGGGTATGATGGCCAGATTATCTGTATTTTGTTGTCCTCTATGGTTTTTTTTTTGGAGAGGTTTTTGCTATAGGGGGCATGTGATCGCCAGACAGACAGAGAGAGACAGAGAGAAAGTGAGAAATCACCCCCCAGGGGGGATGGTCACGCCGCAGTCCCTTCTCCTCCATTCTCCTCTCGGGATCTTGGGCACGCACGCAAACACACACCCCCGGCATGAGTTTTAAGCCACCGGGTCCGGGATGCAAACCGCAGTCGACTATGTGGGAGTCCAGCAACATAGCCATTATGCTAACTGCTGGTCCCTGTCCTCTATGTTTTTCAGAACTATTGGTTAGAATTTTTCCCAACTGATATTTTCCGGAAATTTTTTCTAATTATTAAATTGAAATCATGATTTCGGGAGGAAGTTCACTGAGGTTAAGTGCCATATTCATCACTTCATATCAAATGTATG
Source organism: Tupaia belangeri chinensis (assembly GCF_000334495.1). NCBI lineage: Eukaryota > Metazoa > Chordata > Mammalia > Scandentia > Tupaiidae > Tupaia > Tupaia belangeri. The sequence continues at coordinate 2,696,146 of NW_006159844.1, read as the reverse complement.
CAGTATCTATGTGCCTTATCACTGTGGATGTTAACCTTGATCTCCTCTTGCCTTTTTTCATGATGTACTCTTTGGAAGGAAGTTACTACATTTAAGCCACATTTAAAGTTGGGAGTTAGAGTCTACCTCTTGTGGGTAGAGTCTCTGCATAAAATATTTGGAAATCTTTTGCATAAGAAATTTGCCTGTTCTTCTGAACCTATTTACTCAGCCATTTATTTATATCAGGACAGACTCATGGGAACTCGTGAGTATTTATTTTATACTCTGGGTCACCACCTACTATTACTTTATTAATTTTATTGTTCAGATCGTCCCGGCTTCGTTCCATCCGCGTTGCTCAGAGTTCTATTGGGAGCTCTTTCAATTGGTGTCTGGATCTTCTTGACATGTGGCCAACATTGTGGATTTTTTCTTTTCTTTTATTGAGCATTTCCTTGCTTTTTGGTGTTATAAAGTACACCATGCTCACTCATGTTGTATGTTTCCTGCCTTAGTCCAAGTTCCTGTTTATCTCAGGAGTTCTCGTTTATCTCATCAGAGGATAATATGTAAAACCAGGAATTGTGCATTAGACATACTCCTTGCTAATGGGTCCTTTCAGCTGTTAGAAAAAGGAGATATACACGTGTATTCTAATATATATACACACACACACATACACGCACACATTTCTCTGAAAATACTTCTATATAACCACTTCTATCTATACTAAGATAGATTTGGGGTCACGCAGATGTTCCTTACTCTGATCCAGTAATGCACAAATCGTTCCAGCCTCTTCTCCTTTCTTACCTGTAAGTTCCCACCATCTGCATTAATTTACTTTAATGGTTCAATTCTAGTACATGAACATGGGTAATACTCTCAGAATTGTTGACACACACTCCAATGGGAAACAACTTTTTCAACTAGACTACAGAGCTTTTGTTCAGTCCCTGTTGCCTGTAGCATTACACACTTCATTTATTTCCTGTTTCTTAGTCCCTTATTAACCCACCCGCTTCTATAAGTCTGTTTTGTATATAGATTCTTTTTCACATTTCCCATTCTCTGTTAGGATCCTTCAATCTCCTAAGGGATTTTTTTCAAAATTTGCAAATATTGACGTTTGCTTTTAGTACTGTAAAGCTCTATGGGCTTTGAAAAATGATAGCTATATTGTATACACTAGTGCAGTACAGAAAAGTTAAACCATCCTAAAACATATTCTGTGCTTCACCTGTTCAACCCGACTCTCCTACACACCATTCCCATGTCTGTGGCGACTACTGATTGGTTTACCATTTCTATAGTGCTGCTTTTCCTAGGCTATCACAACATGGGGGTCATATGAGGTGTAGCTTTTTCAGAATCTGTCTCTGTTTTCCAGTTTCCACAAGGTGTACATACTCTCCTAAGAGAGACAAACAGAGAGAGAGAGGAAGAAAGCATTTCCTAGTGGGGTGTGGTTACAAGGCAGTGCCTTCTTCATTTTTTAATCCTATTGAATATTTGGGAAGACCGAAAGATGCAACCAGAATGTTTTTCAAGTTGCAGGGGGCCACGACTCCAACTGCAGTCAACAACAAGGGATCTGGCTCCAGTACTGCATAAATCATTCAGTACTAGGAGACAACTTCTTTCTTTCATTTAGCAATATGCATTCATATTTCATCCTTGTGTGTGTGTGTGTGTGTGTGTGTGTAGCTTGAGTGTGTATTTTTAAAATTTCTGAATAATGTCATTGTTTTCATAAATCACAGTTTATCTACTTATCTATCGAAGGATATCTTGGTGATTCCAGTTTTTGAAGATTATGAATGAAGTTGCTGTTAAAGTTCACAAGCAGTTTTTACATGGACATATTAATAGTTATTTATTTATTTAGGTTTTGGTCATAGGGTGTGTTAACAGAAATAACCAACTCTTCAAAAATAATAGTGTGGTTTATTTCTAAGCACAAGTTTGAGTGACCTAGGTCTGGAGAGGAGGCAAAACATACCACTCTTGGGGTGATTAGGTACAGGTGTTCCTTCTATTTGATTTTTGAGAGTGAGAGACAGATTTGGAATTTAGCAAAGAGTTTTTCCATTGATCTGGCCCAGAAAGTCAGGACTTATGGAAGGGGGGCTTATAGGTGAGTTTTACAGTTTTTAGGTTGGTGATTGGAAAAGAAAGGTTGCTGAAATCAGAAAGGACTGTACTTTAACAGAGTTATGGAGCCTTAATATACATCACAGAGATACTATGCCAGGGACAAGATGTAGGAAGAGTCCAATCACCAGTGGATCAAAATGGTCTGTTAATGTTTGTGAGCATGACTCCCTCCAGGCCCTCTGGGAAGAATGTCAGAAATAGAAAAAAATAGTCAGACTTCTGTCCTCAGGTGTGTGCTCACCACAAAGAGACAGAGAAAGGAAAAGTGAGGAATCACTTTCTCAGCGGATGGTCATTCCACAACCCTTTCTCCTCCATTCTCCTCTTGGATTTTGGGTATGCAAGCATATGTACCTGGTGTGATTTTCATGATGCCAGGTCAGGAACTTGAACCGTGGTTGACCATGTGGGAGTCCAATACCTTAATCACCACACCACCTACCGGCCTCCATGTTAATAGTTTTTATATTAGTTTTTCAATTAGTAG
>NW_006159844.1:2675235-2693489 GCF_000334495.1 Tupaia belangeri chinensis | reverse complement strand
CTAGAAGCATGGTTGCTGGATTGCGTGATTAAAACTATGTTTGTATTTTGGGTAGAAAGTGTCAAACTGTCTTCCAAAGTGGCTGTACCATTTTACATTCTCACCAGCAGTGAATAACAGTTCCTGTGGCGTTCTATCCTAGCATCCTAGTAGTCCTTTGTATTGCCAATGTTGTATTGTCAGATTTAGCCATTATGATAGGTAGTAGTATCACATTATCATTTAAGTTGCAGTTTCTTATTGACAGTGATGTTGAGAACATTTTCACATACGTATTTGCCATTCTGTAGATTTTCTTTGAGGAAGCATCTGTTTAGACTTTTCACTCATGTTTTCATTTAGCCTTTTGTTTTCATAATGCTGATTTTTATAAGTCCTTAGTTTAATTTAAATATAAATCTCTAACATGTATGCATGTTGTAAATATTTTATCTTTATAGCTTATCTTTTCAGTCTCTTAAGTTTTTCTCAGAGAAGTTTTTCATTTTCATAAAATCCAATTTATCAACACTTTTTGTGGATCATGCTATCAATTTTGTGTTTAAAAACTCACCACCAAACCTAAAATAAGGTGGAGTTTCTCCTGTTTTCTTCAAGATGTTTTGTAGTTTCACACTTTACATTTAGTTGTGCAATACATTTTAAGTTAATTTTTTTGTGTAAGACAAGGTCTTGCTGTGTGGCAGTCATCTTGCCTTAGCTTCTCAGCTGGGGTTGTAGGCCCATGTCACGTGCCTGGCCTTTAGGTTGGACCAGAAATTGACCTGAGCCTCATATGTGGTCCTAGCCTGTGGAGCACAGCATCTTAGCAGCACGAGTCACCATGACTAGGCCTTGACTGGTTTTCAAGGGTTAAACTAACCTTGTCTACTTGAAGTAGATCTCAGTTGGTCGTGGTGACAATTCTTTTTATGCTTTGTCAGATTTGATCTGATGATATTTTATTGAGGATTTTTGCATCTATAGTCACGAGAGAGATTTATCCACAGTTTTCACTTCTTACATTTATCTGCTTTTAGTGTTAGGGTAATGTCCTTATCGAGTAAGTTAAAATGTGTCCCTCTGCTTCTGCTTCTAGTTTCTTGAGAAGATGAGTATCATAACTGAGTCTGGTTCTGATGCTTATTTTATCTTTGCAGACTTTTTTTCCACTTTTTTTTTTTTTTTTTTTGCCTTTTGGTATATCTATCTGGTAAGTTTTTGTTGAGAGCTGAACATGTTGTGCGGAAATAGGAATCAAAGTAAATAAGCCTGTACTGTTAGGACTTATATTAAGAAAGACTGGAGTTGAGCTGTGTTTGCTATAGCTGTAGGTGCTAGTCCCTTCCAATTTCTCCAGTGTCCTTGTTTTCATCTCCCTCTTGACTTTGAGATTCCATAAGTGCTGTGTCTTACAGCATTTTTAGCTGAAATGCTAAAATAATCCTATTATTGCACTAGAGTCCCATCGATGTGGTGATAAGGAGTGGGAGAAGGAAGAAATTCAATCTTACTTATAAATACCAGTCTTTCAGTGGGCCTGTGTCTATGGCCTGAGACTTTCACAAAGCTTTCTTCTGAATAGCTCTTCCCCTTTCTTTCCTCTAGACCCTTCGATGAGACAGAATGGAGGCTGGCGGTGGCAGGCCTAGAGCTCTGAACAAGCTTTGATGAGGTCTTTTCCTCTGCAGAGTAGGCCTTTATTATACAGAAGGAGGCATCTTTTGCAATGATTATTCTTCTGTCTCTGCCAGACACACAGGGGATCTTTCTAAGTTTTCAAATGACCATTTAGTGTTCCTACAACTTAATGGCTCCAGTGGTTTCTGCTACAGATAGACAGATTCGGGCTGTGACTCCTTAAATTTGCCTATTTCTTCTAATTTAGAGTGCTGGTGTGTCCTGCAAACTCATTTCTTCTATGAGTCCAAGAAAAGTCATTGGTTTTCAGTTTGTTCAGTATTTTTCTCATTACAAGATGGAGTAAAAAATTCTAGGCTCTTTTCATAGCATAACTGCAACTAAAAGCTCACTTTTAAAACTCTATTTTTCTCTATTAACTCTTACTTCTTAATGTGTTATCCATTTTGTTCTTTATTCATCTTCCATTTCCATCTTCACATGTATTGTAATTGTCCCAGTGAACCCCAGTAAGAAATTTTCATTTTCGTTTTTATTATCTGGTAGTCTTATAGTTTTTCCTAATTAAAACTTTGGTTCATTTTGAAGGAAGAAGTAAGATAGTAATTCTTTCTTTTTTCTTTTGTCCAAATGCCCAGCCATTCTTGAACAATCTATCTTTGCACACTGATATAAAACATTGTTATGTTATTCTTTTTAGTATACTTAATTAAAAAATATATTTGTGCTATTTCTGAACTCTCAAATTTGTTCTATTAGTCTATCAGTTTACTCCTGTGTCAGTGCCAATTTATTTCATGTTTTACAGCTTGGCAAGTTACTAACAAACATAATATTTTCTTGTAGTAATGCATTAATTGTATAGATTTTTAAAAGGACAATTGCTGTCTTTATAGTATTGATTTTGCTTTTTCAAGAACAGATATACTTTCTCATTTTATATATATATATATATATGTGTGTGTGTGTGTGTGTGCGTGTGTATATATATATATATATATATGTATGTGTGTATATATATATGTATGTATCTATATCTATATCTATATCTATATATATATCTCAGATAGTAGAATTAAAACCATTTTTTTCACATAGATTCAATATACGCATGTTTGGTTTTGTTTTTAAATTGCCAGAGGGTACATATGCTTGCCAGAGAGTGGGGTGAGAGCACTCCCCAGTGGAGCATGGTCATACTGTAGTCTTTTCCCTCTATTTCGCCTTCCCATCAGGATTCTGGGCTTGCGTGCACATGTATCTGGCATGTTTTACAAGCCTTTAGAGCCAGGATTTGAACTATAGTAGGTCATGTGGGATCTGGCTCCCAACACACAGTGCTCAACCACTGTGCAGCCCTTATGTTTAACTATTTTATCCTCTCATTATGCTTTCTTACCAGTTATTGTTTGTGTATAGGAATGCAATATATTTTAGGATATTACTCTTGTATTCATATATTTTACTGCCTTATCTTATTGTGTCTAATAGTTTTCCAGTTATCTTTCTTGAGCTTATGGTTATATACCCATATTTTCAAACAACGATCATTTTGCCTTTTCCTTTCTATTGTTTGTTTCACGTATGTCTCTTGTTTAGTGAGCGTGATCAATACTCTTTAAGAACAATATTAACTAATAGAATACATGTTTATTATAATAGATTTTTTAAAAAGTATAATTATCTTCTCTTATTAGACTACAAAGTCTTTGTAGTAGGAACTTTTATGTGTACTGCCAAACAAGATATAAGCATAAAATAAATAGATATTCAACAGATAGTTGTTGAATAATTCAGGCAGGGTAAAGTGGACCAGGTTGGGCTGAAGTCAGAAGACAAGTACCCTCTCCAGGTGTGTTACCATTGTATCCTTCACTGTCATAGGGATAGCAAACGTATCTTTTTTATTTTGGAGAGTTTTTTGTTGTTGTTATAGGGTGTGTGCACTTGCCAGAAAGATAGAGAGGCAAAATGAGAAATCACCCCCTGGGGAGATGGCCACACCACAATCCCTTCTCTTCCATTCTCTTCTTGGGATCTTGGGCACACATGCGCATGCGCCCAGTGTGAGTTTAAGCCACTGGGTCTGGGACTTGAACAGTGGTCAACTACATGGGAGTCCAGCAACATAGACATTACAACAACTGCTGGTCCCGAAAATGTATCTCTTTACCAGACCCAAGAAATTCTGGTGTAAGTCCCATAGCTAGAACCTGTAATTCCTTTTTTTTTGGAGAGGTTTTTGCTATAGGGTGCGTGCGCTCGCCAGAGAAACAGGGAGAGACAGAGAAACAGAAAGTGAGAAATCACCCCCCCAGGCGGGACAGCCATGCCACAGTCCCTTCTCCTCCATTCTCCTCTCGGGATCTTGGGCACGTACGCACACGCACCTGGCATGAGTTTTTAGCCACTGGGTCCAGGACTTGAACCGTGGTCGACTACATGGGAGTCCAGCGACATAGCCATTACTCTAACTGCTGGTCCTGAACCTGAAATTCTTGGCCACCATTGAGTGCTCACAGAGCTTTATCTTTTCGACCTGGCTCAGTTCAGTCGGAGTAAGAGAGCAGTCCTGCTAAAGGCCCATCTTTCTGGTACAGATGTCCTTAAAATAGAATTTTTCCTTTTTTATAAAAATAGCATATATATATATGTGTGTGTATATATATATAAAACAGCAGAAGAGAAATACAAATGCTTTGTGGGTTCTACATAGCTATCATACAGTGTAAGTTACAGGACATCCTCAGTAGGAGGAACCTGTCCTAGTTCTTGAATGGAGAGGTCCTGTGTTAGGGGTAAAGGGTGAGGTGGGAGGGGTTAGGAAGTGAGATGGGGGGGAGGGTGGAAGGCAGCAGCCTTGCTTTCTGTGCATAATCAGCATCAAGATCCTTTGCGGAGTGTGGAGAGGCAGACGAATGTCAAAGGCAGTACTAAGAACTTATTGGTGAGGCCTGCATGGAACATGGTCAGAGTAACAGAGCATTAGCAATGGGCAACATGAAAAAGACAGCTGCTGGTTGGAACAGGACCAGAGCAAGAACAGCAGCTGCAGTAAATAAACCAAAGACACCTGCATTCTTGGCTTCTGAATAGGGGCCAAAGTAGTCACAGTTTTATGGACTCTCAAAAATATGGGCAAACCTGAACCCAAGGGCCTTGGCTTGTGGCCTGGTGGACAAGTATCTCTGGCTTGGTACTAGCTCTGTTAATTCAAATATAGTGGCTCAAGAATATTGTTCTCCTTTTTAACTCTATTCCAGTAACTCCTTTATCATGCATTTATATATCAGAGAAGCTTGCTTCTAACTTTTCCATTAGAAAAATGAGTGTTATGATGGATTTCCTTTTTCCATTGAAGTTAATTGGCCATGGCCAATAATAATAAGCTCTCCATCCATAGAAACACAAGCAGAGAAATGTCATTCATGAAGTGCCATGGGCAAGCAGAGATTGTGGCTCACTTGAAAAACTGAGGGTTCTGATTACCTGTGCTACCTGAGGCAGCCTCAATGTCCAGTAACCTATTCACAACTGGAGACATTTTCCTGATTAAAGTGAATGTGTTAAATAAGTATTCTCCCATAACACATATAATTTTAGGAGTAAAAAAGAGAAAAATTCAAAAAAGAACTTTGTTTTATTTGAGATTTAAATAAAAAACCACAAAAATCTGTGATTCTAGATGAATACAGTTATTTTTTAGAAAAGACAGTTTTCTGGACAGAGCTTTTCTTTCCATGATATAGGACACTAGTACTATCCAAAAAGAATTAAAAAATACAGAAGTTAGAAGTTGAAATGCTGACAGACTCACAACCTCAGGGGCCAAATGGCACCACAATAAGTTCTCACATTTTTTAACTTTTAAAAGACCCTAGAGACTGCTTTTATTGCATATTTTATGGAGCCATCTGTCTTTTTACCAGAGCTAGTGTATGTGTAAAACTTTAAATAAAATTTTTCTCTGTGTCCAAGGACCAAAACTTCACCCACTGTTGTGGCCAGCAGTAAATTCACATGGTTCACAACAGAAAAGAGCTGGCCCGGTGCATCTCTTATTCTGGCTACTGCACCAGGTAGGCATTTTCTTGCTGGGGGTGTTTACCTAACGCAGGCAAGAATGATCAATGCCACAAGTCATCTTAATGAACATATTTTCAGGGCTCTTCTTTTGGCTTTGCTGATATGGTTTCATTTAAAATTCTCTGTACTTCAAATGAGACTTTGTAAAGGGAAAGACTTCCTTCCAATCTTTATTTTCCTGTCTGAGAGTAAGAGTAAGGAGCAAGACACAAAAGATCAATGTTTGCTTGGGGTAAAACACCCTAGTAACTATTAGAAAGAAGTGGCTTTGTTTTCAGCATCAGTTTATCTAGCAATCCAGATATGTACAATGTAAGTCGAAGGCTATTTGAACATGAAGTGTACAGGAATTGATATGGAGGACACATTCGATATGATCAATTATTATCAACTACCATTCCTACTGCTACCAACTCTTTTCAAGTCAGATTCATAAAAGTTATCAATCATAATTCAAATCCATCATAATGGAAATGTGTCTGAGGCTATTTCCACATATATTGTGAAAAATATCTTAATCTGCAAAAGAATATTGTCAGAATGCAAGAGTAGAGGAAGTCGTAATTTAAGTAAATATACCAGCAGCATTTTCTCAAGGATATTTTGGAGCACGTTAACAATGTCTCTTGGGAGGATTGTCAATATTCAGGGTTAGGATTAAGTATACTTGTTTCCTGGAAGTTTGTCTAGAGAATTAGGTTTGGAACAGGGAATAATTTAGGTAGCGTTGGTGTTTTCAGGCAAGGATAATGGTGGTGGTGGGGTGAAAGTAGAGAGACAAGGGGGAGTGTCTTGGAATGAGTGACAAATGCCCTCAAAAGTTTAGATCAGCTCTTCTCAAATTTGTGTGCACACAATCACTTGTGCTTGTTAAAAATGTAGAGTCCTAGAACCTTGCTCCCAGTGATTTGGATTGAGAAGGTAGAGAGTGGGGTTAGGAAACTGCATTGTCAAGAGAATCTCCCGTCTGTTTCTGATCATCTGCTCATGTTCCACACTGCGAAACACTGGAGACACCGTCCTGACTGACTGGTATGCTAATACTTCTAGTTTCCATTCTGAATAGCAGTAACCTAGAAAACACACTCCTTCTATATCACTGAGTCATAGCAGTGTTCTTTTCAAATCACAATATGTGAACATGTTTGTTTTAAAAGTAAGAAAACAAGAAGTGAATTTTACAAAAAAATGTAATAGTACAATTGTATGACAATTTACATTACAATAAATATCTAGTATTGTGCAAAAACAGAAAATATTTTTACTTAAAATTAGTAGTATATGAACAACTCCTCCTCCATAAAAACAATTCTTAAACCATCACTTGTTAGTATTGAAATGTTTGTAATTCTCAGGGTTTTTATGAATTACAACCAATACGCTCCTAGTTTAATATAGTCAATTCCTCAACTACATTAGTTATTAGTTATTCAACTAACTAACATTATTCAACTAACATTGAATAACTAATGTTATTAGTTATTCAACAACAAAGCAATATACTTTTTTAAAAAGAATTATTTTATTTAACTTTATTTATTTATTTTAATTTGACCAGAGAGGGACAAAGCTAGAGCGAGAGAGGAAAAGTGAGAAAAGCTGCCAGGTCTGGGACTCAAACCATGGTCAGCCATATGAGAGTCCAGTGCCCTTAACCACCATGCCACCTACTGGCCCACAAAGTAACATACTTTCAATAAAACAAAAAGGGGATATGGACTTTGATTAATAATCGGCTGACAGAAATTTAAATGCAGTTTTTACACAGAAGTCACTTAATATCTCAATAGACGAACTACTAGGTTGAGGGCACATTGACTATCCTATTGTCCCAGAGATGGCAAACACTTTCCCTTCTATACTTAGACATTGTTCACTGATCATATTCCTCTTCCCTGGTAAATAAGATGCTACCTCAGAATCTTTCTCAACAAAGACAGTCACTACTGTCTAAGGCTGTCAGAGTTGGCATGAAATTGTATTTGCTAGGGAACCAGCAGTTAGTGTAATGGCTATGTCGCTAGACTCCCACGTAGTCGACTGCGGTTCGCGTCCCGGACCCGGTGGCTTAAAACTCACGCTGGGTGCGTGTGCGTGCGTGCCCAAGATCCCCAGAGGAGAATGGAGGAGAAGGGATTGCGGCATGACCATCCTCCCTGGGGGGTGATTTCTCGCTTTCTGTCTCTATGTCTCTCTCTGTCTGTCTGGCGAGCGCACGTGACCTATAGTGAAAATCTCTCAAAAAAATAAAAAAAAGAAATTGTATTTGCTATAGTTGCCCTACCTCCTCCACAAAGTCCTCCTCTGACCCTTAGGCTTTCAGAAGCAAATGGCCCATGTAACTCATACTGCAATAAAGTCTTGTGGAAGATCTTATTTTGCCATAAACTAAATCAAATCAAGAGCAGGCTTTCTTGCTCTTAAAAGGAAGCATGAGACTCCATGTTTTTTTTAAAGAATCTGCCAGTAATAGCACATCTGTTCATAAACACGTAATAGATCATTTATATCTATTTATTGTGAAGAAGACAGTGATTTTAACTCACATATTCAAATTCATCAAAGTAATGAGGAATCAAACTCTCTTGGAGTTTCAGTTTTATGGTAAACAGACAAACAAAACCCTAAATTATTTTAGGAAAGCAGTGTTTATCTCAATTTAACCATTTTTTTTAATGTTTAGCCAAATTGTAGTTTGTCTCCTTTTTTTTTAAAAGATAATTTTGCTATAGGGTGTGTGTGCTCACTGGAGAGACAGAAAACGACAGAGATACAGAAAGCAAGAAATCACTCCACAGATGGGATGACCTCACTGCAATCCCTTCTCCTCTGTTCTTTTCTCGGGATCTTGGGCACACATGCACATGTCCTCCGTGTGAGTTTTAAGTTGCTGAATCTGGGACTTGAACCACATTCGACCATGTGGGAGTCCAGTGATGGAATAATCATGCCATCTGCTGGTCCCGGTAGTTTGTCTACCTTCTAGTAAACTTTATATTTTGCTAAGTTCTGATGTTTATATTAATATTTTAAATTATAAAATAAAAGCATATCATTTTAGGAACTGAATACTCAGGAAACTATATGAAAGAAATAAAACTACCTATAAAATCACTACTAATAATAACCACCGTTAATACTTGGGAATATTTTCATTAATTCTATTTTCTATGTTTTGTCATGTGAATGTGTCTATTTCTTTTATTTTACTACACTATCTAGCTCATTTTGGACATACAGTTTGCATCAGGCTTTTAAGCATATAATAGTTCATGAGCATTTAATTCAAAATTAGAATATGAAATAAAAATATCTTTAAAAATATAATTTTATGTGTCTTAGTATGGGTCCTTTGAAGAACATATGCCAAGGTGGGGTTAAACTTGCAAGGATTTTAATAGCAGTGCATGTGGGAGAGAAAATAGGCAGGAAGACAAATATGGCTGGGATAGCATGTCATAATGTGATTCAAGTCTGACCAGGAATGGGTCTGCCTTAGGGTTTGTCCCACGTCTCAGCTGGGAGTAGGCTTTAGGAGATGAGAACTTGGTGAAAATGCAACAGTACATGAAATGCAATATCCAGGTGGATTTTTGGTCCAATGATATTTCTTGTAGTTGAAAGTGTACTAGGTACATTCTCAAGTCTCCACATTAAAGTTTCATGATAGTCTGATATATCGATAGGTTTTCTTCAGTTTTTTTCAATACCTATTATGCATCAGTGATTATTTTCTTAGTTAGATTCCTAGAAATGAAGTTGTTGGATCATGGATGCAATTTATTTTTAAATACATTATGCAATATTTAATATTTCTAAGTAATTTTTCTAAAATAATTTCTATGTACATTATGATTTATTCGTTTTAATCATTCTTGTTATTTGGAAGGTATAGGTCATGTTTCTAGTGGCAACCTTCAGCTATTTCAAAGTAACTTTCCAGTCCATATTTGATACCAATCTATAAAATAGTTATTAACACTCTTATACTTTCTTCCTCCTCAATTTTGAAAATCTTTATAAATATCATATGGAGTTTGAGGCCAAGATTATTATTAAATTTCAAAAATATACCTTCTTTCAAGTGTATCTTTTTAATGTTAGGAATTAGCATAAAAATTAGAAATAATGAGAAGTATTGCTATCATAAATAGGCCAAAATAAACAAAAACATCTCTTTTTTAAGAACTTACCAGATTACATTTTTTGAAGTGGGGGCATTTTTGACCTATAGACATGAACAAAATTATTGTGAATTATTATTATCTGTGAATCTGACCATCTTGCAACACTACAAAGCAGTGTGATAGGAAAAATATATATATAGATGTACACACACACACACACGTACACACACATATATATTTTTCCCCCCACACCAGTTTTCCATTACTTATTAGAGAATCCAATACTTTAAAAAAAAATAATTACTTCATTTAACTTTATTATTTACTTATTTTAATTTGACCAGAGAGAGACAGAGAGAGAGCGAGAGAGAGAGGGAAAGTGAGAAAACAAGCTGCCAGGTCTGGGACTCAAACCATGGTCAGCCATGTGGGAGTCCAGCACCCTTAACCAACCCGCCACCTTCCAGCCCCAAGAATTTAAGACTTTTATTTCCTGACTTGGAGCTGGACGATTTAAGTTAAAGATCACAATCTAGCTATATACTTTGGACAAGCCACATTAATCTCTTTGTACTTCAGTTTTCTAATGTGTAAAACGTGATAAAATCTGCTCTGCTACAACACAGAATTTTTATGATAATCAACTTTGTGCAATATAGATATTATTATGTAATAAACCAATCAGGTAACATTCTTACATATGCATAACTTTAGAAAGAATCAACTACTCTGGTTAGCTAAGTGTGTTTTGATATTTCATTTTATGTTAGCAACAACATCTCAGGTGAATGGAGCTATCTTCACTGTTACAGGATTTTCTCTAAAACTGATTTGGAACCAAGGAAACTTGCAGCTGAATTAGGCTGCAGGGTTGGTTCTACTACAAGTTGACCACCAGGAGCTTCTTCCTTTCCCTCTTCATAGAGAGTCTCTACTGGGCAGGAAGGCGGCCTTCCATCTCCAGCTATGGGTTAGCATCATCATTTTAATGAGGGTTAATTTCTATTTTTCCCACCTCTTTGCTGCATATTGTTTCACAACAGAAATATCTGCTTTTTATTTTAATCTAATTCTCCTGGCCACATGGACAAGATCTTGACTCTATGTTGAAAATGGAATTCCACATTCATCTCTCTCCTGCAGGGAGAAAGTTTTAATTACCTCCTGTGAAGGTGTTAACAGTGCGAATAGATAACAAATCTACAACAATTTGCATATTCATTGGTAAATTAATTCTTTTATGAAAAGTAATTTTTTAATATGCCAACTGGTGATTTTTACTCTCTTGTCAGGGAAATAGACCTCATTCATTGTATCTATGAAGTAATAAAGAGGGGTGGTCTAGGGGAATTGGCCAGGTTGTGGCGGTCGATTAGTATCCTGTTAAAGGGATGACAGCATTGTTCTGTGTAATATTAACAACCTATAACACCTTTAGTCTAACAAAGGCCAGCCTGTGAATATTTAACTTTCACAATATTTGCTCTACTGATAGTGGGCAACTTTCATATATGAAATATAGCCTATTGCTTATTATTAATTAGACCTGAGTTGATCTTCAGGATTTAATATTCTTTCCACAATGATATATGAAACTTACTAGTTGGTAATATACATTCAAAATTTGAATTTAAATTCAGAATGTTTAAATTAGGATTTAAAATATCTTAGGCCTGGAAAGAATCTTGATATGCTGTCTAACTTGTTCATTCAGCTGTCTGTTGCGAATCTTTTACATGCTGAGTGTGAAGGGCAGGCGGTGAAATACAAGATGCTGTCTATCCTTTTATGTACTTAGGCTCTTCTTTCAGGAAAAAAATGAAATGACTTCATAAGAATCCAAGGCAGTGCTGGTTGACAGACGTCAAGCCTCTTTTAAGTTCAGAGCAGAGGAAGAATGATGTGGTCAGCAGTCCAAGACCTTGCGGAGTGAGAAACAGTTGGAAGGGCACTAGAAAAAGGAGTAGAGCTTGGGTAGGCAGAAAGCTTGATTAGCCAGAGAACACCAGGAGGCCAGACAACATCTGCTGGTAAATATAAGGATTCAGTCAACAGGTTTGTAGGTCAGCCACCTCCCAGCTGGTTCAAGCTATTCCTGACTGGAGTGAGGTTGAAAGTCCTGACTGTTTTGTCAGCAATGTTGATGACTGAGGCAGGTGGATGCCTCTTAGAGGGATAAATAGCTTTTTTGATCTAGTGATTTTTTTCAAAGGCTTCTGTGATATGAACATAGGCTTATCTTCTGTGACTCTCCTCAAAGCACCCCGTGTTTTAATCAAACACACTGCTTCCTGTTCCTTGTGGCTCAAGTTTATGAAGTAATATATGAGTACAGGTGGAGAAAGATAAGCTAGAGAGGGAACTTGAGGCCAGTATATGGCATGGTGTCCCGACATACTTCAAAGTGAAGACGTGAATCATTAAAGTGTTATAAAAACATTGATTGAGTGGGGCTTTCAATTAGGAAAATAATATAATTGGATTTACATTTTAAACAGATGACTGAGTATAATGACAAAATCTTCTGGTTGTTAAGCATAAGAGTTCAGGGTTCAGACTGTCTAGGTTTTGAATTTAAAAATATATTATTAGTTTTGACTTGATTAACTTCTCTAAGCCTCAACGACCTCATCCGTAGATTGGTGATAAAAACCATTACTGTCTTATAAGGTGGTTGTGAGGCTTAAGTGAGATAATGCATGCAATGTGTTTAGTCCAGTGCCTGGTGCTAAAAGAGAGAGCATTCAGTACCTGTTGGCCGTTATTACTCTTATGTCTCTGGAGATGTATAAAGGAAGGATGACTCTGCTGGCAGTTGGAAGAAAAGACATGGAGTTCAAAAGATCAGATAGGAGTCCATTTATAGAAATATTTTAGGAGAGGCATTGGCATGGTGAATTAAGGCAATGTCAAAGGACTGAGACAAGCAAACAAAGTTAGCACCTTGATGGGCATAAAATGTACAGAACTCTGTGTTGTGGTAAATGTGGGGGGTAAAGAAGTGGGAGAAATCATATTGGTTCTGAGATTTCTAGCTATGGTCACCGTGAGTTACGGTGTCATTTACCAGAGTACAGAACAGAGTTGGGCAGACCTTGCTAGTGCCCCACTCCTAACACTGCCATGCACTTCTGCCGCCCAAGGGCTTTCTCTGGTAGTCAGGGTAAAGGAGATAAATACCAGGGAATTAATGTCCTAGCAACAGCTCTCAAACACTAACAGGGTGGGTGGGTAAATACTTCAGCACCTTTGTAGCACAGGTGGAATTGCTCTGAGGTTTGTAGTCTGCTCCCAGAATTCCTCAGTGGGCTTAGGCTCTGGGTTCCCATAGTGATTAACTTTGAAAAGTCCTGTTTGGTTGCCTTCCATTCCTAGTCTCACTGTTTCAACCCCTTAGAAGTCTCTCCTGGGATTACTTTTCGAATAAACAACTTACCTTGATATTTTGTCTTAGTGTTTGCCCTGGAAGAAACCTTATTAATAGTAAGAGAATGGGAAAGGGGGAAAGAATAGAAGAAACAGGAAAATAATTTCCATCTTAAAAACTAAGAGGGGAAGTCATCCATCAAAATAGATATGGTCCAGAATACACAGAAATAAGAAATGTAAAGGTATTAAACTGGAATTCAATAAATACGAGCTGGTATTATTATTTTTAAATTTTATACTTTCTTATTCTTGATTTATGAGCAAACTACAAAGAAAAAAATTGTTGAAATCTTGGAAAATGTTTCCTGGAAGATAGGTTGTGATTTAAGAAGTTTGTAAAAGTTAATAAAAGGCATTTGCATGGTGTACTATAAAAAGGGAAAACAGAACAAGTTGAAGTTATGAAAACCAGAAAAAAAGTTCAGGAAGGAGAGTAATTTTTCTTATTAAAAATATCAATTTTTTTTTGGTTAATATATTTTTGCTATAAGGCACCTGTGCTCATCAGAGAGACAGACAGCAAGAAATGATGGCCATGCCTAAATCTCTTCTCCATTCTCCTCTTGAGATTTTGGCACACATGCACACACAAACTGGCATATTGAGCCTTTGGGTTTGGGACTTGAACTGCAGTCAGCCATGTGGGAGTCCAGCAACATAGCCATTATGCCATCTGCTGGTCCTAATATCAGTCCTTTAAAGGAAGACTATATTTCATCTTTGTATTGACCAAGGTGTGTCACATATAATAATCATGAATGAAATTTTATTAAATGAACATAACTTACCGCCATCCCACTGCGAAGGGATAGGAGAGGCTGATGGTAGAAGCAAAGGATGACAAATAACTTTTCTGTTCTCTGGTTCATTAGTTCTCTGCCTATGTTTGCTACAAAATGAATTCATAATGTAAAGAAAAGAGTGCTTGCATGTTCTCCTTATGAGTAGTGTGTATACGAATCTATTCCCAATATAAGTACTATCAGTTAATTTTGGCTTGGGCAAGTGTTGAAGGAGGTGGAAGGAATAAGGTCACAGGAGACCTGTGCTGTGTAGCTCCAATCCTTGCTCACTCTCTGTCTCTACTGATTCTCTAAAGCAGGGCACCTCAACCCCTCAGCCCCACCCAGACTGGTGTTGCCTGTGGCCTGCTGGGTCTGGGCTGCAGATGGGTGCCAGTTGCTGACCTGTTGGCCCCTCCCATACCCCAAGTTGTGCAGGAGGTGGGCAGCAGAGGCCAGTAAATGAGACATTGTCTGTATTTTCAGCCACCCCCCCATCACTCACATTGCCGTCTGGGGTCTGCCTCCTGTTGGATCAGCAGAGATATCATGTTCTCATGGGAGTGCAAACCCTGTAGTCTGTAATTGTGTAATTGTTTCATTGTACATTACAATGTGATAGTGGCAGAAATGGGGCATAGGGTGGATGTGGTGCGCTTGAGTCATCCTAGGACCAACCCCACATGTTCCCGGAATTCATGGACAGATTGTCTTCCCCGAGGCCTGATGCCAGGAAGGTTGTGAACTGCTGCTCTAACATTCTTTTCCACAACTATATCACTGCTTCCTGGGTTGGAACTGGAATTTACAGCATGATGCCATCATATCATTACTTTCTTATTCTGGGTTTTAAAGTTACTTTACTGTTTCCTTTTCTATAGTTTGAGACAGCACAGAGTAGCCAAGTCTTTCAATTTTTCACTGAAGACCGCAAGCTCTTCTGCATTCTGACATATTTACAATTTGTAGTGAATGATTTACTTTTTGTTATTAGAATTAGATGCAATAACATTTCTGAACTTCTTAAAAAGTTTGCATTGATCTTTGGAGTTAAGATGGGATTTAGTTTATAGGGCCATGTGACATATATTCAGTTAATGTAGAGAATGTGCAAACAGTTGCCTTAGGTTCAAGATCTTCCCAATTTCCTATGTTCTTCTTTTAACTTACTGCTTCGGGTTCTGCAAGATTGTCCAGAGAAACTTGCTTCAAACTTTTCTAAAATGAAGAAAAAGTATCTTCTTATTGGAAAGAGAAGAGATACAACTTAGTTGTTTGCCATCATGTCAGCCAATTTTATAAATTTTGAAAAACTATTGCTATTTTAAAATATATTTATTATTTAATAAGTAATTTCTGATAAACTTTGTACATTTTCATTTAGTGTACAGAATTCGAAGATTGTACTCAATGCCTTGCTGCCTCCAGAAGTATCTTTTCTACATTGTCTACTGTTGTACTAAGTCAATTACCAAGTTGTCTTTTCTCATTAATATAAAGCCATTAAACCAATGTCCTTTCTGTGCAGATACAATAAGCAATCACTGACACTTTTCCACTTAATTACATGCTTCGCTGAGTGCTTCTTGATTGAAAATATTCTCTCATAATTTCCTTTGTTTTATGGTCATGATCTCACCCCTGTAACATATGGATGATAAAGAAAGATCTGATTCAACAAGATGGCTTCTCTGGTTAGTAGCTGTACCTGTCATTCCCTGAAATATGTAACATCCTTGCCTTTTACCTTCAGGCCAGGGTGTTGGATCCAAGTTCACCCCTGTAGGTCACTGAGTCTTTCATTTTTCAAGAGGGAGTCCTTGGTCCTTGGCTTATATGCAAACTCCTCTTCAGAGGCCATATACCTCTCCCACTGGCCTTTTTTTGATGATGGGAAAAAATCAAAGTGGCTTTGAAATTTCGATTCAAGAATTATTTCCCAGTTTCCTGGCCTACTGATCTTTGGACCAATAATTAGTTAGCTCCTACATTTCCCATGACATGTCAAGAAGCTCTCAGGTTTTGAAAAATAATCACAGAATGTCTTTGCCCAGTCAATAGTGCTATTTACTGGACCCAGAAACAACTTCAAGTTATAGTTGGACCAAGGAGTTCTTTGAAATGAACTTTTTTTTTTTTCTTTTGAGTTCTTGGTATATGACTGAACTCTTAACCCTTGACTTAATACCTAATAGTCATGCAATCACTATGGAGTAATAAACATGCATAGCCAGACTGACTTCTTGAGGAAGAACTAATCTGTTGAGTTCAGCATTCAATTTTTTCCTCCTAAATTCTTTCACTAGTAGACTTGGCTAAATTTATTTTGTTTAAAGTTTTAGATCTGTTGAAATAAAATTACCCTAAGAAGAAATAACAATTTATGACTTATTCATTACCGATTTATTAATCACCATGTATGTAGTTCCGTCTGTATCAAAGTGTTATAACTGGAAGAACTCATAAAACTCATCTTGTTCAATTTTCTTATTTTGCAGATGAAGAAAATGAAGCACAGAGGTAAAGTGACTTCTCCTGATCTTGACTTTTTCTACTAGAATTGATGTCAGAACACAAATCTTAAGAATCTTGGTCCAGTACTCTTTCTATCATACTCTGCTCACTGGGTCTTTTCATGAGAGTAGGTTTGGAAAGGTAAGGTAAAATCTTAATGGTGCTAGGAATGTAAGCCCAGCCTGAGGGGACAATGAAGCATGGGGAAGGGATGGCTGAGATTATTACTATAATAATTTTTCTGGCGCTGGTATGGCAGGGCAGAGTGTTCTCAATGCCATTTGTAGCCTTAGAAGCACCTGCCATTATCTCAAATGCCTCAAAATCAAAAGTATCTGGGAGTCTTTAAACTGATCTATTTCTTTTTGCTTTCTTTTTTAAACTCAATTAGAAATCCAAATGTTTTTAAAGTGTGTTTATTATTTTTTTCTATATGTCCACTCGCCAGAGAGAGAGAGAGAGAGAGAGAGAGAGAGAGAGAGAGAGAAAGTGATAAAATCCCTCCCACACTGGGGGCACGGTCTTGCCCCAAATCCCTTCTCCTCCATTTTTCTCTTGAGATTTGAGCAAACATACACATGTGTGCGTACACATACACACACACACACACAGACACACACACACACACACTGCTGGGTCTAGGACTTGAATCGCAAAATTGATCATGTGGAATCCAGCTGCTTTAACCTCCATACTACCTGCCAACCTCTAGAAATCCAAAGTTTATTAAAAGAACTTATACAGGGAAAAATATAAAGGTCATTGATTGGCTTTTGTTCTTTTACCACATAAAAGCCTGACTCACATCTAACCAACCCCTTGGGCCATGAGTAATGTGGGTAATAAGGAATAGCTCTGTGATGAAGTCATAGAAGGAGCAATTGGACAGTCACAATAATCAGAAAATGAAGAGGAATCTGATCTTGTTCTTATAGGACAGACAAAATTTGAGTAGATTAAGAAGAGCTGGCAGGGGAAGGGTACATATTAAAGGCACACATTTGGAAATAATCCTTGGCTGTCACTACTGAGAAGAGCTTTGGAGATTAGTAGGAGATGAACTTCTGAGCTACCGTGGGCCTTGGTTGTGGAGTCCTTGAAGGCTCTCCACAGTGAATAGGATCAACTCCACAGTAGGTTCCTCAGTAGGGGAGTGGCCTTGGGAATGCAGCATTATAGACAATTTTCTGTTTTAGAGGCTTCATAACATTAATTTGGGAAGGTTCCTTCCTTTTGGATCCTTAAAAAAAATTTGAGTAGAATAGGGGTTAACTCTTCTTTAAAGTTTTGTAGAATACTGTTTTGAAAATATTGTAGCAGAAAGTTCATGTAGAAATTCTTTAATTAAGATGAGAAAGACCGAAAATTTTGAGTAATGGCTGACCCAATGATAAAGAGTTGAGATTGACTTGATGGGATTTAGAGCTGAAGTTTTGGGACTGGACAAAGTCTTTGAGAATGGGGGTTAGGGAGAACCAGCAGTTAGCATAATAGCTATGTCGCTGGACTCCCATGTAGTCGACCGCGGTTCGCATCCTGGACCCGGTGGCTTAAAACTCATGCCAGGCGCGTGTGTGTGCGTGCCCAAGATCCCGAGAGGAGAATGGAGGAAAAGGGATTGCAGCGTGGCCAACCCCTCTCGGGGGTGATTTCTCGCTTTCTGTCTCTATGTCTCTCTCTGTCTGGCGAGCACACG